>NC_042520.1:19008833-19317285 GCF_900963305.1 Echeneis naucrates | reverse complement strand
ACATTATAGCATCTGTTACAGCTTTCTTGAACTGCCTGATGGGTAAACAACACAAAAAAATGACTTAAATATGAAATCAAGCTAATTAGGTTTAAACTGATATTTAATTCTAATTAAAGCTTATTTTTTCGATAATACTTAAAACATGAAACACCATCATCAAATTGGAGTGAACTGACATTTAATTGATGACACACATTAGAAGAAGAACGACATAATAGGACTACAGTTAAAACACAGAGATGGCAAACTTTCTTACCTCATAGCCAGATACATGGGGCGAATAGCGAACAAGGGGAAGGTGTGGACCTTTATCATGATGGTCATGAAGGCAATGTACAGGAGCACTTTGATGAAGCCTTTAGTAAAATATAACAAGAAAACATTGCATCAAGATAGACAGACATCATTTCACTTTTTACTTCATATACATTTGAAGTATTTGTTATTTGTTGTCTGAAAAAAAAAAAACAACAACACTATTTTGAATTCCAGTTGGAAACAGTACCTGTGAAAAGCTCAGTATAGAGCATATAGACGGCTTTGTTGTCCCAGGGATTCTCACTCTGCAGGTCAACGGTGTGCAGGACATACTTGATGAAGGTTGTCAGCACCATGGTGAGAAGGATGGCATACTGATAAAAAGGGAGAAACCTCTTTTAAAATTTGATCTTCAATGCTCTGTGTGCATATTAACAAGTCAATGAAAGGAATGAGACTATGAAAAGCATTTAACTAAGTTAAGTGGCAAAATCAATATGTGCGTTCCCTACTCATGTAGTAGACAATGAGGGCAATTCCTTCAATTCATTTGACAACTTGAAGCAATCATATTTCCCTTCAAACTATCAGATATTGATGGTGCAGATTGGACATTTTGGGATAACATTATTCAATGTTTATGTGAATGTTTGTACATTTTGTCTGACACCTAATGTAGTGTCTCACTGGAGGCTACACTGAATCACTAGCCTAAAGTAAGAAAAGTGGGAAAGGGCTAGATGATTAGCATTCTAACTTCAATAGAAACATAGTGAGTAAAGGAAAGATGTATAATTCTGAACTCACAATGTCTCTTCTTGACTGGTCAGAAAGCAGCTGTTAATGCTACCACCCGCTATGAAGCAATAGCAAATTTAGGACTAGCACTTTTAATTTAATTCTACGCAAACAGGACAAACCTCAAATCCAAAAACAAGCTGGACTGAGGCTCCTCTGGTAATGATGCTGTGACAGGCATGGTTGACAAACAGGAAGTCCAAGACACCTAGTAGTCCCATGAGAGCTGCAGAGAATAGAGAACAGCACTGAGTAACACTTCTATGAGGGGTTGATGTACCTGTAAATACAGAAGCCTCACACAAATACAAAAAAAAGTATCTTTGTATTTGCCCAAAACAAACAGCTGTCCTTAACTCAAATACAAAAAGTCAGAGGTAAACAAATGGGCCCACTAATTAGTGCTACTTTGAGTTTTGTGGCCTTCAACATTGATCTGTTGCCTTGGGGCTCTGTTAAACAGTGGAGCACCTGGTCTGACGTTAAAATATAGCAATTTGCATACAGTTTCGTTTAAGTCATAGACTTGTTTCAGAACCAGAATTAATGGAAATTCAAGTGTTAAAGGGGGAAGTGAAAGCTAAAAAGTAAGAAATCCCAACTCACAAGGGCAACAGACTGAGATCTGTAATGGTGGATAGCATACTTACATAATACTCTCAAGTGGAAAACCCAGGAAATGTTAGGACTCCGTTCCATCTATGAGAAAAATATGGAAAATTAAATGTTAGTTTCCTTTCTTACATATGTACTCTGAATAAAAGAGCACAACTGTATCAACTGTGTCATGATCTGGTAATAAAGCAGCACAGAAATTATTTGACTACTAAAAACAGTTTAGTAAAACTTTCTCACAAAACAAGAAAATATTTCTATTTGCTCAAAGGCTTTTAACTGAAACTCCAATTCCCAGCACAGTCAGGGCAGCTTAACACTTAATGTGTAACTGCATTATCAGCAGCATAAGGTCACATACTGATGTTTGTTCAACTCTGGCATGCAGCCATGTTCACACACCATCTGCTTCATCCTGTGTCCCATGTTTCCTTGCTACCTTTAAGCAATGCACTGCATACTGGGACAGTGAAGGAAGTGGGCAGGGTACTGTATAAGATGAGGAAGTTGTTTGTCTATCTTCACTCACAAAGTCCACCCGGTCCTCGGCCAGCCAGTGGAAGCACTTAAGGAAGAGCAGGAGGGTGAAGAGGGCGACAAAGCGAGGGGAGAAGTCATCCCTGAACACAGTGAATGCCAGGCACGTCTCAGTCACTGCGTACCAGGAGCGTTCGATGAGGTGCTGATGGCAGAGGTAGATAAAAAAAGAAAACATTAAGTCTGGCTGGATTCATTATTTTCATTTATAACGCACACTATAGCACACATTAACCTTTGCAATCACTGCACAAACAGAACTCTACCTCCATTTCTGCAGCCCTCAGTTGTCCAAAAAAGACCTTCCTCATGAACTTTCCCAACAGAAACACCAGCACAAAGGCCTGAATGTACAACACCTGATAGCATAAAACAGACACAAAAACGCAGATTGGTCACAATTTAACAGATATTGCCTTTTTGGGGACATTGCCAAATGTAAACATATTTATATCAGTAGTAATTTCTCTTACCGCCATGCTGGGGCTGCTCTTGGTGAGGTAGACCACTGTTGGGTAGAACTGATGTTTGAGGAAGTAAGCATGTGCTACAACAGCCCCAGTCAGTGCCAGACTGGTGGCGGTCACCAAAGCTGCACGCACCATTTTGGACTCAGCTTCAAATACTATGGAAGGGAAATATATGTGGACACACAAGAAGAAAGATGCTGCTGACTGATGTAGCAGAACATGCAAATAAAGGGTGAAACGTCACTGGAAAGTATATTTCTGAAGAGCCATCTCTGTTATATTTAGTCTGAACAAAGCCCTATGATGTATATGGTCAGAAATCTTTGACAACCCGTGAGTTATCTATTAAAGCTGTTTCTTCGTTGTTCTTCAAAACCCAACCAAAGAAATAAAGAAAACTGGGCCATGTAAAGGTCTTTTCCTATTGATGGAATACCAGCCAACACCTCTATGTCCCGAAGCATCTAGTTTTTGCCTCCATGATTGTGTAAAGAAAGAGCCAATGACAAACCACTCATTCCCATGTAACATCTGTATAATCAAATTATCTAACTAAAACTAGGCCAATGTATCTATTACTGTCCATTTAATCCAGTGAAGTTGAACTATAATCAAAATTGTTAAATTGATCATAATAGATTGGTATGTCTGTGTATCACTGTTAATCAGAGAATGTCTTCATAACTTGCTGACTCTGAACAAACTTGTGAAAAGTCAGCCCCATACTACTACTATTTGGCATTCTCAAAAGTAATGCCTTTAAGCCAATGATAAAGCTCACATTGCTTAACTGATCATCATCAAACTCTGTGTGTCTGACACCACTGATGTAAGTTTGCCTGTAAAAGGAGAAACCTGCCTCACTTAATGCAAAGCAGAGTGAAAAGTATTGCAATGCTGTTTGCTGTTTGCTGTTTTTACGACTCACTCCAGATCAGAATATGGTGATTAATTTTGATGTCAAATCTCATTTTGTGTTTCAAATACATATCTAAGGATTCCCTGCAGGGTCTCAAGTTTAACCAAACTGTTTTCCAGTGACAACTACACCTGATCAACAAACAGAAAACTTTCAGGCCTGTTTGAGCCCATTTGATCTGGTGAGACTATGTAGAGCTGTTAATCTGCTGTGTGAATAAGTGCTGAATCTCAGTACATGTACTAATACACAAATACCACTTTGAAACAAGCATTGTGATTTGCAATCGATGATGGGACTTCGGGATAAAACTTCATCTTTCACAATGGTGTGTTCTTACAAAGGGCTTTCGCGTTAGCTTTGTGTACTACTACTGCAGCACCGCCGTTTATTGTACAACACAGGTCATATTCTCAGTAACACAACGAACCGACTAATCTCTTACAACATTTACCTTCCTGCTGAGGAGGCAGCTTTCTCAGCTAACTCTGCTCGCTAATATTCAAGCTAATGTGCTAAAATTAAGTCTCGGGAGTGAAACTAAGGCTGTGACAGCCTGTCAAGAAAGCAGAAATTATCACCTTGCAAACGTGTGGTTGTCTCACAAAGCTAGATGTAGAGCTTTTTGTCTGCATTAGTTCCGTTTCGGTCCTCCACAAATGTATCTCACAGTCAGCGACAGGTAACCGGGTTGGTTAGCGGCAGTTAGCTAATGCTAGCTTGCTGACTGCGGGACTTACCCAGTCGACGCCTTCAAAGTCCGGCTCCTTGTTGTTTTGCAGGACGTTTCCTCTACTGCTAGAACCTGTATATTTTACACAGCTACTCCATTTAGGTGGTTTTACAGAAGTCTCTTGGTCTAATTTAATATCCTCGCCCCTGTTCGTCGCGATACGTGTTTATCTTTGGCTTGCTCCTCAGGAGCCACCTCACATCCGGCCGATAAGGTAAAATGACGCAAGAGTTATTTCGATGGCACGTCGCCCTGTTGTTTACTGTCACTTGGTCGGTGGAAAAATGGGTCAGATAGAGACTTTAGCTGAGACTCGGTGTTTGTGTTGAACCGCTGATGTCCTGTGTCGTTTTTGTGGGACTAATACAGTGCTTCGTCTTCGTAGGCGTTGTAAGCGAGTGCCGGTGTTTTAGGAGTGTTACGGTAAATACCAACGTGGACCAATCGGGAGTTGTAAGGCCGGCTGTGATGAGCACATGGATCAAGGTCTGATTTATCTTCATCCAGGACAAATTGGGTACATTTAATTCATCGATTTGTAACATCTCTCCACTATAAGAAAGCATTGTTCTTAAACTGTTGTTAAAGTGAAATAAGACTTTTGATGAAGTAGTTTCAAAGTTAATAGATTTTATGGAGCAAATCTAGCTTTTATTTCAGTAACACAACACTATGTTGAATATAAGGATAGTGCGTATGGGATCTTTTTGTTCCCAAGAAGTGTGATTAAGTACAACAATGAATAGAACTCTCATCTTGCTCTCGGCTTAACTGATATTCTGCTTCATCGCTTCCCTACTTAAAACTATTTCAATGTGTAATATGGGGAGGTGGTGACTGTGCTTGATCCATCCCTTAACATGGCTTTATGAAATACTGTGTATCTTATGTTTTGGGTAATTTATTAAGACTGGAGTTTCTGTTTAAACTTATCTGACAAGTCAAAATAAATAAGATTACAAGATTATTATTTCTTATTTTAAATAAGAAAATAGTTATTCAAAATGCTTTCATGAATATGTGAATAACTACATTTTACATGAAATAACAGAAACAACATGAATCTTTGAATTTAAAACACAAATTTAGAACTAACCAAAAGCTGATAAGTAGTCTACTAACAGGACAATGCAATAGTAATATCTGACAAGAAGCAGATTGGTATGTATCTGTTGGAACACACAAACTGATGGGGCATCATGCTCTTGGGCTTATTCTTATGTCAAAGATTGAACTAAGACAGGCCTGTATGACAAAGAGTGGGATCATGTCATTCGAATGAGAAAGTGCTACGGTTCTGACATTAAAATAGGTCTGCATTTTTGACCACGTACATCTAATACCAGATTTTCACACGAGTATCAGAGGTGTCAAAAGGTAACGGAAGAACATGGTTGGTTATGTTGGTAATATATATGCCCTTCATGAGCTCAAGAAGTCACTGTTAACTGTTACTTGCGTCTTGCTAAAGATTTCTAAAATGTGAAAGCACAGAAGAACAGAAAAATAAGCAATCATTGTTAACAAATGACCTGTTTATTTCTTTGCGCTAACGTATTCAATTATCTATCAACATAATGCCTTGGTACCCACGCCAAAATTTAATATGCCTGGAAAATCCACAGTGCACAATATTGTTAATACAGTGAGTATGGAAAAATCATTCACTCTTACTTGAGCTTGAGTACAAAAACAAAAAAAAAAAAACAAAAAAAAAAAAAACACTGTTATAATGATGATACCCATTGTCTGATTATATCATAAACAACTACTTCTATTGCAATAGATGTAAATTTCACACTGTTGTTAGCTTATGGCGTGTTAAAAGTTGTTCAGTGATTGATCTCCCAATAACAAATCTATCAGGTTGGCATACATAACTTTCTTAAAAAGCAGTAGCTCAGTGTTCATTTCTAGCAGTAGAGACTATAAAAATGAAGCATTTGTTATATCAGAGTCTAATGGTAAACATAATCATGCCTACATCTTACTTGTAAGTATTCAACACCGAGACAACAATGTAAGAAAGGTGTTCAGTAAAATTCCAATTTGTCTGCTAGACATAACAGAACTGAAACAGTCTTGCTTCATTATACACATACAGAGGAAAAAAAATTATTTGAGGAGGAGAAAAAATAAAAAAGGTGAAAAATTAACATTGCTAGATTCAAACTTGACGACAGAGCCGTCAATTCTTGCAGGTGTTGTGGCATTGTCAAGCAGTAGTGTGTCCATGTAGTTACTGATACTTGGGTATTCCTTATGCCTCTCTTTCTCCAGGTATTTGCTTGTAACATCTTCTGGCTGCTGCTGCTGCTTTTGTTGTTGCTGAATTTCTAGCCAGAGTTCATTTTCCCTTCCCAAAGTAAGTGTAAACAGTTCAGCCATTAAGACTGCCTTAAATTATAAAAATCACTGAGGGGGGGGGGGGGAAGAATTAAAAAAAAAATAATAATAATTAAAAAAAAAAGATCTCCAAGCTCCACTTGTCCACCATTAGGACACAGAGGAGATTGGGTTGAGAGGCGAACCCATTTGTGTTAGCACCTTGTCCAGCCACTGGAGGGGTCCATGTAGGTGCACCTCAATCCAGCAGGGGGTGCTGGTGACATCCTGCCTGTGGTACTCAGCTCCCCAGCCCTGTGAGCAGGCAGGACAAATGACACAGTGAGAATAATGCCAATACAGCTTGTTGTTAAAAGAAATCATGATGTATGCCAAAAAGTCCCCCCCTTTTGTCTACAACCTTCGTGAAGCCCTTACCTTAACAAAACTCATCCTAATAGTACACATCTTGGTAAGCTCATAGACTGCCTCAAAGCCATGGTTGACTGACTGTGCCAGGAGCTGAGCAAACTCCTGGTTGTTGAAAATCTTGAGGCTACATCCACTGGGGATCTTGCAGACAGTAGTGGGATGGAAGCCATGGTGGTAATTACAGTTACGGCTCTGAACAAAAATGCTGGTGTCACTGAGGCACTCAGCATACACCTCCCCTCCCACATAGTACAGGTGCACTCCTGGAAAACAGAGAAGACTCACGGTCAGGACATACAAACCACTACTCTGCAAGAACAAAATGCTGTTCTCAGCACCTTGTGTGTGGAAATTACCTTTGCCAATGTGTCGACGAGTGTTTTCAATTGTGGAGTTGCGGTTGACATTGGACAAAAGTCCGAGGCAGAAGCGGTTCTTGTTGTTTGATGGGTCAGTGAAGCCATCCACAAGCACGCTGGTTGAGGAGGCATGGTAAGCCTCACCTACACGATTGTTGAGCTCATAATAGACAATAGAGCACCAGTGGCTCGGCTCCTCATACTCTACTGGTTGCACATCTGGGAAATTGCACAACAAGTCAGATTAAAAAGAAAAATTGTCATAATCAGTTCTACTAAAACCCTGACTTTCACAAATGTACACGTAAACAGAAGCACATAAATGTAGCTATTAGAAGGCTACTTCCTCTGCAACATGGATAAAAAGCTCACAAAAATGCATTCTGCTGGGACCTCTGAAAATGCGTTTGTTATTTTTTTAATAATAAAAAAAAGCAATATGTTGTTTTTTTTTTGGGGTGGGGTGGGGGGGGTTAACAAAAGCTGACGTAAAGCTACAGATGTGGAACTGATGAAAGCACACTACTGGTAAGTTACAATCACAGATCCATCGCAGGTGGATTGAGCGTTCTGTTAGATACTGCATAGGCCATCAATTCAAAATGCATGAAATGGTGTGCATGAGCTGCTGTTGAAATCTTTTACATTATTTTATCTTCTGCAGGGGTTTGGACAAATTATAACTGACATCTTCAAAACTTTGCTCCCCTCTAGGATTGATCTCCTGATCAACATGTCTTCATGCTGGGTGACATGAATACATGCAAGCTGCTCCCTCACCTCCCAAGTGGAGGTATACACAGGAGGCTGGGGCCACTGCTGATTAGGGAGCACTAGGTCCAGCTGGCTGTGTATTTTCTACTTTGCAGCCTTTTGCAATTCGTAAATCACAATGTCTGAAATTGTGATTTTACATAAAATTTGATAATTTTTTCAGCCTTACTATAAACTATGTTGTTCAGCAAAAGAGCTGGTATTTTTTCCAGCAATGCCATGTTACATGGTAACATGTAACCAATGCCATGTTACATGGTAACATGGCATTGAGTTGCAAGCACAAATATGTCAAAGACAACAAAATATTGTTTGAACTTTAGAGTACGGGAATCATAAATCAAGTGTATAAGATGCTGTTCATTGTGTTTGATTTTGATAAGACCTCAAATTTGACAGCATTCCTGTTCACAGTTGAGAAATCTTGTCTTTTGGCTCTGTGCTATTTTAAATGTAGGTGTTTCTCACCTCCTCTTGCTATGTTCTGTTGAACCAGGCTGCTGCTTGTATCCATGGACTGGTTCTCCTGGCCCAGCTGCTCATCAGGGGGCATGTAGGCTGGGGGTGGGGTGTCAGCTGAGACATTAAGAGAGCAGTTAGTAAAGATGAGACCAGTTGTTGCTGGCAAATGGTCTTATACTTGGACACACACACACACACACACACACACACACACCTCCCTAGACTCCAACAATCATCACAGGATCTGTACCCCGGAAATGGTGTCAGATTACACTTATCCCTCACTTGCTAAGCCACATACTAACCCATTCCCAACAGAGATGCAATATGAGCTTTTCCAAGTCCATTCTGAGGCACACAGGAAAAAACAATGCAGAAAACCCCAACTAAGATTGCAGTGAGGAAGCTTGGACAATTATGTTGCTTGTGAGTATAGCCCAAAACGATTAGGACTCAACACAAATAAGCTCAAATCCCAAATTGCCATTAAAAAAAACGTTTCTGTCTGACTGGCTGCAGCCACCAGATGTATCAGCAGATCTGGACTGGAGCAGACTGAAGTGAGAGTCATCACACACACACATCACACAAGTAACGTTCACATACACTCAAATGCAAGTATAATGGAACAGTCATGCGTACTTTTGCCAACACATCAAAGCTATTAAATGAGATGGAAAGAAATATCTGTTTAAATCACTCAGTTTAATGTGAGTATATCTGATGTGTCTCTCGTCAGTAACAGGCAAACATTGTTGCCTGGTCCACTGAGTCAGTGCCTTGACAGAAGCCAGCAGCCCTAGCTCTGGTAGTCCCTGCTTAGCTGGCATTTCCTTTGTTCTCATGTAGGGGTGTAGTTTGATTTTGATAAATAAAATAACCTGACTATGTTTGAGTACTCAAACATTACGTCTCAAAACTGTTTTATTGCCTAGTGATGAAATACCGCGTTTATATGTATAAGTTATTTGCAAGGGTAAAAATCTTATGATATTCATGATTTGTAAAATGATTAATTACCTACTGTCTTTGTTTATTATAGTCTATACATTGACTGGATGTGCCAAATCAAAAACTGTGCTCACCTAAACTTTGGTTAACCCTTTTACACTGAGCATGGCGCCGGTGGCACATTTGCACAACCCCAATTCAAATTACCATGAGTTCAAGAATGTTTGCTCTGAAAGTGAAAGTTGCACTTCACAGTCAATATAGGGTTATCATAGTAATTCCATTCATGCTGTTGCCGAGATTCTGTGAATCTGCGCCTTCATTGTTCATACTCGCAAGACATTTTCTGTCCCTTTTATGGTTAAAATAAGCAAAAAGTCCAGGTGGACAACAGAAACCTTTGGTGTTAAAAGGGTTAACTTCTTGTCACCTACTTGCAAACAACACTTAACTTGTTCTGTATACAACTTTTAAAGAAAATCACCAGAGACCAGTGTTTATCAACGCTCACTATAACACACAATACAATATAACAAGCACAATAGGTTGGCACTTTTCCCAGGGTCAGGTACATGCGTGTATTTGGCGTACCTGGGAGCTGGAAAGGACTGGAAGGCCCCGAGCTGGCAGGCGAGTTTGGGTAAGTACCACTGCTGGCTGGAGAAGGAGGATACGGAGAGTTGGGAGAGATGGAAAAAGAGCTGCCTCCACCACTGCTGCTGCCACCCCCACTGTGCGGCTGTTGGAAGGATTCTGGAAAGGTGGCGTTCAGGGGCATGTGCGGCTCGTTGTGGGTGAGGTTACGGAACTGTACCAGCAAACTGTGCTGAGGGTTGAACTCGCTGTGCCGTGGTACCAGGACAGGAGGGAGCACTGGATGGAGTAAAGAAGGCATGGGAAAATCAGGAAACCTTCTGGCTTTTGTCGTCTTGCTAATAACATGTCCTTTTCCTTAGTGACAAGGAAATGCAACTAATGCATGGGCATGATCAAGCAAAAGTATCTCACTGACGCTGTAACACTTGGGCTGCAGAAAAAGTGAACATAAAAACACTTCTCCGCATATCAAAACCTTATACAAAACCTTCAAATGCCTGAGTTTTATTCAACCAAGGCTTTAAAAAGTCAAGGTTCCTGGCATTGGTTCAACTGATGAGACATTGTTAACAAAGTTATGGTCCAAGTCTGTCATTTAATGAGGTAAAATGTTTATACACAGCCATGGGTTATTTACCAAAACAAAGTTTTAATGCTAAAAACACAACCAACCTACAGTGGAATCTAAAGGAATTAGACTCCTTTCCAATTCACTAGAATCAACAATACCAAACAATGCTCAACACTACCAATCCTGAAATTCTCAAAAGCCACTTTAGGCCTTGGTGAAGATACAATATAGGTCATCAATATTAATTTTTATCATTGTCAAAATTATGATGTGTTTTCCCCAGCCTGGAATTTCATCCTGGCTCTAAATGTCATGGTTCCAATGTTGCCCTTCAAAAACCAAGAGTTTCTTTAAACAATATAAACTGCAGTTTTCCCAGACTTACATACAATCCATATACTTGACAGGTCAACTAAGCGTTTGCAATCCCAAAGCCCCACCGCTCAGGATCATGCAAGTGTACATGATGGTTTATGTGAACAACAGAGGGAGGGAGGGTGTAGTAATGAGAAAGTGCTGGGAGTGTAGTCTGAGTGGTTTATGCATTTAGTCAGCCACTCTGTGATGCCACACCCCATCTGGAGTGCTTGAGGCTCACAATCTAATAAGACTCCAAAAGAGCTAGTGATATTGATTTTCTGTGAAATGGAGGGGGTAGGTGGAACAGGCCAGTGTGATGACAGCCTCCTGACCTTTGTGGGTTTGTTTACCAGCTCTACAGTTTACTAAGAGAGCTCTGGCTCAGGGATGTGAAAGGCTCCACACCAGTCTGATCTTTCTTGTACTACCAGCTATATAAATAATAAAAATATGTTGTATGAATTACAGTTATAACAGATTTGGTAATTGCAGTGCCTTATAGAACATCTTTGATTGTGGGAAGATAATGATTGTCAGTACATAAGTTAAATATATTAAGTTGTTAATTTAAGTGTTAATTGATTAGACAATATGTTGTGATGCAAAATACATCCTGGAGGAACAAGTACCCACCGGGACTCTCCACTCGCTTGTAGTGATATGGGTTGATGCAGACCTCCTTCTGTTTGGAGCCGAATGGGTACTCACACACCTCCAGGGGTTTGAGCTCGTGGTGAGACTGAAGGTCAGGCCAGCGCCACACTCTGCAGTAGATGACATGAGGAAGGCCCTTTCTGTGGGAAACCTGTAGCCTGCCATCCAGTGATCTTGGAATGGTAACACACTTGCTGGGCTGCCCTGGGCAGCTCAGGGCTTTCTCCAGGTCCTCCATGGCACCTTTTCTCTTCTTCAGCTTTTTCACAAGCGCATCCACTGCTTTCTCTGCCCATTTCTCCTCCTCATCTCCTTGCTTCCAGCCAAGCAAGCTTTTGACTGCTGGGCCTGTGAAGGAGAAGAGACTGGACAGCGACGCCATCCTAGAGGTTGTAGTATATGCAGCAGGCCGAAATGTGTAGTAGATGGTCACTCAAAGCAGATAGGGGGTTGGCAAATCCTGTCTTGATGATCCCCAAATAATGTTGGTAGCAAAGGAATGAAGCTTCCTCAGTGTGTGAATGTGCGTTTGTGAGAATATGAGAGGCTGACAGAGATGAGGGGTGGGGTAGGGGAGAGGAGGCTTTAGCCTTGTCTGACCAAGGACAGGAAGCAGGGGAGGGAGGGGAGTCAGCAAGCAGGACGCAGCTGCTGCTGCTCAGGAAGGGCCCTGCAGCAAGCTGTCCGGAGCTGGGTCACCACCACTGATGGGGGGGTTGAGGGTGCAGACTGAAGCAACTAAGATCAGGACCTCGATTTGAAGTGACACACTGCAGCAGGTCTCAGTGGTGCCAGTTGGCAGGCTTACAAATAAGATGTTGACCACTTCTCATCAACAACTCCCAGTTCCTCTCCAAGCTGACTTCTCAAACAAATACAGTCAGTGTTTTACTCCAGCAGCCACCTGCAAAACAGAAAAGAGACACATTAATGTGTATACAGAAAATTGTTTGTCAAGCATTACATATCTACAGGCAAGAATTCCTGCCATTTGGAAATATCATTACTCTTCAAATACATTTTAAAAAAGCATGTGACAACATGTGACAGTGTTCATAATCAACAAGATAATCAAGAAGTCCTTTGTATCCTTTTGATTTGAAACATCACTTCCATAAAATAGCCCCAGTCTTACTGAAAGTAAATGACTATCTGATAGCTGTTGTATGTAGGTCTCATACAACCATGCATATAAAAAGACAAAACGCAAGAAAAGCATGTTTAAAACCATACAAATAGCCCAGCCCAAATGTAAAAAATGGCAAGCTAGTTATCAGAAGACAGAATGAAGGGGGATAGCAATAAATACTGAGGAACTTTGCTTTTGATCAATGAATCAACTACAATTGTTCCCTTAAGCTATTGGGGATGGTAAGGTTAAAAGGGGGATCCATCAATTCATGGATTATTTAATGTTTGTAGTATATGAGTTTTTCTTTATTATTATTATTATTATTATTGGTGTAAGTCAACATATTCAGTTCCTTTGTTTGAACACGTACAGGGAACATGGAGGAAAGTGAGTGGTCATGGAAAAGTGGCAAAGGAGATAACCTGCTGCTTGATCCATCAAGCAACTGACAGGAAAATAAAAGAACAAATCTGACCTTAAAGCCTAAATTCAGATTTGTATGAAAAAAAAATTGATGAAAATGCTGCTTGAAGACATATTAAGACATTTAATGAGATATTGGTAATATACAATTGGCCACTTCTGCAGTGGTCAACAATGACTTTCAAATGAATTATATCCAGGTGTCTATAGGGACTGTTGCGTCAAACTATTGTTTCCTCCTCCTAAAGCATAAATGTATTTCCAACCTTAACACTGATCCCAATATACTCCAATGTGTCTGAATGAAGCCATGCCGTGATACATGTCACTTCAAACTATATAATGCAAGTAGGCCATCACTTGTAGCCAGCAGCTGTTTGGAGGCTTGTGAAACTGGCCCTAGTCAAAAAGGATGTGACTACAAAGTGTTGCTTCCTCCCTCATCCCATCCCTCCCTTCCAGCCCACAGATGTCCAGCAGCACGGCACCCTCTTCTCATTGTTCTACATGGACATGAATGCAAAGGGAAACCTTTAAGTAGGACAGGTAGTCATACACAAAAACATTCAGCTGGTAAATATGGTCCCTAATTTTGTTCTTTTTTTTGGACATTCACTGGGCTGTGACAAATATTCATTTTGCTGACCTGCCCAGTCAGCAACACAGATGCAACTAGGCCTCTTACAGACTGGATCAGCAATGATTCATCAGTTCATTGTCGGATGAGTGATGGCAAGTAATAAATTTCAACTTAAGGACATGTCTGATCATCCTGAGACGTGAAGAAACATTGTGTGATCAACACGTGGTAGATAGAACTTACCCGAATGGACAACTAAATCAAAAGCAAATGCTGATTTCAATCTCTATGACTAATCCCTCAGATAAACTTGATCCCTCTCTACAAACTGATAAGAGCTCACACACTGGTGGTTCATTGTGTATTCACCATCAAAGGCTGAAAATCAAATCAACCTTGGCCACACTTAGTGTTCTGTAAATGAATGAGCATTGGCAGGGAGAAATGAAGACAGCTAATTGACTGCACAGTGCCTAACTTAACCATAACCCACAATTTAAGGTCGATTTTTGGTCAGTCTTACAATAATAATCTTTGTCTTCCTCAGAAACCCTGAACCTGTGGATGACTGAATTTTTAAAACCAAGTATATCATATATATTTTTTTTAAATGCCATTTTAAGAATTCCCCAAAGTGACACACAGTACAATCACAGCCTTGCTATTCCTCCACACTTTTCCATGGACAGCTGTCATGTGTTTAAACAGTTCAAGGTACAGCAGACCAGCTGAAGAAAAAGATCAAATCTCCTCTGGAGCTCTTTCCAAAGGCAAACCACTCCATGCGGACTGAAAAAGAAGCCAATTGGACGTGGTAAACAATGAAAATCATTTCGAAATCTCTGTTCTACTCGCCTACATGAAGGAGTTAGAAATCGCAGGTTGGTCTCTTTTGAGCTGCCCCAATGAGTAATGCCGCCATTTCTCCTTTCAGTATGACATTGCAGTTAAGAGCTCACGGATAATACTTTGCTTTACTGTGTGAAATGCTTGTCCAGTGAGGAGTACAGGAAACAGACAATATGGAAGAACGATCGGCTCAGCAGTGAGCACCCCCCACCCAGAGAAAGGGAGAAAAGGGACTGAGAAAGACGGGTCTAATGTTACACAAATCTCCCAGCAGCCGTAAAAGTAGCTGTAAGTGATGCTAAAATTTAACTGTGCACGAAAACACACGCAGTTACAACATAAACCATTATTTTAGTGGCAGAGGCTCAGCAGCTGGCTAACTGGTTTAGCAGACGTTTAGAGAACAACTTGTTTCAGGTCTAAGTTCCAATGAAGCACCTTAAAACTACACGTTTAGGAGTCTGACCTCAGAGCACGTTGTTCTGTGTTTAAGTGGGACCGACGGGGCCAAAGTTTGGCCCCAGCTCACGGTAAGCCTTCCCCGTTCCTCCTCTTTCTCCTGCCCCAAACTTTGTGAACTTCTCCTGGAGCAGCTAAGCTAAGTGTTAGCTCTCCGGAGCACCGACCTGATGTCGCTCCACAACTTCACTCCCACACTCCAGACCGCTCACTCACCTCCGACGACCGGGCAAAACCGCGGAAACGCGTTATCTTGTGACTGTCGAACCCGCAGTTCCGACTTTCTTACAGGTTTTGTCCGGTTTTCCAACGCTTCTTGCCTCCGTCTGCCCTAGCCATGTCCTCCAGGACCTGGAGACAAGTAGACTGGAGAGGCGGAGAGCGTATCACTCCGCTGCACTCACAAACTAGTGCACACGTTGGTGTTACAACGTATGGCGATTCTGGTAGTCTTTACTAAATTAATACCCCCGCTCCTAATGTTAGTTACAAGAAGTGTTTTATTTCCTGCTCCAGTATAGGTGCATCTGGACTCTTAACATCTCAACAAATCCATCCCTCTCTTTGCGCACAGATCGGAGGATTCCGCACGAACTTCATAAACATCAACTTTTTATAACCACCTTTCCGCATCCTACCTCAGATTATCACGCTGAGAAACTCAGATCCCAGTTGATTCTGGATCAAACAAAGATCAAATTATTATATTACTAGATCGTCAGTATGGAGTTGTGTCTCTTACGATGGTCGTGCTTCGGCTCCACACACCATCTCACAAGTTGGTGGCTCCGCTCAGTCTGCAGCTCCGCAGCGTCTCGTCTCTCCCTCTACACGCTGCTACTGCCTCCTCGATGTCACTTCATTTGACTTTTATTCATCACTTTCATCACTACTATTCCACTCCCATTTCCGTGGACAGGCCGATTGCGGATTCGTCCCATAGTCCCAGCGAAGCGGGCTGTCCCGGCCCAGCCGATAGTGGGCAACGAAGTTTCAGTTCTGGCACAGCATGGCACAATTACAACCGCCCCGTTTACTGCTAGGATTAATAACACCGACAGGTTTGATTCCTGGTTACTTCTCCCAGACCACCCAGGCACATAAAAGCATCTGGAAGAAGTGACAAAACACACAAAGGAAAAAAGGATTTGCCTCAAAGGTAAAAATTTAGACATTTTGAAGGATTTTCCCCAAATGTTCAGAATTAGTTTCTGTGGCGTAGATGAAAAATGATCTCCCTATAAAGTCAGTGGGAAGTAAGTGAACTCGAGTGCCCTTGGAGCCACATGTACTGCTGTGTAAGCAATAAATAACATCCATTATTATTATCCCGTCAACCTCCCACGCCTCCCAAATCAGGGTACAAGTGATGGCAATTGAAGCTTTCAACATTCAGATATTTGGTGAAAAGGTAAACAAACATGGTTCTGATGGAAAAAGTTGGATACACAAAATCAAGTATTCAGTTGTCAGTGCGTCACATCTTTGAGATGAATTATAATAGTAAAACAACACAACATGACATGGGTACCAGTTTATTTTGAAACTGAATTCATTGCAAACAAATAAAAAACCAAAAGTTGCAAGCCACAACAAAAAGCAACCTTGAAAAGAATCATCAATACATGGACCTAACAGAGAAATGTAATCCTTCATTGACAAATGTGCATATTAACTCTACGCTCACATTCTCACCAACTCAGGAATGGATCCTCAACACGAGGAAAAGGGAACATTTCTGCTTCATCACTCGATCTTTTTTGTCAATTTCTGTCCCAAAAAAGAAACTTTTAATATTGACACAAGTTATGTGTTCACATATAATCTGTAGAGGAAGTGACTAGATAATAGTGCTATAGTAAAACACAAGCGGTTCTATCTGTGGCACACCAGAGTGTTGCTGCAATGCAGCTGTGAGTTTATACTGATCTAATCAAATATTCACAACGAACCATAACATAGTGGCATTTAGCCAACTCTGAAAACTGCTCCAATTCAATTTTTTTTAATGAAACATTTGTCATAAGAAACTGAAGCCAAGCTATTAGGTAATCAAATATTTTTAGTAACTTACAAAAATTATAAATTATCAATTGTCAATTAATATTCCCACAGTCCCATCTCTTTAAAATTATGCCGTGGCAATGGACATATGCAAAGACAATTTTATTCACAAAGACCCAAGCTAAAGATGAAGTAAAGCTGTAAAGTCTGTTGGTGAAAAACAAGAGAAACCCCTTATAAATCTCTCATATGCACACTTAAAGTTCTGTGATAAACTCAGTTAGTTACTTCTTAGTTATATGAATTCATATTATGTCCTGATTTAACAACAGCTATTAACTGAATATGTTTGTGGAATAATCATGCCATCCTGAAGTGAGTAAACACACTGCACATGTAAATGTACAATACAGCTACAGCACCCAAACATGTTGAACCATCTCAAATCATTTTTGCCAAATCAGGACATGTCAGTCTTTTTGCTTTGTAACATTTGAAAAAGCAGAAATCTTTGGTCATCAGTGCCTGTAAACAATAGTAGATATATTTCAAATCAAAACTGAAGAAAAATTGTGTCAATCCTAGTCTTTTAATGGCACAAGTCTTATTACTTCAAAAACCAGAAATATATAAAATACGTGATCGCTTGTTCACAAAAGATTTTTTCACATGAAAACTATGCCAGCAAGACTCAGTGTGCGCCAAGTGGTTGATGAGTAACACTTTGATGAACTGAAAGGAAGTTGAATCATTGTCGTATTTTAAACACAGCTCAGCTAAAGGATGTTTAGTTTTGCCAAATGTCACAGATTTTTGACTGTTCTTTCTTAAACATTGAGGAAACTAGAGAAGGTGACGTTTATAAAGCTGACCCAGACTGTATAACCTAGAGAGTGCATTGGGAGCATGAATGTTTTCAGGGGAAAAACTGTGTGGAGTATGTTACTGGTTCCAGCACATAAAAAAAAAAACAATGAAAAAAATCTATCTGTAACTTTTGACCTGTTTTCTGTAAAACCCCACAGTATTTATTTTAACATTATGCCATTATCTTCAATCTTTACTTTCTGCCTTGTCCATAACTTTCATCTAAAGCACTTTGGTTTTCAGGTTTAGACCTTTTTGATTTGTGAGCAATAAACAGCACACTGCTCTCCAAAGCTAAGCTTCAAAAGCGCAGTATGCCTTTGAGGAGATCAATACATTCAACATCATTTGAGGAGGTTTACCCGTTGTTTGTACTGGACTGAGTCATATGATTTTGGGAAGGCAGTTACCAGTATTGACTTTTATCAGATGATTATCTGTAAAGTAAGCTGCCTTTGATGGATGCACCCGGAGTATTATATTGTTTGTGATTGTGTGGTGAGCTATGACAGACGAAAAAGAAACACGCCACACTTTTGTACGACATACTTGAGTTGAGTAGTTGAAAAGGCAAAGCTTGTACTTTTTTTCCTAACCAGAGTTTATTTATTTGTAGTCTGTATTGCAGATTTATAAAGCTTAGGGTTGTGATTTGTATTGTAATGGAAGAATGAATGAACCTTATTGTCTTTATACCAACAGTGCAATGAACTGCATTTTGCTGTGGGTATCATGACAGTAAAAAGTTAATTCCTTCTTTCATTCAAAGTCTGAATGTATGAAGTGTATGAGGTGGTTTAAGTGAAGCCATTCTCTTATTGCTTTGGTTTGTTGTCATTTGGCATCATACCTTATGTATTTTTATTAGAGAAATTCAAACATTCTGTGAATATGAAATATCACTTTCAAAAGTCCACATTACTATGTACACAGGAACAGATAAAGACCAGTTCAATTGATGGTTATATTAATGCATGTTGTGTAGAATAAAAATAATAATAAAAAAAAAAATCAAAATGCACCTAATTGCCACTGTCTTCGGTTCACCATTTGTGTCTGGTCTCTACAGTGAATGCATATGATGTCCAAGACATTTTTCTAGATTTTATTATTTTTTTCTTAGGCTCAGTGTGACAAGGAATGTTAAGTTACATATTTTTGTTTTAACATAAAATTACAGTGATTAACCAGAGATCATGTAATCACAGCAACAAAAAAAAAGTGCTCAAAAAACAATAGTATTTTTAAAATCACACACTCAAATATTTAGAGGTCAAATCAAATTAACCCGTGTCCCATCTTCACACTTAGACAGTAGTGCACAGTGTCCTCTTCACACAAGTGAAAGATGGAAAATTAAACTCAAAGTCCACACATTAGAGTACCATGTGTAAACTACTTCTGGTTCTCACGGATTAAATAGTCAGTCTCCTGACTCATGCAGTGGGTCAAAATCAGGGTGTAAAAATGTGATCCGCAACAACTAGAATAATCTATCCAGAAGAATCCCTTAGGGAAAGCAGCTCTGGATCCATTAAAGCCTGGAACATGTCAGAGTTTAGGTCATACAGTCATATGTTGTCTTCAGTTGACTAAGATAAATATCTTTTTGCTCAGAATAGCTGTTTTCATACCATATCAGCTTTATTACTCAAAAATATGATTTGTCTCTAGAACCAAAAAAAAAAAATCAATCAGCAGCAACCAATGATAAAGCTGTAAGGAGTGATTTTTCTGTTTAGGAATAGATTGTTTTCTGTGGTACTTGGCCAAAGCTGTTTATTCTGCCATAATGCTCCTGTATGAGTTTGGATTCTCACATTCATATTTTAATCATTTAGTTTTCACAATGTTTGAATATCTGCAGAATGGTTTAGAATACCAGCAGGAACTTGAATAGCCCTCGGTAGAGCACATACCTCCACCAATGCCAAACAATCCCACACATCTGCACAGAAATTTATTGGGAACTTCTTTGGCTGCATTCATCAAGCAAGTCTGGTGCCAATCAATTCAGCACTTTTTGTGTAGTCATGCTGTCAAACAAACAACGGGTGAACAAAACAACCTCCTTGGAAAGGGTAATTACTGCTGTCAAAAAATTGGTCAATAAAATTTAAAGTTGGGGATTTTAACTTGCACGTTGTTGGAACTGTGGTTATCACAATAAACCAGAGAACCAACTGAAGACAGTGACTGGAAAAAGCAGTTCTGAGGCCATCCATGAAAAGGCTTCACTTTATTTGCTTAATGTCAGATGTTCACTACCTATATATATATATATATATATATATATATATAAAAATGTTTTCATGTTTTGGCTTCTTTGTTATTTTTATGGACACGAAGCTGTTAGTCCTAGGAAGCTTACACTTTTAATGAAATGCAGAAGTTGATTTTGAGCAAAGCAAAATTAATTTGTCTATATGCACCTGATTTGTTGATCTATTTAGATGTCAGAAGACAAGTTACAGAACTAAAAATATAAAAACTCAACATTGCAGCATATGTCAGTGCAATGACTGCAGCCTTTTTGTCAGGGTGCATGCACTGACAGAAATTTGCAAAATGTGCATGCCTTGTCTGAAGCTGCTGTTATACAAAAATAGGGTTAGGGTTAGGAAGCATCCCTTGATTTAAAAAGATATTCAAAGAAAAGAGCCCAGTTCCAAACCAGAAACATCCTGGGTGTTTGTTACAGCAGCTACATCATTCCACTTCTTCAATGAAAATGTAGTCTGTGTTCTCCCTTTTTTCATTGACTTGAATGAGAATTTCAGCTCTTTTTTTTCTATCATGCAATTATGTAATCAACCTGGAGGACAAACCAGAGGCAGAGTGACAAAGTTTCTTTCTGCAGTTTGGAGGTTTTTTCTGTGCTTATTTGGCTGCCTGTTCTCACCCAAAATACATGCAGGAGTTCTCTTGCAGTTACCACTGAGCAAGGCGCTGACCTCAGAACTGTGTTTGGTCCCCAGAGCACTGCTGTGTGGCTGTTGGCTGCTGCTAAATAGTTAGGAAGGGTCAAATGCAGAGAACAAAGTCCCCAGTGGGATTTAAAACAAGTATCTAAATGAATGATTCTGCATGAACACCCTCACTGCAACCAGTGAAATATGTCCATTTCTATCATTTCTAACAGCTCCTACAGCGGCCATCTGCTTTTCAAATAAAACTTGGCAACATACTTATTTATGTACGACCACCTGTGCATTCAAAATCAGCACTTGCTGAATAATGTGTCAAATGGTAATGAATGCAATTCATCAGTTACAATGCATAAAATGGCCAGGTAATTTAGCAAATGAAGGCACTGAAAAATGAGTATTTGATAAAAATGTCACTACAATTCAGTGTAGTGTCGAAATCCACAACATATTACTGCAGCAACAGATTTTCCTATTACAGAATATGAAGAGCAAGTAAGTACATTTCTATTTCATGAGGCAGAAAGCTGGTGAGCTCTGACATGAAGAGAGTGTGACAAACATCTCCTTTGGTGCTGGACACTATCTGGCCTGGTTGTCCAACCTGAGGCCACAGTCTGAAGCGTCCTCAGAGGGAGTATCGAGGACGGGATTGACAAAGCCTTCAAATTCAGCGTTTGCACTGTCCTCTGGGTGAGTACTCACAAAATCATTTTCCCACTCCAGTGCGTTGGAGTCCTCAGAGGCTGAGGTGGGGCCGCTGTTCATCTGCTTGCCACCTGGCCTCAGGGCAGCACGCAGAATGTCCTCCTCTGTCCGAGACCTCTCCCAGGCTGGAAGTGCTCGATTGATTCCTGGCATACAAGGACACAAGCTTTCATTCTGACAGCTATACAATTTCTTTCTCTTTTTATTTTTTTAATGTCTATGTATATTGAGCTGCTGTTTCCCCCCCTCTTTGAGGGATTATCTAACCTTATCTAACCCACCAACACTTTTTTTATATGCCATTTATGGAATCTATCTCACAAACATAGGCAGTATGTTTATTTAGGACTGACTGACTGAGCAAAACTGGCTGCAGATATCTGTTCAGGTGTTATACAAGAAACACAGGTAAAAGAGCAGTTTTATTATTGACCTATAAATATACCTTGGACTATTAGCCATGTGAAGCTGAGAACCCCTGCAGTCCATCAGGGCCCCCAACTTGCAATATCCCATAATCATACAAAAAAAAAAAAAATTCTTCTTACTCCTCTTTGCAATACGGTCAAAGAAAAGCTTTATCAACCTTGGCTGGGAAACATAGCCCTGGTTCTGGGGGGACTGATGTCCCTCAGTGTGAAACAAAATCTTAACAGAATACATTTTTAATGGAGATGCCATTTTTTTGTATGACTGCAGCAAAGCTTTTGAAAGTGACACTCAACGGGAAAATTAACAGTTCAGCCTGAGGAGGCATCCCATCAAGAAAAGTAAAAAAGGAAGTCTCACCTTCCTCATCTTCCCACTCTAGGTCCAGAGATGTCCCATCATCATTGGTTGAACGAGTCTTAGTGGTGAAATCCCAGCTGCACTCTGTGTTAGGAGTCACCACATTCGTGTCAGAGGGAAGTCCTGGAAATATGGAGATAGTTATTACAAAAGAGTGCCAGCAAATTTGTTTACCTTTCCATGAAACAGCCGTCAACTCTTGAGTAAAAAACACTGTGCCATTATTTTTATACAAGTTATAGAACTCTATATTATTTGAGTCAGAATAATTAAGGCTGGAATGTCACTCACTGTTACCCCTGAAAGCCTCAGACTGGGCTTTTACATTCTGGAGGTAGATATCAAAATCCTCCTCAGAGGTTTGTCTGAAAAAGGCAAAAGGCAAAAGTCCACTCACTCACTGCACTGCAAAAACTTGCACAATACCGGTTGGACTGAGAGGAATTCATGCACAAAAAACATCTGTCCTAAAGTAGATCCAGCCTGAAGAGGACGTCATACTAAGGCTTCTACTTCAACCTATTCCTAACATTTGGAAGGATGAAAATGGATACCGTAGTCAGCTTTGCCAATGCTGCCTCCTTTCATTACAGTGTTAAAATGTGAGGATTTGTGAGCTCTGTACTCTAGTCTGACAGGGAACAGTTGTTAAGCATTGGATTTTTGAGACTGGATACCTTGAAGTGGTTTAATATCTGCTCTGCAGCCTACACAATGCACGACTGCAGGAAAACAAAGCACACTCACACCACCAAATCGATGCTTCTACTGAGTTCTGAAAAAGGGCAACAAGTAGTAATATCAATCATCTGGGGGGTTGACAGATTGTGATTTGCCAGATGCTGAGAGTTTTTAAATATTTTTTTACATATGCCACCAACATGGGGAGGATGAAAGACTTGGATTAATGCAGCTTTGATCAGTTCTTCTATGACCACTGAATAGTTGATCTGTCCACTAAAACATATGCAGAGCCTTATGACTGCAGTTTATCCTCTGCCCAACAACCACTCTGTTGTCTAATGAACTTAAGTGACTCACTTTCTCTGCTGAGTTTCACTGCCAGAGCCATCTGCTTTCCCTCGTATCCTCTGGGCAGACAGCTGCTTACAAAAAAAACCCATAGATTAAGTAAAAAAGGAAAGAAAAAAAAAAAAAAACAGTCAACAAAACAGTCATATTTTCCCACAAATACAGACAGATAAAACTTACTAAAAAAAAGAAATCCGCCAGCTTTGGCGTCAATAAGAAAACAAGTGAGCAAATTATTGAAAGAAAACAAAGCAACAGGGATGTGGAATGATAAGGACCTCCATATCAATATATCATATTACAATAAAAGCTAAGACATATTGTTATCTTTCAACTGTCTCTATTCTTGGTGCTGAATGGCATTGTGGGAACTATAAGAACCTGCCAAAATAACATAATAATGGCACTTGTTGCAGCATGGACATTGGTTTTGTTTTTTTTTCTCTACACTGCTTGTATTTAATTTAATACGGACACAGTCTTATGTCAGTTTGCACTTTTGCAACTGCTATATATCTAGGGTGAATGAATATTTAATGCTATGCTTAACACTGCCTTGATTATGTGACAATAATACAATACTACAAACTGCGTAAGATAAATGAAACACTGACGCAGATGACAATTTCACCACCTTAGATGAGAAAGCCAGGGTAATGAGCAAAAAGAAGACAAAATATCACTGTGTGCTTTAAGACACAGAAGTCTGAGGACTTGAAATGCTGGGAAACTTCTGCGTATAGCCAGTAGGTTAGAGTAGAAGTTGTTTAGCCAAGCAGTAAGTCAACCTGGCAGAAGGGAGCGCTCAGTGCCGCCTCACCTCCTTCATTTTTCGTTCACGCGCCAACCTGGCGGCCTCACGCTGGGCGGCATTTCTAGCCTCCTCTTCTAGCCTTAACTTCTCCTCTTGTGCTTCTAACTGAGCAGAAATAACAAAAATGAAATAAACACAAAACAGAAAATTACATAACAGAAAAAACAATGCAGCAAATTAAAATAAGCTAAATTAGGTGTTAAACATAAAATGAAATGATGGTGGGTGTTCATCTAGCAAAGTAGGACGCCTGTGAGGTTGTATATGAAATTGTGCCTTACCTCGGCTTTTAGCTTCTGGTCAATCAGGATCTGCTTATCTGAGATGGCAGTGTAGCAGTGCTCTCTGAGGTGCTTGATTTCATCCTCACTGATGGGCCTGTCAAAAACCAAAAAACACAACAATATATTTTAAGGTTAACTAATCAAAGATTGTTTTATTAAAATAATCCACATAATAATTTCTTTAAGTCACGAAACCGCTGACCTTGGGCAGGGCTGCGGGCTGTCCCCCTCCCCCTGCAACACAACATTGAATTCCACTGTAAAACAAATCTTCACTCAATGCACTGGTTGACTAAAGAGCTACAAGTATGGGACTCTGCAGACAGTAACTCAGTTAACCCTAGGAAGAAATAATGGAAGACTGCCATACTACAGTCATGGGTGAGCAATGAGCATGTCATTTTCTACCCATCACTGGAAGATGGCTTTCTCCAGGAAAATCTGATGTGAGTTTGGAAGTAAACTGCATCCTGGGGGTATCAGTGTAGCACAGCTTTCAATTAGACTACACATCTATCAAACACTTATTCGGTCTTTTAGACCATAATTGAGTTTCAAGGGGAAAAAAAAGAAAAAAAAATAACTAAAAATATTCTGAAAACTCAGGATCAGGATCACACTTACCTCATCACTTTCTACCAAATTTTCAAACTGTAAAATTAAAAGTCACAATTAGACATCACACAGAATAATTTTCATTATTAACAAGAAAACTATAGACATAAACACATTGCTCATACCTCTATTGTATAATGTTCCCCTGTGGTGCTGCTTCGGAAATACTTGGATCTGTAGAAAGTAAGCGAATGTGAACACAAAGTTTAAACATTTAAACTGGGCTGCTGCAATTTCACATTCAAGGATTATATGACACTGTATACGTCTGACATTAAGATAAACATGAGGAATTAATCTGTTAAAAAACATTTTAAAACTGACTCTGGCTCCTATCGCCACTTTTTAAAAACTTACCTGTTTGAAGTGAAAAAGACAAAGCAGGACTATCTACAGGTCAAGGCACCCTGGACAAGTTACAAGACCGATATACAGACCCAACAAATATTTACACTTATACTCGTGCCTATTGACAATTTTGAGTCACCAGTTAACCTGAGCATACATGTGGTTTGGCTGTTCGACGACAGTCAAAACCACTGGACCACTGTGGAATCATGTCCAAGCATGTGGAAAGTCTATATTATTTTTGATGGGAAACCTATGTTAACTTTGTTATATTAGTTATGCTTAAGATGGTAATCTTGAGAGGATATAGAGTGTTCTGCAGTTGGCTACAGTTTCATTTTTTGCATACTTATGCATACATATTTACCTGCAGTTCTGACAGTTTGTCCATTTACATATGTTGTCTCCATCTGTCTAGTTCAAATTGCTGACGCAGATGTGAGGCTGTCCCAGTTTACAAAACAAAAATGCTGAAATGTTGGCAGGAAAAACAAACAGCTGTGATCTGTAAACATGTTAATAATTTTGGTCTGGATTAAAAGTAATTTAGTTCCTGATAAATGAATGAGTCTTTCTCAAACATGTTTTGATCCTCAGAAAGTGAGTCAACAGTGAATCAAACTCCAGCTGAATAAACAGTGAAGGTATGGCCAATAACGTTACTGGTGTCCCAACAACAGAAACTCACAAAAGGCCCATCTAATTCACATACACTAATCTTCATTTCATTGATGCCAGCGGTGATTTCCCTGCAAACACGTGGGACATTTTATAGACATTTGACCATTATGGTCTTGAATCACTTCACAGTAGTCTGGATGTTCAGCCTTATATTTCTATCAACTCTGTTCTTGTGTTTCAAAGCTTCACGTTGATACATTACAGTGTGGATGTAAACAAAGAAATAAGAATAGAAGTGACTCTTTAATATGGCGACGTCCCGTCTGATCTGAACAAATCAGGTGATGACGTCAGGCCTCTCATGTGATGATAGCATTGCCACGATGTAAGGCAAGAAACAGAGTATTCAGTCCCAGTTTGTTTTTAAGGATTAACGGGAACTCCGAGGTCCAGGTCCTGTTGGGCTCCAGTCCTGGACCCGGACCCCCCTCCACCCCCCGTCCAGACTGTTGACAATAGGGTGGGGTCTTGGTTCCCGGTGTTTGTGTGACCGCAGCTTGATCCACAGACCACCTTATCCCGGGTCCACCTGAGAGTCAGACCGGCAGTCCTGACAGACTAAAGGCTAATCTGCTGTTAGCCGACGGTAGCAGGAACCGGATACGCTGCTTTATATGATGCTAGTCAGTTAGCTAGCCCAGCTAAAGCCACGGCCCACTTACCCGCCTCCTCTCTGGATCCGGTTGGCCTCTCTCCTGAAGAGCCCGGCGCAATAAGCCCAGCAGTTACCCATCGCATTGTCAAATATGACTGATATCTAGCTGCCGGACAGCTGCTGGTGTGTCCCCGCTGCTGGCTACATCTCCAGGTCCGCTCCTCTCCTCCAGACACTTCCTCATCCTCCTTCCTCTCCGGCGGCCAGTCAGCACAGAGACATCTTCAGCAGCACCGCCTGCTGTCGATCCGCTGAACTGTCACAAACCACAGCAGGGAGGACAGTTCATAACCTGGGAGAAGAATGGGACGATGTCGTTTTAAAGCTCCAAAGATGGCAAAGATGGCATCCATCAGTCGAACTGAACAATTTACCTTTCTAAGTTTCAATCATTACAACTATGTGGAGAAAAAAGCGTCAGTAAAATCCACTTGGATCATTCACGTCTGCAGAACATTTGTCCTTTTAAACCACATATTTACAATGATCTTTGCTACAGATGCATCGAAGCGTATGTAACATTTTACAGTTGTGGTGTGCTGAGGTGGACCCAGTTTTAACTACTGTGGACCAGTTGTTCCCAGACTATGTTAGGCCTCCTTCAAAGAGTCACAAGATAAACTCTGTGGGGTGAAGGGATGATAAATGAAGCAGAGAGAAGAGAAAGAAAAGCAAAGCACTGGTACAAATATAAGCTTTCAGTATTTTTTTTTTTGTTTTGTTTTGTTTGTTTATTTAGTTTTATTTTTTGTGAAATATAAAACCATGTTAGAAGTTTTGAAACCTCATATGGCTTGTTTAATAAAGAGACACAATTTATTTATTTATTTAGGTCACAAACCAAAAGCACTGGTTTGACATGCATTAAAATATAATAAAACAAAATAAAAATGTGTCAAGGTGGTTGGAGAAAGAGAGCTTTTAGTAAAATCACCATACCAAAAAGAACTTATTCATATCAGTCAGGTCACCTTGTAACAGGGGCTAACAGGACTAGTAGGTTATTTCACATACAGCGCCATAAAATGTTACAAAAGAAATAAGTTGGTTGTTTGACAAACACATCAGAAGCTTTCACACGAAAAACATGCAGAACTGGAAACAATTTTGTCTGGGACTGAAGATTTTAGTCTAGTAGTAAATAATAATAATATCTGGGCAAATTACATGTGCTAAACAACTAATTATGTTTTACATTAAAACATTTCCTTGCGTGATTTAGTTTTTTGCTTGCTTTACTCAGTGTCCTCAGAAGTGAAGAGGTATGCATGAAGCTCATCTTCAGCTGGGATGTTGTCGATGTTAATGACTTTGACTTTCGGAGCAACAGGCATACACCTTGGCATGAGCTTTCTCCCGCTCTGAAAGAAAATAATTTCAGTTTCAGTGTTTAAAGGTAGTGGCAGTATAAAAGGTTGCATAAGGGAATGATGAAGCAAACGACTAACCGTTTTCTTGGAGTCAGCCAGGGATCTCTCCATATACTTCCTCATTCTTTCTTTCTGTTTCTCTCTTTGCTCTCTCTGCTTCTCTTCGCGTTCCCTATTTCATGATGTACAAAGGATTTAAGGAAAAGAATTAAAAAGAAATATTTTT
Organism: Echeneis naucrates; assembly: GCF_900963305.1. NCBI lineage: Eukaryota > Metazoa > Chordata > Actinopteri > Carangiformes > Echeneidae > Echeneis > Echeneis naucrates. Next base: position 19,288,704 of record NC_042520.1, on the reverse strand, counting down.
TACAAATCTTTGAATTGATATTGATGGAAAAATCATTATGGTATACATTCATTAGAGTTATGACGTGACAGAACTGCCATTTATGTTCACAAAAAGCTTGAATATATTACATGATCCAATTATTTCTCCCCAAGAACAGAAGATAAGCAAACTATAAACTCTAAAGCACACCTGGCCCTCCTCTCACTGTCCTTTATCCTTTTTATCGTTTCCAAGATATGTTCAGGAAGGCTCTCAAGACCTTGCAGCACTAAAGCCGTACGTTCCTCAATATTGGCAAGCTTCTCCAAGGTGCTGAGGTTGGTCACTCTGCCATCCACACAGCAGCGATGTACCTCTGACACCTTCTCACTCAGAGCATCGAGCATCACATCCTGTCAGCAACAGTGAGAAACTGTTAGTCAGCACCATGTACCACTGCTGTCTCACTTGTGGCACCATGTTAAAACATGTGATGTAAGAAAAAAATTGTAAAAATATTATGTGCTTATTTACCTGGTCTTCAATGTCCAGTGAGAGATGGAGCTGAACATGTTGTCTGAGCTTGTTGTTTCTTGCCCTCTCTTTGTCAATTTTCTTGGTGATCTCTTTGATCTTTAGATTTAGTTTCTCTTCCACCGTTTCACTACAGGCGAAAAAGGAATTATCATTGCATGGATGTTACAAATGAAGATAGTAATGTTGTATGGGGAAACTAGCAGAAAAACGTATTAGGCAGAATAGACCTGATGGTTGTGCATGTCCAGAATGTGATGGAAGTGGCTGTTATTTATGTTTGTTTAAATAATCACTTTTTCTTATTTAATTGCTCAGTTAGAATTCTCCTACACGGTAACGGAGCTTCAGATAAAAATAGATGGATAATTGCTGTAACCACAGAGTAACAACACAACAAGGTGCAAGAGAGGATTTTGAGGAAAGACCAGTAGTAAAATGCCAAACATCATAATCGTTCATTCACAGAGCTGGAATCCACGATGCTTACATCTTCTTCCTGGTTGTCTCAACAGACTTTCGGAGCCCCTCCATTGTCACTTCCACCCTTGTAGTGTTCTGAATCAGGGACAGGTTCTGCTCTGTCAACTCCGTCATCACATCTAGAAGCTGCTGGGGGTCAGAAAAGTACAGCTCTGGCTCATCCTGCAGAGAGGTGACACAAAAAGTTGAGCAAGATTGGCATAGTGTGAGTTGTGAAAATAAAAACTCAAGATTTAAAAAATTCTAAAACTGACCTCATATTCTGAGCTGTCATTATCCAGATCAGAATTTATCCTTAAATACCAAAGAAAGAGTATGGGGTCAAGAGGATGTTTTGCAGCAGAAGGTGGACAGAATTTTTTTCCTTATGAAATCATCCACCTTATTTACCATTTACTTTATGTATGTGCAGGAATGTATAAGACATAGTTGTGTTATGTATGTAGGTATGATACAGTGTTGTGATTGAGGTGAGTGTACTGGAGTCTCCTTACACTGTGTCGCTGTGGGATGAGGACACCCTGGTCTCTCTGATGGTCTCACTCTCCGTTTCCTCGATCTCTGAACCTGTGCGCATATTCAAATCATACCACTGCCTATTTCAATACTATGTGACAAAGTAACCACATCAATGCTGATGATAGTAATGATGAAATAAACAGCAGCAATGAAAATCTATTCCATTATCACCACGGCCCTCCTAATCTATTTTATGTTGATGTACTTGGTTTACTTCGCACCAAGCTGGAATACTTGCCGTTAGTAAATGCTGAGACCTGAGGTTTAAGTTTCTGCTTGTTCTGCATGTCTTTGTCAGACAGGACTTTAGCTTTCAAAGCCTTAGCTTTCTGGGCCTCCTGCCACTCGGGAGGAGACAGCTTGAACAGAAGCTCTTTGTATCTCTTGTAGTCCATCAGGATTTCTTCTAACTTGGCGGTTTCACTATGAGGAGGAAAGACCAGATTTAAATCCACATGATATCACACCATGTCTTTCCACCATTGTTCACGTTCATTTGTAGTTTCCTCCTAGATTTAGCATTTCATTTTATAATAGATTTGTCAGTGTTAATGTCTTAATTGCACTCAGTTAAAATTTTATTTTATGGCATTAATCGTGGGCTGCTATTTGGTCCGTTTGCTGTACCCTTAACTTGCCGTCCAGCCATTAGCAGCTTCCTGATGCTGCAATGAAACGATTCACTAATGATGCTTAGTTTTGCTAAAAACAAAAGCAAAACAAAACTCCAAAATGCAACTTCGTGAAGTCGTTTTCTCTGATTCCTAATCAAGAAACATTGCTGAGAACTGCTTTACATTGTTAATACAGCCCAAAAAACTGTTGTGAGGTTTCATCAATCCATCCATTCTATATTTACTGGCTCTTCATTTAAATTTTTCATAATAAAAAACAAAAGTTAAACAAGTCATATTTTGGAACAGTGATTAATCCACAGCTACTCTGTGAATAAATTGTGCGACAGCCCTGTTTTATGCACGATATATGATCTACTGATGGATAAATGCCAATGACACAAGATCAGCACAGCGCTACCTCTTTATGGCTCCTATCTCAACGGTCAGTTTCTTGATCTCAGCAATCTTCTCCTCTTTAGATTTGGCCTCTCGTTCATAACTGACAACACAGACAATTATTCACAGATTTTTAAACATCATATGAATGTTGCTAGATCAACAGTTTGCATTGAGATAAAAATTATAGTAAAGCTGAATTTCAAGACCCACAGTTTGATATTTACTCAAAAAAACGTGCCAACTATTATTTCACAGGTTGATACTTACAATAATCTGGCCTCCACAGACTTTTTCTCATTCTCTCTGAGGAACTCTTCAAAGATGAGATTGTCTCTAGCAATCATCCTTTCAAGCTGCTTAACCTGACTCTGCTGTTTTGTAACGGCCTTGTCCATCCTTAAAATCTCATCCCTCTTCGTTAATATAGATAACTGAAGAGAGAACGAGTGCCCATTTGAGATGATTGAAGAGGAACCGAGTTCAGTGATAGATGCATTGGCAGTGTAAGGAGAAATACAACTGACTGTAGTGAACTGTAAGAAAAAGAATTTACCTCCATCACTGCCTTTTTCCGTTCCATGGAGATTAAATTGTGTTTGCTGTCTTTTGTAATGTTTTCTGGGAACAAATGACAATACAGAGTGGCAGGCGAAAAGTTACAGGTAGCACCTTTGCAAAATCTGTCATGGTTTGACTTGCTGACCCTTTTCTCACCTCGTTTCATCATGGCCTTCTTCAGCTCGAGTCTGCCTGGTGTTTCCTTGGGGAAAGTTGTCTTGTTCTTCTCCTTCTCCATTTCTGTCACCTTTTCCTCCTTCTCTTCCTCCCCCAGTTCTTCCAACAGCTCTTTCTTCATCTTGGCCATCATTCGTGCAGCGTAGGTCGTTTTCTTATGAATTGGCAAATCCAGGAATTTACGCATCTCCTGTGCATGGATGAGAAGAACATGACTTAATCATATCAATGGTCAGTTTTTCACTTTTTGCAAACACTGACTCACATGCACACACAAATATCAGATAGTTCATATAAAGCGATTTATTTAAATAAACACAATTGTGCTTAAGCACACACCAACCTCTTTTTGTCTTTCTTTTTCATTTACACTCAGTACAAAAATGCTGTTACTGTCTGGCACTTTGAAGGGGCTTTGTCGTGTCTCCCTCTTCCTTCTTCTCATGTCTACAAACAACGGAAGGAAAAAACTAAACCGATGAGAGCCTATAGTTTCCTATAGTTTTGTCTCTGTTTTTCAAATGTATCACTTTGCCCACTTTACCTTCTTTCTGTGATTTGGCAGCAATTTCAGCTTCTGAAACTCCAGCGCTACTTGAAGAATTTCTGATCTCTGCTTTCTCTATCAAAAAGACAATAAGAGCATTAATTACAAAAATAAATAAATAAAAATAAAAAATCAGCAAGTGAGTCTGTTTGAATGATTGAATGATTGAAAGCATTGTAAGAGAAACTTACTTTGATTTGGTGATGACATCTCTAAGGTTTCATGTGGCTTGTGGTCCTGAACTGAATCCATGTTTACTTTGGCTGAGAGAACAAATGAAGACAAACTTAATCTGACTGATTAACTCTGACTGAAGGTGGCCTACTATGAAGTACAGGCTCCTTTTACTTCACCATCAACTTTTTCTTAAGTCCTTTGAAGACACATCTCTGCATGCAATGATTCATATTGTTTACGGCTCAACGTCCAATTTTCCATAGGCAGTTTTCCTCCTTTAAATAATGTTTATTTTTAAAGAGTTTGTGTGTTTACTAAGCAGTTGTGTTCTCAAACTCTACGTGCTAATTATAATTATTATTTAGCTTACGTTGAAAAGAGCTGTTTGACCGATCATTTATGTACAGAAGGTTTAAATATTTATTACACCATTTAACTGCTTTAATAGTATTATTATTTATTATATTATTACCATTTCTACCACATATATCGTGCGTACACCGTGTCCATGGTGCAGGCCACAACTGGCTAAAGTTTGAAGATGTTGTTTGCCGTGATAAATAAAAACCAGCCAACACAAACACAAACACGCTTCTTCAAACGAATGTTGGCAGTGAGTTGGACCCACCGTGTGATCGTGAAGTTCAGCCTCAGGACGAAAACAGAACATCAGGACACAACTTCGCTCCGGAGGGCCGAGCACTGTGTACACTGTTGTCATGGTAACCGCCGCCTTCGCGGCCCCTTGGAAAGTTCTGCTCCTCTAAGATCATACACCCGTCAAACATAGCTAACTAAGTCTGTCCCTCCACGTTTGCACACCATCTAAGGTTACTGACACTGGTTTCTTCTTGATACACACCCTCTGTGTAGGAAAATGATTGACAAAACACACACACACACACACACACACACACACACACACAAACAAAAAAACAAATAAAACCACAGGGTTTGTGTTTGACACAGGAAAAGGAATCAGGCTTGCTCATCTCCATGTTCGCCCTCCACTAGATGGCACAGACAAACCACACAGTCCCAAGCTGAGCCTGGTGTTTCCTTCTCCCTGAGTGTCAGATCAGCTTTCGGGATTGTAAGTGATGCTGTTAAAAGGAATGTTTTCTGTAGCGCATCTGTGTTGGCTATGTAAACTCGACTTTACTGCCAACACATTGCATATAAGTGAATATACTTAGAATCTATCAGTGCATATTACCTCCCACGCATCCACACATGACCCAGCACAGGCCCGCTCAACAAAGCAGCCCACACACTACACTTGCTTGTAGGAAATCCCAGTGTCAGATTTTCAGGTTAAAGAAGTGCAAGCACATGGGCGAGTGTTGGCTCAAAAATAATAAAAAAAAAGTGTGTGTGTGTGTGGGGGGGGGGGCACATTGTGTTAGGAAAGAGGAACGATACTTTTATTCAGATTTGAAGGGACTGCCTCATGCAGGGGATGGGAAACCTCAGGCAAGCTTTAGCACAAAGGCTTCTTTGCATTACCAACTTTCCATGTCTTCAAAAAAATTTCTGACATGGCTGTGCCTACATGTTTGCAACCAGTCCTCTCACAGTTGCCAGGAAGTTGCTTTGCACACAGCAGTTATCACTGCTTTGCAATGTGGATGGTATTGGTTGCTGTGGTATGAAGATGCTATAAAAGCAGTTGGTTTCTTACAGCGCTGCTTGGATTGTTACAGAATGCCTCCACCTCCTCCGCTCATGTAGCCCAAAGACCATGGATATTTGGTATTATATAAGAGGTGAACATTCAGCCTGTTATGCATAATTAGATTGACAGCTTTTCTTAACATAATTAACTCTGCAACCTTCAATGAACAAAAAACGTTTTAAATAAGGAAAAAGATGCTCATCCATATATCAAAGGATAAATGCACACAGAAATAAAATGCAAATGAATACACACTAAAATAAATTAGAGGGTAGCATTTCTTGAGGAAACTAATTATTTGGGCACAGACTGAAAATAAGAATAGACGTAAAACGCTAATGCTCCTGCTCATTGCAGTAGGTTCAGGTGGTGAACTGAAAAAGCAACGCTGGCCTCCTGCCATGAAACAAACGTTGGAGCACAGTTGGAGCTGCCTCGTGGCTGCAATCACAGACTTAGCGCAGATCCATATGATTGTGCTTGAGTCTCTAAAGTGTAACAGCATTTGTAAAATCAACATATGTGCAATCAAGCATTTTAAAAAGTTTGGATTTTTTACATTAAACTTTTCTGATCAAACCAAACATTCAAACTCATGCACTATATTGTCTATATTACCAGAAATCAGATTCATGAATAAATGAACTACAATGAGACAAAAAGTCATTCTTTTTAATGGCTCTGAAATAAAATAAATAAAATGTTATTATTGCAACTGATCTTTTTATGCTTCTCTAAAGCTTTGGGCAATTGAAAGAACACTGTAAAGAACTGTGAATCTGCTGACATGCTAATGAATTTATCATCTATAACTGAAGCACAAAGATAGAAATATTCTCCCTGGGAAAATAAATGTCTCGTAAAATATTCCAAAACTGAAATTTCACTTATTAGTTTCTTTTCAACCGTGTTTTAGAGTCTGCATTAATGCAAAGTTATGTTAACTTTATATCAACTTGCTGACACAAAATTTTGTTATTTTACTTCATATTTTCAGGTTGTTCAAACTGAAAAAACGAAACAAAACTAAGCAAAACTGTGCGTCATTGAAAAAAAGAAGGCTGTGATTAGATTTGAATTGATTACCTAAAGGTCCCGCGGTATGTTTTCCATTTAAAAGGTCTAACTATGGTCAAAGGGATGAGCTCCTAGTCATAACCTCAGAATCATGAGATGACAAAATGTAAATATAAATTACTGTCATGCTGCCATGCCTCCTGCGTACATCCTGAAAACCTGCCATTTTTACACACAGCCAGCACAGTCACATCTGTTTCAGTGCCCTCATTTGATATCATTAGCACAACAAAACAGCATGAAACAGAGACTGGCTCTGTTTGACTGGAGACTCTGCTGCCATTGACTTTGCTCTGAAACATGTCAGCGTCTTTGGTTTTACCTTTTGACTCTTGCATGTATTTTACATGAACTTTTGTTTTCAGATAATAATTGATCCCAGTTAATAATATTCAATAAATGCTGGAGGGATGTCATTAATTAGGTCTCAAATATTAATGAATGTTCTCAATCGATTAATTTTAGCATTATGCTTATCCTTTTCTGCACTCAAAAAAATAATTTGTTCAATGTACTTAATATAGTTATGTCAACAATTTCCACAAAACTGTGTTGTGTTCAAACTAATTTAATACTACTATTACAGAGAAAATAATAACCTTATGTGAAACCAACAAGACTGTATTAAGTAATTTCAATATTATCTGGTCAAGTTAGCCTTAATTGATCAGGCAATGTTCAGCTAACTAAACAGGTGTTCATAACACTGACCTAACTCACTAATGTAAATGTAACTCAGCTGCATTGAGTAACACTAATTGAACAACCCCTTGTAGTTCCAACTTAACTAACTTGAATAATCCGTACTTAAACAGTTTTCATTGTTATCAAGTTAGTAAATAGCGTTGGACTTACTAAACCTAGTTATGTCAACAATTTCCACACAATGTAGTTAAGTAAATTCAAATTACAATACATTAGTTCTGTAGAAAAATGTTATTTATTGCCAACAAGCACAAACAAACAAATTTAAAACCACAAACTTTGAATTTGCGAGAGTTATACCTTTAAAAATGCTCCTGCATATCAAACAAACGTTGTTTGTATAGCTTATGTATAGCTTATGTATAGCTTATTTTTATTTCCCCATTTCTAAATAAAAATGTTTATATTAAAATATTTTTTATGCTATAAAGTACTCTGTTTTGTTTACAGTTAAATTTGTATAAAATGCCCAATGAAAACAAAAATCTCTTCCAGGACCTACAAAACCAAACCAAACCTTAAAGCTATATTCTTTTCCCTTTTTTCCCCTCACAATTACTGAACACTGTACGATGAAACATTAGATACTGATTTTTTAAAGATGAACCATCTACATGAATAGGGTGAACAAATGTCAAGTAAAAAATACTTCAAAAATATTTCTTTCCTCCCTGCCACTTCAGCATTGTAGGGGTAAAAAAAAAAAAACAAATCAGTGCAGTGTTTTCTAAAATTAAACCACAAAGGGAAAAAAAGTCCAACATACATTTTCAACAGACAGTACCAAATCCTATGAACAGGAACTTGGTCAACATTTGATCACAGCACCATAAACACGATTTCCATTTGTTTCTCTCATCCTCCTTGCTACAACGTTCAATATTCACCTATCACTCTCCATTTCACATTGTTGATGTCCACTTCTGCAACTGACATGAATTCAAACTTCTCGTTTGTGTTTTTCAATTTTGTTACTGTCTCTTCTATTTGTAAACATTTTCTTAACTTAACAACTTAACATTCAGTGCATCTGATCCACTCTTCACTGTTCACAGTTCAACATGCAGGGTCCAAAAATCAGTTTTATGTCAGATGGTCTGAGATGGAGTTTGTCCTCCAAGCTTCATCTGTGCTGCTTAGGAGCACTACACTTGTCTAAAATGTTCCTTCAAGTAGTTTGTTTTTTAGCACTTGGGCCTTTGTTGAGAATTTCTTGCCATCTAGTTCCATCACAAGTTTTTGCAGAACCTCAAATGTGTACTTCAGGTTTTTTGGATAGCTCAGGTCCAGTGAGTACATGAGGCCAAACAAAATGGCGACTGCATTTGCAATGTTATCAAGGTCATGGAGCACTTCCACACCTTCAATGATCATCCCAACATCTGCCAGGCCATCTGTAGACTCTGCACCTTCCATCTTTATGGCAAAGATTCCCAGGACTGTCTGGTCCATAGCCTCCTGGTTGTCTTCAACATCCTCAAACACAAAACAAATACACCTTCAGTTACAACATACACACCATTTATTATCTATCCAGCCTTCAGCCTTCTGATGCTTTTTTCTTGTTGTCCATATATATCATGTTTGGATCCAAGGCACTAAGGAACTGCCAACTAAGAAGTTTTGTATGTGTACCCTAAGCCTGCATGGTATCTTATTCTTCTGTGTGATAGACTTGTCAAAAACTACTAAAATAACAATCACATTTTCAGTTTCTAGAGAGAAAGTACAGTAGAAATCAAAGGCCAAAATACTCACCATGTACTCTCTTATGAGATTTTCAGGGTCTTCATTGAGGTAAACCATTAGTGCTTTCAGTACACAGGCTCTTCTTGTTTCAACAGCATCATTCTGCAGCAGAGAACAAGGGAAGTGTGTAAGAGAGGTTATATTGGCATTGCATTGTGCAGCAATTACCACTACAGATCATCACTGTTCAGCCAAACTGGTCAGACTACTAATTTTCAGCCCTACAGTAGCCAGCTGGTTAATCTTCATCATAAAAAATAAATAAAATAAAAAGTACCTTATCCAAGTCTGCCATGATAGTCCTTATCTTCCGCCCTGCTACTCCTCCTTTACTTTTGAAGATTGTCATCAGCCGTGTAGAATGATGATCCAGCTGTTGCATGAATTTCGATCTCAGTGGTACAGTGGTGATGCGAGTAAACTCTGCTTCTACCTACAGACATTTAAGAAAGTATAAAAACATCAACACAATACAGGTCAAAGAAAACAATCAAATTACCGGACCAACAAAATGTTGTTGTGACTTCCTAAGATTAAAATGTTGTCACGTGATCAGGTACTGTGTGAATATAGAACTACAACAAGGATATCCCTTAGTTATTTCTCAAAATATCTCAAAAGTTATAATTTTCAGATATGATTCTGTTGCCCAGTTCCAATGACCACCACATGCTTGCAGTACAACAAATTTGACACAATTATTTTCTTTTAAATTCATAATTCTAATTTTCATCTTTGGGTGAAGATTAGAGCAGCAAATAATCTTGAGATTTTTTTGCAGACAAAAAAATGCCAAAATTGTCCAGTTTCCCTCTTACTCTGAGTGTCTGTGTTGCAAATAAACAGACATTTGAAGACATAATTTTTTATAATCAAATTGATGAAAATAATCTGTTGTTGCAGCCCTAGTGAAGATTCCTTTTAATGTCATCCCTTCACCCCCTAAAATGTAAAAAACTTAGTTATGACTGACCTCATGTTCAGAGAAAAGAGCTGGCCACCTTCTTTTGAATTCAGCAATGAAAGGCTTTTCTTCAATCACTTCATGCCGCCTGTAAGCAAATGTTTTTTCCATTTTCTCCTTAACCACCTGTTGGTTGTTGCTCTTTCTCACTTCGGACAATAATGCCAGTCTCTCTTCCTCAAAGCTCTCTTGGGATTGTCCTGTTGGATAATCTGGACAATAGTTCACCTCTGCTCTTCTAGCTTTCTTCACTTGATTTGGAGATGTGCGTGGATCACCTTGTTTACGCTTGAAGGAATTCACATTCAGCTCAGAACATCCAATATTGCGCAGTTTTGTGCGGTAGTTTGCCATTTTATATTTCAAGCTTATTTTCCACCCATAAAAGCCAGAAACAGAACCTTGCTCCTTTAAACATGGGTGTTTCTTCACGAGTGCTTCAGCTACTGCATCAAATTCAGCATTGTACGGATAAGCTTTATATTTGATTATCTGGGATGCCAAACTTTCAAGAATGTCTGACTTCATTCTTGGACTTGGACTGAAGAGGATACCATTATTTTGAAAGTCAGTATTAGCACGCTGGAGTTGGAGCTCGACATCATAGCCGAACTCAGGCACAGGGAAGACGTCTGGCCATGGCTCACATCTGAGGGACGATGATGATGAGCTAGAAGATGAGAGAATGTCAGTGTCCACAGATGAAATGGAAGCAGTGTCATCCCAACTGGGTTCCACTGAAGACAGGCAAGGGCTAGTAAGAGACAAAGCACTTGGGAGGTAAATCACTTTGAGAGTAGCTTTGTTTTGAATGTCTGAGGTGGACTTCAGGTTTATGAACTCATCAAAGTCACTGTCCTTGTATTGCAGTCTGAAGTCTCCTGACACCTCACATTGTCTCTTTATCTCACTTTTTATTTCCTCAACAGAATCAGGTATTCCTGAAGGCAGGCTTATTTTGGAAGAGTCATTTTGTCCAAGGATGATGCGAAGCACTGCCAATGTAGCCATATTGCTTGACAGGTTATTCTGAAGAAAAGCAGAAAAAAATGATTAAAACCATATGTAACAGAAGTTTGAGCAGACAGCATTCATTCATCATCAGTATGACTATCATGGAGATTAAAAGCATAGGGATAGTGTAAAGAAAGCATCCCTCAGAATGACGCACAAAAGTCAGACACTTGCTTCTAAATTAGCTTACTGTTTATTATGAATCTTGATTTTATATAAATTTACAAAGTCGTCATCAACATTATTTTATGATGCAGTGTAGTGTCATTGTAGTGTTTGTTCTGGCTCAAATAACCTCCTCCTGAAGCCACAAAAAGTCTTGTTCTACTTCTGACACATTAAAAGGCACTCATGTTCCTGTGTAAAAATAGCTCTTTGAAGAGTTATCTTGTGTATCATTTTAACTGTATTCCCATAAACACGGTCAACATCAAAAATAATCAAGAATAATTACCAGACACGTGTATGTATCTTTTAAGGGTTACCATTCGGCGGGTTCCACACTTGTAGTCAACCAGGGGATAGTCGTCAATTAGTTCACTTAATTCAGCCAACACAATCTCTGTTGCTGAGGATGCTTGTATCTCAAAAGCCCTGTAGTGCTCTCTGTACCATGATGCCAATTTTCTGCATATGAAGATCAATGTGTTTTCCAATATACACATTTGAAGTATCTCCACAAATTCAGGCAATCCACCAACTGATCCATGCACAATAATCATTCCATTTCTATATTGTATGCCATTGGTAGAGACACTCTGTGCTAGAGTAACTGTTGTGAGATCAGGGTATTTTTGACATAGATGAAGCGCCACATCCTCTTTCATGACATCTACAGGAATTGACGAGACATGTGTCACATCAAAGGCTGATCTCGCATAACTCCCTGTATAGATGTGATGGCCAATCATCAGCTGGTGCTTATTTGCCAAAGACAGTGTGATGTTCTTGAAACACTTTGTGTGTCTGACAACCTGTTTGAAAAAACTGTGTTTGGCCTCAAAACGCATTGTCCAAAACATTACTATGGGGCCAAACAGCTTTATAATTTCTGGGTAATGCTCCAGAAAGTGATGTTTTGGTAGGAGTCTGTGACCTGGAAATACCTCCTGGTATCGCTGTCTGTGCTCTGAGATTTTATACTCTAAATATGCCACAGACTCATCACAGTGGACAGGAGCAACCACCAGCTCAACAATATCTTTTAAGTCTAGAATCACTTTCCAGGCTGGCTCATCTTCAGGGATCAAATGACCAATCATAAATGGTAACAATCTTAACAAACACCAATTCTCGTGTGCGTTACCACCAATTGTTTTGCGACATGCAAAAGTATGTGGCACCAAGTGAGGGCGATTTTTTTTGTCACCCCACCTGTATTGAAAGTTTTTAATGTGATTATTAAGGTCAACAAGTGAAAACAACTTCTTGGAAATGAGAAGTCTCAAGCACAGTGCAAGCTCAACAGGGACTATGCCCTCAAAAAGATCATGGACAACATCAGGGGGATACCCTGATGTGACACAGAAGTGGGCAAGTCTCTCTGTGAAAATACAAGCTTTCTTCACACCAAAAAAAGTACCTCCTTTTGCCTGTGCAGTATTAACATGTAAGTGTTGAAGTTCTTTGTTTCTGAGGGTAAATGCACCTGATTTTACTTCTTTGACTTGAGTTTCTTCCCGCTGAGCCGTGCAAAATCTACAAAAATACTGGCCAGAGAAACTTTCCACAAACCCAGCTATTCCATGTGCTGCAAGGTTGTCTGCTACCACACTCTGAAGTGTCCCCTTCACAAATGTACCCAAATGTGAGACAAAAACACCCTGTTGCTCTAGGGTAACAAGATCTTGGAGTAGTGGCTCAAATATTCTGTGATAGCCAAAGATCTTTACATCATCAGATTTACATAGGAGAGCCAGGTATATTGAGGCCAAAGAGGAATGGCTGCCAGGGGGCAAATTTCCCAAAACCCAATAGACAGCACACAGTTTGTGTGTTTTCCGTGATGTACCGAGGGGGTTACAAACTTCGAAATCATCTATGTATAAACAGAGAGAGATTCTTAGTTCCTCTCCTGACAGAAATAGATTATTCTTAAAGTGCTGGCCATCTTCAAAGAATCTGTAATGCTGCTGGTCACTCACTCTCTGTTGGAGTCTTCTCTTTTCAATAACTTTGCTAAGTACATCCTTCTGATTAAGTAGCTGCTGTAAAACCTTTAGCAAAGGGACATACTGAAAACTTCTATTAGCTTTTGCATCAAGTATAAACTCAACTGGATCAACAATATTAAAATGATTTCTATAATATTGCTTCCGCTTAAATGCAGTGGCTAATGGCCCCTCCTTTCCCAAAGCTTTTGACAAAGGGTTAGATGAAGAAAGTGTGCACTTTAACTCTTTGATGAGTAATTGGTCAACCTGCAAATTACGGTTCCTAAAGAAGTCAGCAAGAATGTTGTTAGCTACAGGCACCAGGGCAGAATTAACTAAATAATGCAACTCATTTAACAGCTCATCAACAGCCGAGGCTGGTACATGGAAACAATTCTCCAACTTTAATAAGACAGATGCCAATTTCTGTTCTATAACTTTGGGCACATCCTCAGGTTCTGGGATCAGTGCATCATCTTCAAGTTCAGCATTGTCAAGTGACTCATTACTATCTGTCAGACATGCTCCTCCAAAAGAACAATTTAATGAATCTGCTGTGGCATTTTTCACAATTCCAGCTTTTAAATCATTCCGTGTATATGTCCTATGTTTTCTGTTCTTGTGAGTTTGATATGTTCCGTAAATATTTGTTTGAAAGGAACAATTCTCAAAAATGCAACATATAGTTTCGTGTTTTTTTAGATGGCTATTAACATGAGTTAAAAATTCTTTCAACGAAGCAATGTGGCTATTTGAACAATGGTGGCAGTTGAATGTTGTGCAATCTACTGATTTTTGAGAGGTCTGATCAAAATGTGATCTACACAGGTGACTTCGCAGTGCATTCCACGTTTTAAATGTGCACGGGCAATTTGAATATGTGCATGGATAAGGGTGTTTGCGGCCAAAGTGGCCATGTTTTAACCTATAGTGCTTCAATAACTGATACCTTGTCGTTTCCTCTGCAGCACACTCTCTACACTTCCACATTCATAATACTGGAAATGAAACACAACCAAAAAAAAAAAAAAGACCATCCCATATAGAGTATTCGATTTGAACATCTGTGGATACTTAAAGGGTAAGTTTGGATGTATTACTTCGTAACTGTACTTACCACTACTGAAGAGCCACAAACAAATCCAGACTGTCCAGTCCTCAAGCTCAGAAATGAAGACCTGTAAAATACAAGTACAGTCTATTAAATATCAGTTACACTTGTGATAAGCAAACTATTATAACATATTGAGAGCAAGCACATGTTCAGTTTTACAGTTGGAATAGCACTGAAACCTGAAAGTGATCATCATTCAACACATAACCAACTCTGGGCGTGGTAAAGAAAGCATTATTTGTTTTATATAAAATTGGTTATTCATTAGTAATATTATTATTTTCATGCATTTTGCACCATCATCCACATTTAGTTATGTATTATTAATGATACAGAATAACCTTTTGTATTCATAAACATATACATGCAGAAATAATAATATATACTAGGATAATATATTACATCAGTAATGTTTTCAAAACTCCTGCAGTACAATCATCTGACAGTCCCACGTGTGCAGGGATCCCTGCCTGGCTCATTCAAACAGCCTACCATATCCCTGTACGCTATGAGAGACAGACAGACAGCCAATCATTTAACAGTTATGTAATTCAGTAGTACCAAAACGGCTGTAGTGAGAACATAAGGCTGAAGAAGCAGAATGGTAATCAGTAGACCTTTATGGTGTCTGCCCCAATTCTGAAGCACGCAGCAACAGTTACATAGTGGTGGAAAACTAACCATGCTAGTTTAAAATGTCCTTTGTATTTTGCTATCGTTTAGGCTAGGGGTAAAAAACGGTCCAAAATTCATTTTTCTATCACAACATACAGCCACATCTGACGTATTTCTCAAACTCTGCTTTCCTCAAAGGCACTGCATAGTATATTTTATCACAAAATGTGGCTCTATACTTACACACAACGCTATATTCCTTTTCAAATGCTGACTCAGCTCTGAGTGAGCAGCGCAGTCTGTCCTGACCAAGCCCTGACTGAACTCCCTCACTCTTGGACGCCCACTCACTCACTCCGCTAGCATAAAAAAAAAAAAAAAAAAAAACGTCACTCAACTATCTTACCATTAGCTGCTGGCCTGCAGCTAAAACACAAGCTAATGACACTGTTTTTAACCAAGCTGTTTAAAAAACGCCATTAAAACTAAACCAATGTAATGTTGCATTTGGTGAGATGCTAAAACTAGAATTCCAGAATTAAATTGTTATTTTAATGTATGTCTGTCATCTGCCATTTTGTTAATTGGCTAGCTTGTTAGCTAGCTAGCATGAGCTAACATGTGCTCATATATGCTAGATTTTAGCAAGACAAGTACAATAGCACCAACAATATCACTCTAACCATTCACAAATGTTCCAACATCAAAAAAATATACTTACTCAGACAGAGATAGATGCCAATGGATGAAGGGTAAAAACTTGACCAGAACACAGCCCCCGCCAATTTGCACACGGCAACAGTTTGTGGAATCAGCTTCTGAGCATGCGCAGAAAGCCATCTAGAACATTCTTAGTTTGATTGTGCAATTCACTCAACAGTGTTATGTTGCATTTACTTAACTGGCTTCTTTTGCTTTGAGAAGTTTTCATTTTAAGTTAGACTTATTAAAGTGGACTTGGTTTTAAAACCAAACACAGAAATGTTAATTAAATGTAATATATGATCATTTATTTAATTCAACAACTCACAGAGTTCACTTTTTTGAGTGTGTTCTCTCAAACAATCTGTTTAATTGAATGGATTATAGCACAGCGAATTGTGAATTTGCAAAGACATTTTCTAAATATAGGACACTCAGAGGCATGTCTAATGCCAGTTTACACTGAATAATTATTTACTGAAAAATGAGTGAATCTTCAGCTCCCCAAGAAGCGCAGAAACTGAAACATTATTCAAATCTCCCAGAGGTCTGTATATCAACCGGGCCAATTCAGTTTATGCAAAAATGTCATGCTAAGAAAGTCGGACAGTATTAACATTTTAATTTCCTTCTACTCATAAAACATTTGATGATCACTTTTTGAAGAAGACTTTGTCTAAATTCATACTACACATGTGCTGAAGGCACTAAAACCCTGGATGGGTAATTAAATTGAAATCCTGCCAAGACACTCGCTCCTCTGTGCCATACTTAAAACCACCACCACCATAAAAAACCTTGTTGATGTTGAATTAGTGACTGGTGGAATCAAGACAACTGAAACAGGAGGGAGGAGAGAAGAGAAGAAAATATACTCAACGAAACACTCACATTTTTTCTTTTTTCCTGTGGTGGTGTCACTACTACAATAGGAATGCAGTGAAATTGGAGGAAGGTTGCAGTTTACAGAAAAAGCCAAGTGCAGACGACTCCACCATCTTAAATAGTAAGCGATGAGAGAGAGCTCACTGTGTGACTAGAGACAACAAAGACAAAACATACTACATTTGTTGACTTATCACAGATAAATCAGAAGCAGAGCATAATTGAACAATTGCATTTTGGAATTTGCATTTACATGAAATTTCTGTGTGCTCATTAGTTCCAGCCATTGGCCATTAGTTGTTGTTTGTGTTTATTCGTGCATTATTTATCAATGAGTATTACAATGTCAATTTAGCTGCCTGCTAAAAGCGTCAAAAAGCACCTTTGATTGAGCTCGACTTTGGGACAAAAATACATCATGTAAAGTAACTAATTACTTTCCGTCTGTCCATAAGGCACAAAATTTCAACCCCTGCTGACTGAATAATGTATTCTTTTTGCTTTTAAGATTTTTTATTTTTATTTTGATGAGCTCCTGACTAGGTGAATTTCCCCTTGGGGATCAATAAATATATATCTATCAATCTATCTAAATAGATCAACTACTGCAGCTGTAAAAAAAAATAACCAAAAGCACCATTTTCAATGTACTTGGAAGTTTTTCAGGAGAGATACAAAAAGATGAGATCATACAGTGGTGGAATGTTGAGTAATTATCAAACCATATTAGTCAAGGAAAAGCTTCACTGTGTCAAAGAATGAATGCTTTCTTGTTTGTGTATGCATTTGAAACTGTCTGCACTTTGTGACCGATGAGCTCGTCAGTCATTGGGACTGTCCAAATTAATTTTGGTGGGATCCATCCATGCCTGTCGGCTTTGATCCCAACAGAATTAATCCTCACATAATTAAAAACTTGTTAGCAGACAGACAACCGGTCTTGTCTGGAGAAAGAGCTGTCTGCATTTGGATACTTGGGTGACAATTTGGCAGCAAGGACACGAGGACATTTTAAAGAGAAGAGATTTAACTAGACAAGGAATCTCAGTTTTTGACCTGTGCCTACATAATCTGTTGTCTGTAGTTTTTGCCACTTCCTCAACATTTCCTTCTGGCTTATTGAGTTTGCCATAGCAGGAAACACTAAGACTAAAACTAACTGCTAAGAAATATGGGATCCACCTCTTGGACTAAACTGGTAATGATGAAGGATAATGAGTTCACCTTGGCACACAAATTTATCGTATTTAAACCAGTAATCTTCCCACATCTGCAATCATTTACTGTGTGAGTAATAATAGCCCATAATGCTTTCATCCACATTTCCATATTTTATGTTTTTCAGGGGGATTGCAGAGATTATGTGGCTGATGCTGACAATGAGGTGTTGTACAGCAGTACTCTGGACACTTAACCTTTCTTCCTCCATCGCTGAGATATCCAGGGTTATGGAGGTAACAGGACAGTGGAAAGCAGAGTAACAGCGACTTGTGTCTTTCTCAGAGACTAAATAGTGTAGCTGGGGACTGAAATACCAACCTGACAAATAATAACCAATCCAAAGCACCACCTGATCCAAAGCCATCACCTGTACACCTGCATCAGGTGGCGTAGTGTTGGCCGTCACCCCTCAGCTGACTGGTGCTGCAAGTCCTCTGTTTGAAAGGGAACTTGTAACAAAGACTGTCTCATTGCTGAGGTGTAAAAATAGATTAGGATTTAATCAGAAGACAATTGCATGCAAATCAGTTTCCCTTGAAGTGCTGTGCCACTCAAGGGAGTGAAAAATGAAGGAGATTTGGGTTAGATTCCTCTAGGCAGCTTTTTTACCCTGACATTTTGCAATTTTTTTCTCTCCCTCTCTACCTCCCTCCAGTATGACACCCTTGTTTCTCTTTGTCAAACACATTCCATTCAATGCATTCTTGGAAAATTCAATATAAAAATGCCGTTACAAAAAAAAAAAAAAAGAAAAAAAGAAAAACAACAACAGCAAAACCTAACAACAACAACAATCCAACACAATGTCATTAGTAGGACCAGTGCTTCGGATAGTGCAGCTCTGGGCGGTTTGTGGGCAGAGCTGTGCTTTCAGCGGTGGAATGAAAGTAGGGAACTTTATTGTGAAATACCTGAAAAATGAATATTTCATTTCAGAGCCTTCTGCTGAACCATTTTTAAATTCCAACTGTTCTTACACCGAGAACTTGTGACAACCTACAGTCAACTCAGGCGGTGACTTGAGGTGCATTAATCAATCAATACTGATTGATTAAGGACCTATATATATGCCAACAAACAAGATTTATTGCACTACTCTGCAGTTCTGCTCAGGTCTACAAAGCATTTCAAAGTTTAAGCTTATTTAGTTTTGGCTTCAGGCGCCACACATCTACTGTTTTGGGTCATTTTTAGTTGTGTTTTTTCCAAAGAAGGCAAGGACCCTTTTTCAGGAAAAAAAACAAACAAACAAACAAAAAAATTAACAACCAAAGAAAAACCCCTTAACAATACCAAACAACAGCCAGAGCTAGTTAACATAGAACAAGTTACACTAACAGAAAATCAGCAGCAAGTGCAGACCAAAACAGAGCTAAAATTAAAATGTACTTAGTGTGCAAATAGACAGCTTCCCTAGTAATATCACCATTTTTAAGAGACAACATGTAATCACTGAGTTTACAGTGCAGTTGTGTTGTTTCCGACCTCCCTGCTTCAGCCTTATCAAATCCAACCTATTTCTCTTTCCTGCCACTGGGTGTCTCAATATCTCAAACACATATACATATACCTATCAAACACAGTATATACAATATTTAGGGGACACAGCTAAATGGTGGACACTCAGTTATTAGACCAGATCTGTTTAAGCAGCATTATTATTGCTGAGGTCCTGCCACTGTGTGAGTACGAAACAGGTGAGGAATGGTGCGATACATAGTGAAGAGCTAACCGATACCTCTCTAAATCAAATATTTAAATGAACAAAATGCGTTTCATGTTTCACAAGTCAGACCCTGGAGATGCACAGTCATCACATAGAGAAAAGAGACACCATTGTGAGATCTTCATTCATTAGCGCCTTGCGGGGAACATGGAGGTCTCTGGGGAAAACAAGCCCATTCATGTATAACATCACTCTGACAACATGATTCACAACAGGGATGTAGAACAACAAGCAAACACAAGCACGCACACTGTTGAGGATAACTATTACTGACGTCATAACACTCAGTAAATGAGGCGTGAGAGGGTAAATGGATAGTAAATGAACACATGTTTTGGCTGCAGGAGAAAATATCATATGTTCAAACTTAAGATGCTACTGTAAAATCAGACAGGCATGCTGATTCAAAAGAGTTTAAAGAGCTGTTTACAAGTTCCTCTGAAAACATGAAGGGATTCCACAAAACATCAGTACGGTCCAGATGTCTGTAATGTGCTGGCCTATATCTGAGCGTTGGAAACCTGGCCGCTGGTCCAGGCCCTCTCTTGAGAGGCTCCTCTGAGAGTGACGGTCTATTTCCAGCGTGCCTATTTATACAGCGCCTGCCTCAATGGAGAGGTGAAATGAAGCAAGATCTTCCCAGCAATCAGGCCAGGAAACTAAGGGCTTCTATGCATCAAAATCTCATTTTTACTGCAAGCCATGTGCTACTATGGTGGCATTGCAACAGTTCTCACAATCAATTCAATCAGTACAACACTGCATGCTTTATGTTGAAGCGTCATTAAAACCTAGTGTCAAGCACCAGGTCGAAGCAGTAGTAGAATTTGTTTGTGAACATGCACACCGTGTTAGAAATTGGGATAATGATGGTTGATAGTAAAGCTCATTTTGACCAGGATTTAACACATTATATAAGAAATTCAACAATGAGTCATGATCAATGGGTACTTTCTGATTATATTATGTTTCATAGTAACATCTTGACTCCAAATGAATCTCATCCACAGAATTTTTGCCAACTTGTGGACAGTGTTAGCACAACACTTAGGTATTATCTGAAGTTAGCATGGCTGGCACTATGGAGCCTTCACCCAGTCTCAGCAAAATATCTGCTATGTTTGTCACCCTGCTGTTTGGTGGAACACATTATCAGAGCTTTATGTCAGAATATATCTGAAAACTGAGTAAAAGACTACTTACTTTGCAGATCATAAGCCAAAGAGCTACAAGACGCTAAATTCTAAAAAAATGTTACAACTCTGAAAGGCAACTAAAACGCAAATGTTAAATAAATAACAATATTACATAAATAAAAAATACTATTCTATCTGAAAATCTAAAATATAATAAAGTCCATTACTTGACTGTGAGGTTAATTGTTTCAAGCGACTTACCTTATTACAAAAGTCATGTCTAGCTCTTAATCTGCTTTTTTATTTTTACTTTTCGAAAAATATCAACTGTAATGAATGTAATGTAATGTAATGTGCATTTGCATGAATATATGATGACATTTCACCATCAGTTAGCTACATGAATGGATTAAAGTAAGTGAGAAATCTGTTGATTTAAATTTTTTGTATTATGATGTTGAATCTTGTTGATTTCTGTCATGTTCATGTTGTTTCACAACAATAACAATCTAAAGTGTTCAGCCCCTTGAAAAGGAAAACGGGTGCTGATTGTGAGCTGAAACATACACATTATAGGAAGGATCCTCTCACACAACAGAATTCATTAGACTCATTGTCCAGGTTGGTAGAGCTCCTTTTCCCCTTGCTGAAGTCTCTAAAGACTAATATGTCTGCTCCAGGCTATGGCTGCTAAAATGCCTGGAGGGCACTAGAGCAATCTGCTTCACGTCTCTAATCAGCAGATCTGGGAAGGTATAAATGGTATTTTACAGGTCATTATGTCTTGATATTTATTATAAATATGAATGTAAAATCTAACAGTGCCATTGTTCACATCACTTGCTCTTAATTTTTGTCTTTTTTAACTTCTGTGTCCATAATTTCACTGTCAAGCTAAAGAAACAGGCTCCGAAACTGGAACCCAAGCTCTCTCCCATGCTGCCTGCAGAGATTAAAATGATGACATCATTGCAATAGTGATATAGCATGTTTGTCCATGGGTGTGTGTGCGTTGTATGTCATTGATGCCAAGGTTATCTGGTGTCACCCTGTTTCTGTCGCAATTGTCATGGCTCAGCAAAGTGTCTCCACTAAGTGTTGTGGCTGCATCTGCTGCTACTGGTGGGGGGCCGGGCTGCTGTGGTGAGGAAGCGAGGAAGCGGAACAGGAAATGCTGTGGGCCCCTCACGTAGAACTGGGAATTGTTCATTTTTGGTTGCACGGAGAATCAAATGTCATTAACCAGATTCCAACCAATGACCATTTTATGCGCTTTTCAGCAAACATCAGCAACAAAATAAAAGACCATTGACTGATTCAATTACTTTTAATTTACAATCTTGTCGGCAATGATGAACTCTCGTTTTGATCCTTTTAATTTAATGCTTTTTTCATGGATTTCTTTCTTCACATCTGCCTGCCACTGTTATGTCTTTATTTTTTGCAATTTTTCTTTTAAAACTAGTTTCATTTATTTACAGAAACCACACTTGCAGATGCACATGTGCCCAGACACATGCACTCACACACCATTTGCTGCAGGGAATATACTCTCCCACCAACATTTACGCCTCTTCCTGCACCTCCCACTGACTACAACCCCTATGGACAAATTTGAAATCATCACCAGAAATGATCTATAAATGTGCGAACGTCTCATTTCCTACTGTGTTAAACAAAAGAAAAAAGAAAAAAGCCTAACGCCTACAACAGCTGTGCTCCTTCTGCATGCCGGACTATATGTTGAAGCGTATGTGTTGCTACTAAGATTACAGGCAGCCATGTTTTATGAATTTATTTTCAAAAAATTCTTAACTTAGTAGTATATTAGCATATTCCACATAAAACACGTGCATCTCCATTTTTATTTCAATCCATTTTCATTCAAATGCTAGACCTACGCTTAGATAACAAAATGAAAGCAACATTACTCTTCTGTAAGCTGACTATTCCTGTCCATGATGGACTCAAACTTAACCATTAACTATTCAATTGTGACTCTGAAACTGAAATTGACTGAATCATTTAGTAGCTTGACACCACAGAAACCACAAAATCACCGCTGTCCTTGGGTTTAGTGGAGAGATGGAGACTTCTTATTGAAGTTGCCAGGTTTTTACTCCATTTACTTGGATTTGGATGTTCCTGCCAATACACACTAGTTAGCATTACTTATGAAGTAGTTATCGCACATAGCAACTCTGAAAACATCCAGTCAAACTGTCAAATCTTTTTCATTTGAATTGTGATGTTTTTTGTCCCACTCAGTGTTGCTGGTGGAGGCTAAATATGTTAACCTCAAAGTACTAATTTAGGACTCACCATAATTTCTTAGCCTCTCCCTGCAGTTTCTCTCCTTTTTGTATGTCCATGACTGCATCAACACTGTTTCTGTGTTTTACTGCATAAGAATAATATGGCCAGACTCATCAAGCTGTGAATGTTTGACTTTGGAGGGAGCATAAAGATGAAGCAGCTAGCACCTTTATGCTAAGCTAAGCTAACTCTGTGTACTACAGGACACGTTGGAGCTTCCCTGAAATTTGGAGAAGACTCATCTGATTTGCTGGTTGAATTTACTTTTAGGCCTCCGATGTTGTATCAAATATTTATTAAATTAATTAGCAGCTATGAACAATTACTTCCCCAATAAAAGAAAAACTGATTGTATCAGAAAACATGTTTCCATAATGAAATCCACTGCAGCAGCAGTTGTTTGCCATTAAAGAAAGCTGTTAATGGACTTGTGAGAGGAGAGCATTAAAGCTCTTGCACAAAGCAGCACAGCAGCACAAAAGAGGCATCCAGGAGTTATTCTCCTGCTTAGTGTGAAAAAAATAGGACAATTCCCCACAAACCAAACTGCCCCTTTAAATTAGGTGGCTAAACATAGGAGCTAGGGTGTCAGACGCAGCGGGGTTTTGGGACATTTGGGTAAAGTGGGCATAATATTACTCTAGAGTGGTCATTCCACTGATTTGACTAAAGATGAGGAAAAGACAAAACAATAAAAAAAAAAGCTTAGTAAAGTATATGAAAGTTCTGTCTTTCATGAAGTTTCATTCCGAAAGGGAGATGGAGTCCGTGCTTTCACGCACTCAGCAGCCCAGACTGAGCTTCATGTAAGTGTGGCAGAGCTGTAATTGTCTAGAGAGGGAACTCTGCCATCTGTATATCACCGTGCACTCAAGTGTTGTCAGACAGGCCCACTGAGGTAGGTAAGAGGGCAGCATAAATGACTCCCAATCACTCAGATTCACAAGGGGATAATGGTTCAGTCAGACACTTCCTTTTCATTTGGATAAAAAACATGTGTTTTCCAAGACTGCGGAGCGCAATGATCTCCCCACGTGTTTCCATAAAGTCATGATCAAAGTTCACCCTGGCCAACAGTGATGCTGGCTGCAAGGCGGTAACTAGAACCCTGAAGGAAAGGATTATGTCAATATTTTTCCTCTGAAAACAAATGTGTGATGGATGGTGTATGGATTTGATGTTATTTTTATATATTCATGTGCGAGCAATGTATTTTGAATCCTGAGTGCAGATGCTGCTTTTGGCTCCACCCTCGTTTTTTCAGGGAGGTCAGAAGTCGTGATCAGTCCTCCAGATGAAGGATGGACTCACTGCTCGTATTTGTTTCAGCATGAGCAGGGCTATCTAAGTGCATTAGGGCTGGATGAACACACCCCTGATAAATGTGAGTAAACATTTAAGATATGGGAAATGGATAAACAAACCAGTTTTAAGGTTTGCTGTGATAAGTATTTCTCAGAGGGAGAGATGGTGGGCAATGGCCGCTTTGCTGTGGCAGTTTCTGATGACAGGGTCTGAGCATTTCTCTGTTGAATGAGCACTGTCACTGTAATATAACGGCTTATTGAGATAGAGACCTCATAGAAACCAGACTTTACACAGTATGAGGTTTAAAAAGACATTTTACTCTTTTTCTTAGCTCCTTTTGTCATGAGGTACTGTGTTTATTGAAGAGTGTGCTGGATTTCAAGAGGTTCTTGTTTTCACATTTTCGAACTGTAATTTGTGTGTGGTTTAGCTGAAATATATGTTCATGAAGTTAATTACAGATGAAACAAATCAGTGGCATCAGCTCTTCTCTCTGGCATCTCATTGCCAGGCAGTTTGTGCTTCTTTCCCTCTCCGCATTTGCTTGGTGTAGAACTTGTCACATTTCTTTTTGTCCTTTTTTTTTCTTTGGATGGTGTGATTTCCCGACAGCTTTCGTGGTTCTGACTCATTAGCTCCCTGCACCGCCACAATGAGCCTCATCAATTGTAACCCCCAGCACAAAAAAGCTGTTCTTTCCCTACCTGGCCAGTATGACTCTATTTGAACCGTAACGCAGCCTAGAAGCTGCGCAGGTTTGTTCAGTGCAGGGAAATATATCAACAATTCTGGCAAAGATGCTGTCAAAAGATGAAGTATTGTGAAAATGATCTCCAGATTTTAGCCTTTCAAGCTTTAACAGACCAGAAAACTAATTCTGGTATTTCATGTAGGCACATGTTGTTTTCGTGCACAGTGTGGGTTAGAGATTTGAGCAAAGATCCAACTATTAAATAAATAATAATCACTGAGCAGAGGCCTTTATTATGACACATTGCACTTTGACTGGCCTGTACCAAAAAAGCATGGTGCCTGACGGAGCTAAAGGTTGACTGAAACTGAAATGATTGCTGTTCATAATTCTCCATTTGAAGGCTCAGTGACGAAGCTGCTCATTGCACATGAAATGAGCTAAATGTAAATTTAAAATCGACATGTAAAGAATGAATGGGCAACCTCTCATGGAATACACTGGCACCTTCATATCCATCGGCTTTCATGAAACAAAACTCCAAATGAGAGCTCATGCTGCTCTGTCTCTACAGGATGTGAACGCATTAACTTTAAAAGGTGATTCTATGTTGGTGTTCTGTTTCGACCACCAAACCTATTAATGCAGATTTAACCGAATGAAACGTAACATAATCTTAATCATATAAGCTGGAGTACTTGAGTGTAGGAAGGATCAGTGCAATATTCCAAAAAATACCATTCTGCTTCATGAATACTCAAAAAAAAAAAGACCATCAATTAATGGCTCAGGTGATGCTGTACATCAGGTCAAACCAGAGCACTAGATCATACTTTATGTTTTTATGCGATTTGAATACAAAATCTTTACACTGATTAATTTTTTTAGCGTGACAAGCTAAGAAAAGAAAAGATAAGATACACGTTGCAAGACAAAAAATGGATGCCTTTAAGATATTTTGGATGTTTAAATAAAAACATCACAAATATATCTCAAAATTTCACTTGGCTTAGTTACTTTCCATCCTGTTTACTGTTGAACAAAGGCCTGATAGTGAGGCTTATTTGACTGCCAGTCGAAAAATCGCTGTCTGCAAAGTTAATGAGATCTGGCTGTAAGTGCTCCTCAGTAAAGACAGCAGTCTTTCATGGGTGCTGAGCTCCTGCTAACAAGCTCTTCTGCAGCAGCTGTAGGTGTGTGTCATCTGGCTGGGACTCTCTGAAGGCTCTCATCAGGCCCCACACAGATCCTGCCGGAGCACTGCTGCCAAACCCCACACTCACCAGCCATCATCGAGGCATGTTTCACCTCTCTTAACGTCCTCCTTTACACACACGCACAACCTCATACTGATACAAAACTAGGTTATTGTAGCAGTTATATCTGCTGCAGGGCATATGGCTTACAAAGCAAGCCAGGCCTGTTTCAAGGAACCTCAAGACAAACTCCATCATGCACACACACAGAAGAATTCAATGAAATAAATTAGGTTAGAGATCTCTAACACGTGGTTTTTAGACCACAAATGCTAACCCAGTAATACATTATGTAGTGTAATTTAAACACAGGACTGACTTATAGGGAAAGGTCAATGTGGCATAATGAGGCCAATGTGACTTTTCCTGAAACTGTACTTCTGACATTTCAAGACATTTTGCCGCTGTTGAATGAAAAATATTACAACCTTTTTGTACAGTGTGCCTAAAGTGCTTCCATTAAAAGCACAATTGCTATCAAATGTCTAAAAGAGAAAAGGCATGAGAAAAAAAATCACTTGGATGAAAGCCTGCCCCCACAAAGAGCATGCGTATTACTCATCCCCCTCAGAGCCGCCTTGCTCTAGTGTATTGTGGGAGGACTAGGGTGGGTGGCTGTGCAGGGGATTGGGTGCTGTGTTATAAGACTACATGACTTCGACTTGCGTGTAATGTAATGTAATGTATCTACATAATGTTCCCTCCCCTTTCCTTCACACTAAGTAGCTTCAGTTTCAGCCCAGTGTGTGTGTGTGTGTGTGTGTGTGTGTCTGTGTGTGCTTGTGTCTGTGTTTATGCACTTCAAAACTAATCAGGAAAGCCAGTGTGGTGGAACCCAGACATCTTGTTTATCCTGCGAGAGTTACCCGCACTTCACCTTCAGAAACCACAAGCACACATGCTTTCACTTCACACACACACACACACACACACACAGACATACACTCAGATGCACACAGTGAAGGTCTTGCGCTTGTCCCAGGTGCAGAGAAATCTGTGAAGCAGCATGTGGCTTGTCCCAGTTCCTCTACAGTACCTGTATGCCTTTATATGTGTGTGTGTGTGTGTGTGTGTGTGATTGCGTATTGCGACAAGACTGACCCATTTGAATCTTAATACAAGTGCTCACCAATGCATTCCTGAAACTAGTTCAACGTGTAAGCTACAGCTGCATTTCATATTGTCATAGAACAGAAATGGACAGTAACTGATGCCAAGGTCAAAGGGCACACTGAGAGAGCTTCTTCGTGTAAGACAGACACGAAAAATGAGTCTTCAAGCAAAAAACTGAATGAGAGTGAGAAAGGCAGGCGAAGGTCATTCTGTCAGGCAACAGCGAATGCTGACACGGCTGCTGAGGAGATGAACAGGTCTACACAGTCTGCATCCTCCTCTGAGCTTTAACAGAGGCTGAAGTCAGAGATGTGACTCTGTTTAAGTCATTTCAAAGCTGTGCACGTTTAAATCTGTGCCCTGACCAAAGCAGGTGTGTGTGTGTGTGTGTGTGTGTGTGAGCGAGTGAGAGAGAGAGAGAAAGAGAGGGGGAGAAAGCAAACAGAGAGGAGAGAGGGAAGCAATTCAGGAGAGGAAGAGAGAAAAACAGAGAGTTAGCGAGAAAAGGAAGAGAAGAGCATTGTTTTCTTCTCCGGATAGCTACCATCAGCATCAGCCGTCAGCTCGGGTCCGGACTAAGAGGTGACCGGGCTGGGAGTGAAGCTTTGTGCATGCGTTTGTGTTTGTGTGCGTGTACGAATGTGTGACTGTGTGTGTGCGCGTGCTGCGCGTCTGGCGGACAGACTGCGGGAACAGGAGAGAGGCTCACAACTTCCCTCCTCTCTCCGCGCCGCGCTGCCCTCTGTGTCGCCGGCATCTCCCGCCTCCTTTTCCCCGGAACATAGGCATCTGGCGTGGTGAGATGTGAAGAGGCTTGAAGTATGGCATGCAAAGATGGTTTCTGCCAAGAAGAAGGAGATGGTGACAGCGATGTGTCCCGCTTTTATTCGGACTCTCTTCTACTTTTTCTGTTTGGCGACTTGGTGAGTGCCCACAGTGTCTCTGTCCGTGGTGCTGAAACCTGGAGTCCAGGAGCCTTTCCCTGTCAGCACTGAACTTAAGGAATGATCTTCTGTCTCTTTCTAGCGTAAAGAAAATCTCTGGACAGACAAGAAAGGATGAGAAGATCTATCCGGAGAATTTTACTCGCATTTTAGACCGACTTCTGGACGGCTATGATAACAGACTGCGACCTGGATTCGGAGGTATGTAGGAAAAAAAAGGCTCTTATTAAACTGTCAAAGTAAGTCCGAAACACACTGACACACACTTTTTTCAAATTATAATAGGGGACAGGAGAGCGATTGAGGTTTTAATGTACTTTTCATTGGTGAAAAGACTATAAGGTAAATATAAACTAATTTAAAAAGAGTAATACTCAGTGAGTCAACTTTTTTCATTTGAAAAAAAAAAAAAGAAATCTGATTTAGACTATCTCACTATCTTTAATCTTTGGATAATTTCCATTGCCCTCTTTGTGTGTGTGTGACTTTGACTGTAAGGTGTGTAACATGTGGCAGCATGGTCAAGTGTTTGGTGTTAAATGAAGCTTGGGACTCTAAGCCTGGTGTGGTTAGGGTTAGGTCTGAAGAGCGGGCCGCGAATCTAGTTATATAACCGCGTGTACATTGCAGGACAAACGCTTAATGCACAGTTGAAGTGCTAAAAGTGCGGATTTGGTTTCGGTACATCACGTCTGCAGCCACGACACATTAAGAAGCAGCGTTATATTCTCACAGAGATGAAACCTCGCTGCTGCTTTTACTGTGCAAAGCAGCCTGTCAACAGGAATGTGCAGAAATGTCCAGGCATGCCGGAGCTCTGTTTATCCCTGCACTCATAAACAACGCCCTTACAGTCTGCCTCAATATTAATTCAATGACAGAAAAAAAAAATTAAACAGGATTATGTTTTTCTACATCTTTTAAGCTGAATTCTTCCCCCACTTCCATTATGCAGAGGCTCCACAGCTGTGGATGAGATAAGCTACTGCATGTCTTTTGGGTTTGACCCTGATGTGCTGCAGGCCTGTAAAGCAAGTTTTTACTGAAGTGTGACTAAGACTGGTGTGTGTCGGAGGCTGAGCTGTGGCGTGAAGGATTTAAAAAAGGAAATGCTCATTAAATGAAACATTTGTTTTCATGTCATCGGCTGTGCAGGTCCTGTGACTGAGGTCAAGACTGACATTTATGTGACAAGTTTTGGACCTGTGTCGGATGTTGAAATGGTATGTACACACCCCTAATGTAATTCAGCACGCTCCCAATTATGGATTTATTGTACTAATGCTGTTAACAAACCAAATGTGTTAGTTGCAGAATAAATAACCTGGAGCCAAACTTTACGCATTGGCACCTACATGCTCAGCGTGGGGATGTAAACCCTCACCACTTTGTATTCGTGAGAAAAACAAGCTTTCTCAGATCAAGTCTGAGGCCAGCGAATGCCCATCTACACCACCAACCTACCAACCTTTTTTCTTGTTTTTGTCAACCCTCCTGTCTTAGGAGTACACCATGGACGTGTTCTTTCGCCAGACGTGGGTAGACCAGAGGTTGATGTATGAAGGCCCCATAGAAATTTTAAGGCTGAACAACCTCATGGTGACTAAGGTGTGGACACCTGACACCTTCTTCAGGAATGGCAAGAAGTCAGTGGCCCACAACATGACGGCCCCCAACAAGCTCTTCCGCATCATGAAGAATGGCACTATCCTCTACACCATGAGGTGCAATATGAAACGAAACTCCACCTCCACATACAATCAGTCACCATGAAACCCTCATGAAAGTCTGTATCAAACAGCGTTGGCCGCACTTGATGTGTGTATTTGCTTCTCTTTTGACAAGCTTATTTCTGATTGCAGAATACACTCTACACAAAATCTCTCTTCTACATTGTAGCTCCTTTAAAACAATGGCAGCAGAGAGGAGGAGACTTTGTTTCATTTTGAGCAGTTGAGCAGATTTCCTGAGCAATTACAGGCAGGCTTACAGTGTAAACAGTGCAGAGCTGTGTGGGGGCAGCACAGAGGCAACACAGAGGCAGCTGAACTATATCTTAAATTCAATTAAAGCCGTCAAAGAAGCCTTACTGGGCCTTCTTGGTGAAAAGGCTCTGGTTGCATTAAAACACAACCTATCACACATTGAACAATTCTTTTTCTGTCATATGCAAATTTACAGAAATGTATGCTAACCATTTAGTGCAACAGGAAAGAATACCAGCTATCACCAGATTAGAAACATAGTGAAATGCATATTTTATCCAGATTTTCTAAAACTCTGGTGCACCTGTGCAGAAACTCTTCATGAGGATGAGTGAATGTGTGTGCGCGTGTGTTTATTTGGTCTTCTCTGTACTATAACAGGTTGACTATCAGTGCTGAGTGTCCCATGAAGCTTGTGGACTTCCCCATGGATGGACATGCATGTCCCCTCAAATTTGGGAGCTGTAAGTGCTCATGTTGTACATGTGTGTGCAAAAACATAGACATATAAATTAGCCTGGTAAATATAAATAAACCATAATAATAACTCAGATTCAGATTCAGATCCAGATTCACTCAAATAAAAAACAGATAAGGAATGACTTAAGTGGAACAATACAATAAACATAAAACATTAAAACATAGAGCACATAAAACAAAAAATCCACCAACCTACAAAATCACATTTTATATTTGCAAATTTATCAGGGTTTAAGCACTCAGGGACTTTTTGTCCCACTGCACAATAGAGATCTTGCCTTTTGGGGAACCAGCTGATTAAAGATGGCTTTCAAGGAGACCCATGGGAGACCTGTCACCTTAGGAACCACCTTTATGATGTGACTCAGATGTTTTTGTCTGTACGCAGCATGTTCTCTTTGAATATATCTAAACAAGAGGCTAAATTGTTTGTCAAATCGATTTCCTTTCATCACAAACCTGCTCTTTAAATGACAAGTGAGAAGGAGGTGAGGAGATAAACAGCCAGATGCTTTCTGATTAGCTTTGACAAGACAAGCTGAACCAGCTGTTGCACTCTCAGACAGCTGGAGGCTCATGGGTCTTTGTTCCCTTCTAATACTGTTGCACTGTCTCTGAACAAGGAAGTGAAGCTGAGACCACGTCTCCACAACAGAATCACATACTTATATGTGCATGAAAACATGCAACAGTTTCTATATGCTGGTGTTAAAATGACAATGTTAATGTTAATCTTGTTGTAGATGCGATTTGTGTGGCATCTTGTTTAAAGATGCCACACACATCTTTATTACTTACTGTTATCAAGTAAATAATACACCAAGTATTAATATAAATCAACATCAAGAAATCAAAAGCACAGCACTGTAATGAGTGGAACATTACTACACTGCTGGAGTGTAAAAAACTGGGTGTCATCTGCATAAATCCGCAAATAAAGTTTTTACTTACAGAGGGAGAAAAAACAACCAGGCTGTCCAAAATAAATGCACCTATCATCACCTCTGAAGTTGCTGAGATGCTCTCACTTGTTTAAAAAGGAACAGTCGCAAACGACAAGCTTTGTTTCCTGCTTGAAGTTATTTCCCGAATGCACGCATCCCAAAAGGCCTCGTGATTCATTTGTCCAATTCCTAATCACAGAGGACAGTGTTCTTAGAATTTGGGAAAGTAAGGGAATCTCTCACATTTCAGAGTTTGTCCTGGTTTGGACGGTCCTCTGCGCTCTGTTGAAATAGTCTTCGAGGCTGAGCACTTTGTCAGACACAAAGTGACTGTATGCTAATACTAAATAATGAAGGATTGCATTCTTCATTGTGAACAATGAAGCCTTAACTCAGCATCAGTGTTTAGAGTGGGCCCCACTGGTCAGCACAAATGACTTATCTCATATAAAAGGGTTTCTCAAACAAAGCGGCTCTGTCTTATCGGAGAAGAGAAGCGATTTAAAGATTACATCTGCAAGAGAAAGCAAAGGGAAAGATGAGTTTGCCTTTACTCCCTGCCCAATCAGCCATCAATTACCCAGTGTGGTGACATTGCAGAGGACAAATTCACATTTCTCTTTCTCTGTTATTGTCATCCTTCCCCCCTTCCTCATCCTCCTCCTTTCACCATCCTGCTCTGCTGCTGCTGCTACCCTCCAGTGAGGAGGATGCGACCATGGATCTGATGTGGCCTGGAGCAAAGGAAAGGTCAGAATCCCTTCCTCTGCCTCAGGATAGCACAGACCTATGCGGCTATTTTCCATAGCTGATGTGTGTTTGTGTGTGTGCTCATTTTCTCTCTGTATGCCCTGCCTTCATTTTTTTCGCCATCACTCTCTCTCTCTCGCTCTCTCTCTCTCTCTCTGCGTCTCCTATTCTGTTTCTCCATCTGGACCCTGGACTGTACAGGCATTGCGTTCCACTTCATGACACACCAGAGTCATTTCATTTTGGCAGCACAGTTGGTATCCAGCTGATGTGGGGTCCCATAGAGAGTGACTGGCTCAGACAACTGGCATTTAGCTGTGCAGTCACAGACTGGTCAACCCCAGCAGTATATGTATGATTAAGTCCTCTGAGGAGCTGATAGGGGGGAAAATGTCGAAAACTCCTTCTTTGCAATGAACTACACTTTAGAAAACCTTCATTGCAATCTTATTTTCCAAGTGGAATAGTGATTTAATTACTGCAGAGTTTGTGTTTTGTGTGTGTGTGTGTGTGCTTAAATAGAGGTGATCACTCAGATTGCCTTTAAGAGCCTTTAAGCCTGGAAAATTAATTAGTCAGTGGAGATTTTCATTTTTCTGTCATGCTGCTTCAGAGCTTTTTCCCTGAATACAGTAATACAATCCTATGAGAAACAATGAATAGCGATATCTTTTCACTGAAAATGACTATTTAAATGAAAGATGATGAATGAACTATCATGGTATTGGGGTGAAGTGGTGTAGAGCACACACCTGATAAACAGGAAACTAAACAGGTTTGTCATATGTCATCCCCAACTCTCTCTCTCCTCCCATTTCCCATTCAAGCTGGCTTCATAAAAGCCAGGAAGAATTCTAAAAACATTCATATAACTCGTATAACTTGACTTTACCTTTAACATTTAGAGCAGCAATCATTAATGCCAATATATTAATTGGTGAAAAAATGCCGTGCCCGATAGCTACTACTCAACTCTGCAGTTCACCTCAGGAGCATTTTTAAAGATTGGAAAGGTTTCTCTGTTCTTGAACGTGATGTTTTTTTCCTGATTGTGGCTTGACAAGAACTTGAGCCATCTTAGCCTGACGGACTGAATTAAAATTTCTAAGTTGTTGACTGCATCCAAAACAGTGATCTTTAAACGACAATAAAATTCTCCACGGTAGCTGAGAAGGTGAGCTATAAAGTTGAGTAATAGGTCTCTGTTGGGTTGTCACCGCTCAATAAGTTTTAAAAAGAGTTTATTACATAAGAGATTTCAGCTGCTTTAAATATCAGCATTTTTGTATTCAGATGTAAATTTAATTTTATTCAGGAAAAGAGGGATCTGCACAATTAACATGTAATTCTTTAAACCTCGGCTGCTTGTGTAAGGACAACCTGTACGTGTGTGTGGAACACATGTAGTGACAATACAAATATGGATTTAAACAGCAACATTTAAGTTTATCAATCTTAACAAGATCTTCCTCTTCTTGTACACACACACACACACACACACACACAGAATATATCTAATACGTTTTTCAGACTACTCAATTTACACTAAATCAGTCTCACTGGTGTGGCTCTGCTGTCTTCCCACAGATGCCTACCCTAAAACAGAGATGATCTATACTTGGACCAAAGGGCCTGAGCATTCGGTAGAGGTCCCGCCTGAGTCCTCCAGCCTTGTTCAGTATGACCTCATCGGCCAGACGGTCTCCAGCGAGACCATTAAAT
Source organism: Echeneis naucrates (assembly GCF_900963305.1). Lineage (NCBI taxonomy): Eukaryota > Metazoa > Chordata > Actinopteri > Carangiformes > Echeneidae > Echeneis > Echeneis naucrates. The sequence continues at coordinate 19,254,487 of NC_042520.1, read as the reverse complement.
CCATCACAGGTGAGACCTGCTCATCCTTTCATCATTTTGACTGATCTTCACTGAATGCTCCCAAATAGAAATGGCTGTAGAGTGGGAGTTAGTTGTTCAACAAAGTTGGTATATATGTGATTACAAAATCTAAAAGCTGTTTTCCTCAATTGAAAGGAAAAATGTCTATCTATTTATTATATCGCACATTATATCACACAGTCTGTGGTATATTTTTCACAAAAAAGAAGTAGATATCTGAAAGATGTGAAACTTCAACTCTTGCAGACCTGATAGTAAAAGTTTCGGACTATGCCAAGCTTCATGACATCAAACACTGTAAACACTGTAAGTGCAGGCTTTTCAGGGTGAGTTCACATAAATGGCAAAAAGATTTTAGCAGCAGAGAGGTCGGCTGGCTGGCGGTAGTGAAAATGGATGGGTGTTTCTAAAATGTAGGAGATGGAAAAAATCATCCAAATCAAATAAAATGTGACATCTGTCTCAAGCTGTATTAACTGAATTCTGTCAGCCTCCAACTTTTAATTCTTTGTTGATCAAGCTAATTCATTTCTCTTCATCTTCCAGGTGAATATGTGGTGATGACAGTCTACTTCCACTTAAAACGTAAAATGGGCTACTTCATGATCCAGACGTATATCCCCTGCATAATGACAGTAATCCTCTCCCAAGTGTCCTTCTGGATAAATAAAGAATCAGTTCCAGCACGCACAGTCTTCGGTATGTAGACTTCGCACATCCCTCACCTTGTGCAGCCTTTCTCCTCCTCTTTGTTTATTTATTTGATGCCAACAGAGCAATCAGAGCTGGAGTGTGTGTCCGCTCTGCACAACAAGGTGATGCTGCAGTCTGTGATTACAGGAAACTTGAAAGGTTGCCAATTTATATATATATACACACAGAGACACACACACACGTACATATGTACACAGTTTAAGCAGATTTTACTGGCTAAACAATCCAAGAAAGAGCTGAGTGATTTTTTTTTTTTTTTAATGCACTAAAAAAAAAAGGAGATACTTCAAGACACCAATACGCTCAATACTCCTGAATATGTTATAAATATCTCTCTACAGTTGGTGGGAAATGTAATAACACCTTTTAACAAGAACAGGGGGTGCGATGGGGAAAGATTAGTTGTTATAGATATGGTGCTGCAGGGATGTTAAGTATCTAAAGATTTTTGAGTTTACATTAAAAAAAACATCCAATCAAGAGCAATACAAAATTTTCCACTCTTCTCATTTACGCAGAGTGTCTAAATGTTTGAGTTAATCTGTGCTACTTTAATGATGCTCAGCCTCGCAGGGTTTAGGCCTCAAACGAAACAAAAGTAACAAACAATGTGAAGATTCTTTTTGACGTGTCCTTGTCTTGAACAGAAGTCTATCACATAATCGTGGTGGATTTTCTTTTTGTATCAGCTGTGGTTAGCACTTGTGATAAGCCGATAACTTGCATTGCAGGGATGTTTTTCTGTTTTGAGTCCTGGAGGATAGTTTCTGTTTTGGCCCAGCTCTGAGTCCACAACAGATTGGGGAAGACACGCAGAGATGATAAAACAAATCCATTTTATTTAACAGAAAATGTGTCCACTTAACCAAAGTAACTAAGCCTCCTCAACACTCCAATGGGAAGGGCTTTTACAATGTCGGTGGAGGACAGTGTGCATCCACTTCCCTCCACAAGACAACAACAATACACACATGCCCTGCTAGAGGCTCCACATGGGGCTGTCGCATTATTAATCACAGTAGTGACCCATTACTGTGAGCTGTTAGCTGTCACATCAGGAGGCTGATGATGGCTTCTCAGTAGACTGGTCCTGTGTTCGCTTGGTGCAGGAGACTTGAGGGTGGACAAGGTGGTCCGCCTCGATAACAGCGTTAGAAGGGACTGAGTCGGCAGCAACTGAGAAACTCACGTACAATAATTAAGCTTCCAGTTGTTGGACACAGACATGATGTTAAAAGTAAATGAGCATCTGTCCTCTGTGGCTTGTTAGCGCATTACTTTGCCTCCAGCAGACAACCCGAGGCTCTGAATTACCTTTTACTCTCTATAGTTTTTGCTTTGTCACTGTTATTACAGTTAAAGTGAGTTGCCGCTGGTATGAAAAGTTACACCTCATTACACTCATGCATTTTTTGTCAGACTTATTTCTTATATTTTAGATACCATTTTTCTAGTTAAAGGTTACCACATTTAACCGCTGTATCTATAACTTCTACCCTATCAGTTGCTCTCAGTTTTTTCTTTTTAGCCTTTGACCCATTTACACTCTCCCCAGTTCCTCTGGTACAAAATTAGGGACTCCACACTAAAATGCACTGATTAGCGTCCGTCAAAGTCAGGATGGAAGATGGACAGACTCGATAAACTAGATCTCCGTTGCTAGATGCAGCTGTTTTACCATTCAAGGACAACCGCCTCTGATAGTGTATTGCCCATGTTCATCCATTCATGTTTATTGTGATTCATTCACAGATGATTCTTGTCCCCGACTTTGAAAATTGTTCGAAAAAATGATTGCGTTGTTTTGAAGAGGTCACCCCCCCACACAGTCTGACGTAATCGTCACTACCCTGACAGTAAAACTTCTGTTGCCCTTCCAAACAGCACATTTCTGTTGCTATCTGCTGCATCTGAATGTGCAAGTGTTGCTATGCTGGGTAAGGCTGGGTTAAGATGGGAGGAGGATGGTGGGATTTCTTCCTCTGCTCCCCTGCAGCCACACTTCATTTTGACCTCCTGTCTCGGAGACTCAGCCTCAGTGTCCCGTTTCAGTACGAGAGGAGCAGTTTGTCAAGAAGACAGATAGGAGGGAGGATTACAGCTGAGCTTCTTGGCTCCAGTTGGACGGGTCAGTAAAAAGTAAAAAGCATATTTTTAAGAATCATCTTAAGAGTCACGCCCGTGACTCGCCCGTGACAGTTGTCTGAGAGCAGTGCTAAGAACATAAATGGAGTTGGGCGGCGATTGGCTTCTCTCAGCTCAAAGTCTGATAACACAAAGAAACCATTTGCTCATGCAATGTTCACTGGTTTGAGGGAATAGAAACGTGATATAGACTGTTTGCCAAACAGAATCAGGGGGCTTTCTTTTTTCGCCCATCCATTTAACACAGTGTTGAGAAGGCTCTGCTCCAAGCGTGGAAATGATTATGCCATTACCAATGTGTTCAGTGCAACTTTCAACAAAGTTTTCTTACGTCTGAAGCACAACCCAGAGCTTCTGGTGTCCGTATGTGAGCTGTTTTCAAGAGTACTGAGGGTATAGATAGATTTCTGTTTGGGGGGTGGTAGGTATATGTTCGAACTTCAGATTGAGATCAGCCAGGCCGGCTGTTTTATGTTGCTTTTAATCTCTATGCTAATCTTAGATAATTGCCTCCTCGCTGCAGCTACATGTTGTTATGAAAATCATCCTCTCCTCTTACACCTGGAAAGAAACCTAATACACAGTGTGTATTTTCCAAAACTGAATTGAACAGTTCATTTATTAGAATTCGGAGAAATCTGATTGTTTCGATCCTTTAAACTTGAACACTTGTTTCTATTATTGGCTTTAGCTAAAGAACCAAAATATCTCCTGCAGGCTGCAAATGGTGTTATTGTGTGCAGGTGAAAATGAAGCACTTGGTGTGAAGTTCTAATTGAAGGAGTCCAAATGTTGCCTGAATCGAAGTGAAAGTGTATACCATGAAAATTAAACAAAATATAAATCCACCTTGAACTCAGTAAGGCGATGACCTCTGTGTTGTACTGCACTATTTAAACATGAACACCATTAGGTAAACAGAAAAGCGTTCACACAGACAGTGTGGGTCCAGTAGGCCCATCCAACATCTCCATTTTTGCTTATGTAGAGAACAGCTTTGTATTAGAGTCCTCGGGCTTGAGGCGCACTTCACCTATCAATGTCATCTAGCTGCTGTTGACTGACAGGTAATTATATGGCAGTCAGAGAGGTCCGTTGTGCAATGACTCTGCAGCACAGATTGTTCCAGACCTCCAACATAAAGGGGGATTTTCTTCAATTTATATTATTGCTATTGGTTAATAACACCAAAGATAAATGATGGGCTGCAGGCTTATACTGTAACCTTTAGTTATTGTACGAGCCACATGTCAGCTGGCCAGATTGGTGTGTTGTATCTCTATAGTCCCTCTCTGGGTAGTAAAGGGATAAGTGAACAGGGAACATATGACATGCAATCATAAAAGTAGACTCATTGAGGGAGTGTTATTAAATGCATTTCTTTAGCTCTGTTTTGTGTAAACTCCTCAGTAGTCCCCAGTGTTTGTGCTGTGAAGTAGGACATGTACTTCAGGCAACTGTAAGCCCTCAGAGTAATATCGTTTGATACACATCAGACTTTTGGTAATGCAAACATGACTGAAGCAGAGATTCTCTGCAGGCAGAGATAATCCTATTGGCTGAATTGAACCCTGAAGGGTGGCGCAGCTTGTCTTTTGGCTCCCTGAAGTACACTGGCTTAGGTCCCAGTGGAAAAGGTGTAGTAATGCTGTGAAGCCTAGCACCCTCACAGTGAAAGAAGAGACTGTATGTGTTAGCAGCTTTGCCCAGGTAGCCCTTGCTTACCCTCCTAGTGTTTTCTTTCACCGTTGAGTGATAGTTTAGGTTACATGATGTGGTTGTGTGAGGTAAGTATACGCTGTTAGTGTATTAGCTGCTGTTTTTAGTATGTACTGAATAATGCAAATGATCAGCAACACCATGTATTTAGCAAATGACATGTAGAAAATGTTACTCTGAACGTCACTCACATGCTGTCTGGTGTTTATAGAGCAGAATTACTCATATTTTTAGGTTCCTCTAGTCCAAAAATTATTACTTGTACATAACCTTAATCTAAATAAGATATATGGCTACATATAAAATTTTCTTCTTTTTTTTGCCGTTGCATTTGAAGGTATTACTACCGTCCTGACGATGACAACCCTCAGCATCAGCGCCCGCCACTCCCTTCCCAAGGTCTCGTACGCCACTGCAATGGACTGGTTCATAGCTGTCTGCTTTGCCTTTGTCTTCTCTGCCCTGATTGAGTTTGCTGCTGTAAACTACTTCACGCAAGCACAGATTGAGCGGGCCAAAAAGAAGCCAGCCAAATGTCCCCCGGGGCCCCAAACCACGCCTGTCAAGGTCAAGGACACAGAAGAAGTGCTGCAGGTGATTCTGGTTTTCCTCAATTAATCTGATGGCAGTTTCCTTTTAAAACACGTCCCTTATGATCTGTTTACTGCATCTGGACTTTAGCCTGGCCCTTTGAATGTCCAGATTTGAGCTTGCCTGAAGATTATCAACTGTGCTCGGCTCTTAAGAGCTGAAATAAACCAGGAATAATCTGACCAGCACATGAGTTTAGAAATACACCACTGGGACCTGCTTATGTTTGGCTTTCTGGAAAACAGTTTTTTTTTTTTTTCTTTTTAGTGTGTTCAAACAAGACCAAAAAATCTGGCAAACAGGTTTCACTCAGTGTGAGTAAAACTAGGTTCACTTCGAATGTTTTTTTTTTTTTCCTTTTGTTTAATAGGTACTCTAGATGTGCCGGTATGTCATCATCATCTGACTCACTCAAAGCTGCTGCAAAAGACGGACAGCAGTGAAATGTTTTCTTTACGTTACACAGATAATTGTTAATTGTCGAAAGCACATATTAAATGTGCTCAAATGTGCTAAGAACCATCCCTTACCTGTTATCCCCACATCAGCCTGGACTCATACAGCTTTTGTTCAGCCAAAAGTGAAAGCAGCCAGTTTGCTGACTCTGGTTCAGAGATGACAGAAATAATGTGAAAGTGTGGGAAAGAAATTAAAAAGAAAGCTGAATGTGAGAACAGCCTCACAGATGTCTGTGGCGAAGCACGAGGTGTGTTTCTCAATGATGACGTTTGCTGAGGAGGATGAATAAACTGACATAATCTCCTGTTTTGGTTTCACAAGTGGAAATCACATTGGCACCATGATGGTTGATGTATGGATTTCATCGGACTTGGTAGCTGCGGCACGCAACTATTTTCCGGCTCTTACTCAGATATAATGAACAAATCACTGCTCATATATGTGTTACTGTTTTACAGACAGGATGGAAAAGAAGGGAGACGTGCACATTTCCTCTTCGTTCTGTTCTTCTAAAGGGATTAAATTAAATACATAGGTCCACTGTTAACTGATGATGGAAGCTGACATAACCCAGCAATGCATATGTCAGTTTTACACTATCAACTTTAAGTTGCTCCCTCCAGTCCAAATCCCAGTGTGGCGTAATCAGGCCTGAATGCAGTTTAATGACAACGGCACTTCAGTGGATTAGTAGGTTGCCACGGCAACACAGCCTGGGTACATCTGTATAGGTTTCAGAAAGGCTCTGACACGGGGGTAAAAATTAATACTCTTTTCCTCGAGAGCAGGTCCTGTTGGCCTGCTGAAGGGGCTTGGCACGCAGGTCAGCGTGTGCTGATGGTTCCAGCTCCTCAGCCGATAACCTTTTCCACGATCACACACACAGACACTTACTCTGCTGCGCATGGGAAACAATAACGCTGGATCCTTTCAGTTTCGGGGGGGGGTTGGATTATTCCTGCAGATGCCTTAGTACCAGCATCACACTCTAGCCTCTTGAAAACATTAACTCTCAAAGGATAAGCTCCTTTGACACTACACTGCATTACCGTCCTGACGCAGTGCTTCCTGCTTAAGCGCGTGTGAAATGAGTGAAATCCTTGATAAGTGACATGTGTATTGCACACACTCTATCGTCTGTTTCCAGATGAGGGCCATCTGTGTTAGGGGGGCTGTAATCAGATCAATATGACAAGGTTTATGTTGCCCGACCTCGCCCTTCGGAGCAGACACACAAGTGAGCTTTACTCCCTCAAAATTCTTTCCTCTCAAACATAAAATGTTTGACCTACATTTTGACATCATTTCTCCTTTTATAAGTTACTCAGTTCAGCAATTCAACTTCACGTGTGCAAAATTATCACAAAGAAGATAAGTACCACTGTAGGTATCACAGCTTAGTTCCTTTGTTTCTTAAGCAAAATTGCAGGATATTTGCCACTTAATCCTGTCAGTACTGAAATGTTTGCTTCTTCAGCTCAACAGGCATCGCTGTAAAAAACTTTATTTCTGTGAATGACTTTGAAATGACTCTGAAATTTAACAGTTGAAAAAGGAAAAAAAATCTCCACAGTAACAGTAGCTGGTTTACAAAGAGCAGGACGCAGCCACTAATGTTACTCTGATATACAGGACTATTGTCATGAGCTGAGACACAAAATGAATGGAATCACACTGGGCTGAGTTGCTGCTGTGGGTGGTAAGATAGTTAGCTGGAGATGTGATGTGATTGGAATTTGCTAGGGTTAGGGTTAGGATAATCACCTGCAACTGCAAACAAAGACACATTCTGCTCTTATGCTTTTGGTTTTGGATAATTTAAAAACAAAGAGACCTTGTAACCTTTTCATCATAGTTGGGTTATTATTATGTTATTACGTTATTTCATTACTGTTTTTCTTCTATCTCACAGCAAAATCCTGATACCAACGGCAACTTGAGAAAGCGGATGAATTATAACTCCCAACAGGAGCCAGTCAGTCATCAGAAAGCCCAGTCCACCACCAGCATTTCAGGAGTAGGAAGAGCGAGGCCACTGCGACCTTTGGCCAGTGGCGTCAACGGCAGCTCCTCCACCCTCTCCCGCTCCAGCCCCAAGTCGGAGAGCCTGCTCAGCGTGGCCTCCTCCTCGGCCCAGCTGGTGAAGAGCTCGCCTCAGGCTGCTGCTTCCACGCCAGATGTGATGGCGGGGACGCCATGCAAGCAGAATACAGACTCCTCGTCTCTGCAGCATCTGCTGGGGCCAAAGCTGGAGCGCATCCAGATGATGGGGAACAAGCTGGAGCTCAAGCAGACTCCATGCTCCCAGCCCACCACGGCTGGTATGGGTGGAACCAGCAAAATTGACAAATATGCACGGATCCTGTTCCCAGTGTCCTTTGGGGCATTTAACATGGTCTACTGGGTGGTTTACTTATCAAAGGACACGATGGTGGCAAAAGGTGGCTAGAGTTAGCTGTGGATTCAAGAGGGAAGATTATTCTTTTTCCAAATGAGGAGCAAATGAGGAGTATGAGAGTTTTCAAACGATACCAAGGAGAACAAACTCAGAATACATTTCTATTTTTCTTCCTAAGGTCCTCTTACTGCAAGCATGGGAACAAATCAACCAAATTAGAAATATCTGAGTCAACACAGGAAGGAGCACCTGCACACTGGAATATGCTACTGTCCTCTTTATATTACACCTTGCTACGTCAGGCTCAAAAGGTTTTCATCAGCTCTTCAACTGCCGAATGATCCCTAATGGCCTGCAGTCAAGATAAAGCATGGGATTTTTTTCATTTTCCTATTTTTGTACCCTGCACCTGGCAAGATGTTGGAATGTTTGAGCCACTATCCTGAAATGAACTGCAACAGCGCAATGTACATATCTACATTTATTAGGATAAATGGATTTATATTTAATGATTACAGTGTACTTCCATTTGAATATGAAGATGTGTTGCTTTGTTGACAGCAGGCTAGAGGATGCTAAATTATTCAAAGTATTTGAGACTACAAAGGAGCTCTGGTAGCGGTTTCCAGGGACTTTCTGTTTAAACAAAACAACAACTTCAATTTCTGAATACGGGCCAAATCATGGTCCAACTAAATTAAAATTGAGAGGTCTTTGTCAGATTGAAAGTCCCCAGGGTGGGGCTTTGGCTGGGACTTGATCGTCCATGAAAAGCCTCTCTTGTACAGCACCAATTTACAAAACATCTTATATGAAATGGATTACGTAATCTGGAAATAGTGAAGATGTAATTTGGGCTCAGTCAGGCAGAAAGTAGTAAAGATGAGTTATTAATTCAAGTAACCATAAGATTTAAGCTTCTTTCAAGCCGTAGTGGGTCGCCAAAGAGTAGACGAAAAAGTGATTCAAATACAATAAAATAAGGATTAAAATAAAGCGAGCAGAGAGTAAAACCCTTCATCAGTAGATCACTGCAGAGATGAAATACTGCACTGGATGTTTGTTTGGCTTGAATAATAAAAGACAGGCGAGACATACGAACCGACTGCTGTCATCCACCTTCTTAAATTGTGTCTAACAGATGTGACTGAGAATGAACCTGCTTCAGTTGTTTCTGTGCTCCTCCAGCTTTAACATATTACAATATTTCACTGCATTTCATGGTGTTAGAGCTGAGAAACATCTCATGTATGACTGGATAAGGGAAGACACTACTACGTGCTACTTTAGGCTCAACATTTAGAAGGTGGGACAAAGAATTTTTTTTTTTTTTTTGGGGGGGGGTAGCTTGTTTTTCTTGACACAACCCCAGAGTTGATGGGCAGCTGCCAGTCATTTAGCTACTGGTACCTGGGCCAGGGTTAGGGTTACAAACACACACACGCACATTAAGGCGCACTATATATATATGTGTGTAGTGTCTTCCTGGAATCTCTGTTGGTTGCCTGGCACCAGGAATTCAGTCAGCTGGTCGAGACGTTCCATCCCATTTCCAGTCTCCTGAGCTGATCATCCTTTAGTTTGCCCTAAAAACACGGGAGTGCTTCAAACTTCTCATCTACCTCTTGGGGGAAAAGCAACTGAGTGTATTCTCTAAAAAGTGGATCTCTGAGTTGAACTCATTTGTCTGCAGACACAAAAGGCGACACATGACAGACATTTCTGCTTTTACCTTCACTTTTTATGCACCATTGAAGTCAGTGCAGGCTTCGCTTTACTCCCATACTGAGAACTACATCCCTAAAAATAGCCTCCTGTTGTGTGACCCTCAGAGGTAACGAAAGATACTGCTGATAATTGAATCTTCGAATGAGTGAAGGACGCCATTAACCTGATCTTACACAACATGACATCATGAAGTTGTCCACTCCACTGTCTCCTCTGTTTAGCAACTGGCTGGTGGAGGTGAAACAGGACTTTTATTCTCATTGAGTTATCCTCATTTTAAGTGATTGCTCTGTCCTCTTTATTGGTAAATTGCACGTCTCTGTACCATCTCAGATATATTTGAACTATAAATTTGCGCAGCCTCTGGAGCCTGTAGATAAATGTTTCCCTCCACAGTTTATCTGTATGTCTTCAGCATCAGAATATTGAAACGTGTTTATAAGTTTTATATTATCCATGGTATATTTGTTAAAGGCGTATTGCAGAAAACGAAGCTGAAACAGTTTGTGGATGAGCTCAGCTCCATTGTAGTAGTGCCCACCTATAGAGGGCAGCTCGTTTTTTGCTGTAATAGTCATGCTACCTATGGAGTCATAGTTGTTGGCGCCTGTCGATGGCCTGGTCAAACAGGAGTTAAGATTCTGCCACAGTGGTGAGAAACACAGGCTGATAGACAGATTAAGATGCCTGCTGATTCTGCATTATTGCTTCCCTGTCCGTCCTTCACTCTGCTCCCTGGTCTCTGTCTATCACAATAATGTAAAAATATACACTACCAGTCAAACGTTTGGACACAGTGGAATGAGAAAGTGTCCCCAAACCTTTGGCTGGTAGTGCGTCTTGTTATAAAAACACACAACATCCATGTACTAATGATACCCTGAAAACATCAAACAGATGTTCTGTGTTTATGTGGTGTGATTCTGCTGCTCCAAATGTGTGCATGATTGATGGAGCTGCTAACAACAGGTTGTGTGTGAGTGTGCTTTTTTCCACCAACATGCTGTTCTGGATAACGGACAGATAGTTAAAGATTCTCCACAGGCTCTGTGCCATTTTGAAGGCTGACACATGGCAGGTCTGTGGAGAGTTCAACCACAGGGAGATCAAGTTACCAGTTACACATCGTCATGTCAGCTGTTTAAATAGCTCCAATGAATCAAAATGGGTTTTTTTTTTTTTTTGTTTTTCAAAATCTGGAAAGGGCAGCTGGTGCTGTAAAATTACGTGTTCTGTGGTTTCAGAACAACTTTTGAAGTAAACCAAAGCTTGCATCTCCCTCTAGTGGCTCAACTGATGCATTTCGTCTTCTGACCATGAAACATTATAACATTAAACATGAACATTATACTGACAAAAATGTGTTTACAATTTCTAACATTTCCAGTTTATTCAACTTGCTTAGTTTTCAGGAAATATACAGGAACAGAGGGACTTTCGATCATTTCGATTATCAGATCCAATGATTTCATACGTGGCTGCAAAGTTATTCACTTTTTTCTGGTCAGCACTTTAGTTGTTAAATAACATATCTAATAACATTAAACAGAATTTCATGTGTTCAAAGAAATTAAAATTGAACTTCACCAGTTTTGCAGAATATTGAGACGTGTTGTGTTTGTACAGGTGAGAATGAATGCAACTTCTCCAAAAACAATCTTTCAGGCCTTTTGGAACGACCTTCAGAAAGCAAGTCTGTGTAGACACAGCAGGAAATTAAATAAACTGCAGTTATTATTATCACATTATCCAACACGCAGCAGCATTTTCTCTCACTTCTTAATAGTAATGAACCACTAGAGGGAGTAAAGCACCTTTACTTTACTACTTGGGTAGATCAGGCCCTCACACAGGCCAATTTACATTTACTTCAAAATGCATTGCATTTTGTTGCTTTAAAGAATGCTCATGCTCTGAAAATGAGCAGGTCCACAGATCTGCCGATGGGAAGCTGGGATTTCTTGATGTAAAAACACCAAATTATTGTTGTTGTTGTTGTTCATGTGTATTGTTTTCATGTGTTGTGAAGAAGTGCTGAAAGGCAACACTGACCCCTGGATCCTCATCACCTCTATCCCGTATCCTGTTAGCTGTGCGTCATTTCAGCTGGGGTATATTTTCATATGCATTTTGCTCACGGATTGTACAATAAGGGACCTTTTATCTGATGCTGTATTTGTCACATTTAATGACTTAAATTCACCATTATCTTTTCTAATATTCCTTTGGGCATGACATCTCATGCAGCCTATTCATCTAAGTGGTTCCATGTGTAATAAGACCTCACTTAGCCCAGTTTTTGGAATGCCACAGGCCAAAATAATTAATGTGGAGTCTCTTCGGTGTCAATAGGATAATATAGTTTAATTTCTAATGTACTTCCTTGCACAAGTGCAAGTCATTTTGGGAGTTACCCCCGATGAAGGCATGCTGCCAACTGTTGTGTCGCAACATTTTTACACAGAATGTGAAGGGCCTAAAATGTTGAAGCAATATTTAGACTATTAGAATAGGCCACACACAGACAGCAATACTGTACAAACATACTGATAGAATGAAACTAAATTGCTTCCTTACATAGACGTTATGCTGCACCAAAGCACCCATTACAATGTTTTGCCACTACGTAAGAATTTAAGATACACTTTAATTAATGAAAAACTAACAAGCCCTTAAGTTGCACTATTTTAGAAAAAGTGTAGGTCTTTGAATGCACTAGTGTGCCGATGGTCTCCTGTGACATTGCCTGAGAGAAATTTACATGTGAAAATGAAAATTGTCTCGTGCTTTGCATTGATGGTACTAAGTGTACATCACTCCAATTTGACCTATTTGTCTTCCACCCAAGTTGTTAAAGTCAGTATGCTGATAAAGATATTTTCTGAACTGATCTTTTATTTATTAGTCCTGATCTAGTGCACTGTTTTGAATAAACACATTTAAACATTAATTGTCAAACAACTGTCAAAAAAACCTGTAATCTTTGGACTCCCACACCCAAAATAGTGAGTGAATGACATTACAATCCTCTGTGTAACTGAGAGAAGTGCACTGTCGGATCATGGTTTTATTGTTTCAAGCAACCCATTCAGATTACACAAAATAATTTGAAAATTTGTTTAAATAATTTAGCGTAGCTTTGGAATGGGAATGTGATGTATCCAAACACAAACAAACAAACATAAAAAAAAAGAACTGTGATCAACTAAAGTTCAACTAAAATTCCACCATATAAATCTTCTGTCTCCTTTTCGTGGGGCTGCTCTTTTTCAGGCTTTTGTAAGGGTACAATGATGACATTAGACTATTTGCTGCTTACAAACAATCATCAGCCAAGCTGCTTGCTGCTTTTAGCTTAAAGCTTGCTGGCAGACTAGCGAGAGGGCTAATATCATATGCTTGCACAGAGAAGAACAAGTGCAGGTTTGACAGAAAACTCGTTCAAAAAATGTTGATTGCCTCACTCAAGAGGTGTCAGTGATAACATTAAAGGCAGCACTTCTAGTATGTGGACAAGATCTAAAGGAAAGAAGAAACATTATATCAGTATATTATATATATATATAGATCTTTTCAATGCCATTAATTTTAAACACATATTTTTTCCCATTCTGAGAAGTTGCCTTTAGACTTTTGAACTCAGCTTTATTTGATATTAACATCTTAGAATGGATATAGATTTATGCAGCGTATGTCTACAATACCAAAATATAGCCAAACATGTTAATGTTCTTTATGCATATGTACCTTGCATTCGCATATTTCAATTTCACCATGTGCTGTTAGCAGGGCTGCTTCTCATATATACGTCTTTTGTTTCTTGTTCAGTATAAAGAGTAATCAACATTCCAAACAGCACACGTTTTTTTATGTTCAGTATATTTGTCTGTGAATTCAAAACAGACCTCAAAAAGCTGATCGCAAGACCATCAGACAAGAAAAAGATAAAAGCCTCTCCCTTAGCCGTTTCTCACGAAGGAAAACAGCAGCTGGTACAGCTCACTCATCAAATGCAAAGCTGGTGACTATAATGTTGGTGTGCTGCCATCAAAAACTGAGAAATAAACAACATCGTGGGAACTGTAGCTTGCCTTAACATGTTTCAGTTGTTTCAATTACAGAGCCACTTCAAAGAACAAGAAGTTCAGTGTAAAACTGACTCGACAAGCAGCAGTAGTTCCATCATACTCGCCACTGACTGATTCAGGAAATTAAAGCTAACAATCATTGTTTTTACATCTTCCTGTGCTCTAAAGAGAAACGTTTACGCAACGCAACAGTTTCCTGCAGTCTTTTTTCATTATGACAACTTCATCGACGTTACATTGAACCAACAAACTAGCTTTTTCTCTACAGTCAAAAATTATTTGAACTAGGCCTTACTTACTAACTGTTAGCCAAAAGGCAAATTTTTAAGTTGATAACTCATAGACGATTGCTCCAAATCAGTTTACCATAGTATTTTAAGATGTTTTATGTTATCTCGGTAATTACTATAATAATGGACACAACTTTTTAAGTAGCAACACTTTTTGAAATTGAGTTGGTCCAATTTGATTTTCTTCTTTTTTTTTTTGTAGGTTTTCATTGTTTTTGTTCATGTACAGTGATAGCTTCTAAGACAGACATTTCTCCAGCAACTGCTTTTGTGCAATTCCTTTTTCAGTTTTTAGTTTTTTAAGTATGTGAACATATTATATTCAAAAAAAAAAAAAAAGCACCTCAAATTATGGATAAAGAAAATAAAGAAAAAGATTGAGAAATCTCAATCTTTGTAGATGTAACAGCAAAAAGCAAGTGGCTCGTCACACAACTTTCAAAGAGACTGTGCTGCATACGAGTAAACCCACGTTGCATATTTCCAAAAAACTAAAGATTTGAATCTCTTTGGGCTAAAATATTTATTTCTTTAAAGAACATCTTTGCTTTATCAATTGTCAAGACAAGATTCTTTGAAAATAAAGCATAATAAAAGTAGCCTGGCAGAGAAATATTTTTCAATTTGTTTTCTGTTGCATCATTGACTTTCTACCAGTAGCTCAGGTTGAGAGCATGTCACCAGGTCACCAGGTCACCGGACCGTGCAGAAAACTCCTGGTATAAAAAAAATAGCATTGGCAAGGTCATGAAGGTGGCCTTTAAAATATTCAAAGCCAAGCATATGATTCATCTATTGAGTTATATTGGATACAAGAAGAAGAAAAACAAAGGATGTAGAGACTTGGCATCACTATCTGACAGCTCATGACATGAACTCTGTGAACTTTTATTCGTCTCCATCTGTTGTGCTCTGGACTCAGTGCTGAGGGGGTTCTGCATCTGTCAATCAAGCACTGGAGTGTGGTCAAGAGCTCCCTGAAACCTGAGCACGTTATTTCGTCTGCACAAAAATATTGCACAAATTCAAGTCATTTCATTTCAAAATAGAAGTCCCCCAGGCAAATTCCATAGCTTAATAATGTCCTAACCTTTTCTGCTGTAACAGGTTCTTGAACATTTGTCACCATTTAGCTATTGATTTATTTGCCTCTCTCACTGCTGATATTTTGACTTGTCAAAGACAGGTTTGACTAATAACATGAGTAATTGCAGCATCCCATTTAGCTGTTTCAGCATAATGATGTCAGCTTTTGGTATTGTGTACTGCGTTCGGAGCCATTGCAGTTTGACAAATGATTTTTGAGAGTGACCTATCACTTTAAGCGTGTCAAAGCCCCTTGATGAGCTCCTCATCTTTTTTCTCTCACATCATCTTTCCTCTGCCATGCATGGCTTGTTGCCGAGGTAACAGGCCTGAGAATAGTTTAGCATTTCCAGCAGAGCTTGGTGAATCAACTCATGCTGACATACAACTGACAACAACACGCCGTTTGACTGGCTCAGGTATTTTCGCTGCAAAATGTCATCACAGTCACCAACCGCCTGGTGCTGGGGCAAATTCCTCCATGGGAATCACATCAAAGATACCACACATGGAATGATGTTGAGCTGCTGTGTGTGTGTGGTGAACTGTGGGTGAGTTGTCAATACAGAAAATC
Source organism: Echeneis naucrates (assembly GCF_900963305.1). Lineage (NCBI taxonomy): Eukaryota > Metazoa > Chordata > Actinopteri > Carangiformes > Echeneidae > Echeneis > Echeneis naucrates. The sequence goes on along the minus strand of NC_042520.1, from coordinate 19,238,674 downwards.
AAAGGTGGTTGATGGAGATGAGCATGTGAGCTGCTCCAGTGCCGAGTTGTGTGTCTATGTGCTTGAACATTACTGTGTCTCTCCAGCAGAGGACAGCAGAAGTGTGCAAGTTTATGTTTGTCTGTGTGCATGAGTGTGTGCGCGAGTACATTTGTGCATGCATGTGACTCACAAGCCTGCTAAGCATTTTATTCAAATTATATTTGACTCTATTCCACAACACGAATCTGCAGAGACAGCAACTGTGACTTACTGACTGCTATTTAGATGCACCGCTTCATTTCAGGTTGTTCAAATGCACAACAGCAGCAATACACTAGTCTGTCACCTTATTTTTTGATTGACCCGATCCTTATTGAGTTGCTCTCCCACTGACTGAAAGCCCATCGGTCAATTCCTTCCTCTCTGAATGTGCATTTGTATTGTTCCCTTGGTATTCCTGCTGTCTACAGGCAATCTGTCTATTGGCAACTAGTGGCTGGAAGAACAAATGGCTAAAGGACAAGACTGGGTTACCAGGAAAAGGACAGTATTTCAGCCCCTCATGGATGACATTTATCATGAATTATGTTGCATAATTGGATGGTCCTTTTTATATTCAGGATTTGAAATGAAGAGATGAACGTCCTTTTGTTTCTACACACCATTTTCCAGGATTTCTAGGACATGAGCTTTTCCAAAAACACATGTTGAACATTATCAAAATAAAATGTTCATGTTTACATCCAAGCCTGAAATTATTTCCTTGCCTTCCCCCGCATGGACTTGATCAATATGCATTGTCACTCATTGTGCCCAACCGGGACATGCTAAGGCCTGGCGGTAGGCAGAGTGTGATGCAACATCTTGCAATAAACAATGTGCTGTAAGAGTGTGTAACCCAGAAGCTAGCAGTGCAAGTAAGCCCAGGTTAAGAGGAAAAAGAAACGCGTGTGCCCAGGTACAGTTTAACAAAGTAAAGGATGAGATTTCTCCTCCCATCTCCTTGATGCCCTTGCTGTAGGGGGTTTCCTACCTGCCTGCCATGTTGGAATTGATGATAGGCCTGAGGACCACCAGTCTTGAGATGACCTGCCTCACTGATCAGTTGTCGCAGGTATAAATTAGAGCATGGATCAATGGGAGAGCTTTCCAGTCAAAGGTAGAGCAGAGGGAGGTGGCCACTGCTTGATAATTGTCCGACCCCTGAGGGCCAGTGGTCTGTTTTGATCCATGTGTGTGTGAGTCCTCAGGTCCTCTACTGCTTCTTAAATCATGGGCTGGCTGGGTTATTAGAAAGCAGGCCTCTGTAATGCACTTTATTCAATCGGTCTGATGATTAGCCAAAGGCAGCTGACACTTGGACTTTTGATTTCAATGTCAAACTGAGAATGTAGGGTACCCCCGTCACTGGTTTGGTGTTGCATTCGGTTCCTTTGAATGAAAAAAAAAAAAGAAAATCTGGTTCCATTTGGCTGTTGGAAGATATCCAATCAGTCTACAGTATGCAGGACTGAAGGAATAGCTCCCAAAGGTCCATGTAGCCAGTTGTGGATTCAATAAAAAAAAAAAAAAACAGATATCAAGAAAACAATTGAGGGGTTCGATTTTTTTTTCTTTCATTTATTCTTATAAGGGGGTCTTTGATTTGTGGCAATGTGGAGAAATAAACCCGCGGGTCTGTTATTTCTACCACAGTACACAGTCTTGGCAACAGCAAAGTGTCAAGAGGGCCATTCATTCTCTGTGTGTCCCCCTCACACAAACACACGTGGTTGGACTCTGGAATTCTCAGCTCAACACCGTTTCTTTATAGCTCCCTCACATTTCAGTTGTGTGTAGCAGCAGAATGCAGAAAATCTAAACATACCAAAACAAGAATTAAGCACAAGATTAAGTGAATTTTGGTGCATGAATTCGTTTGAAATCACCACATCGAAGTTTGACGTGTGCATTCTTGTCCTTTAAATGAATCAGTCATCAGTGTTTGTGTCTGATTGTTGTGCCAGAGCTTTTCCAAGCCCAGTAAATACACAGGTCCAGATCAAATGCGTGTAGACCTGAGAAAACCAAGTATCAGCTCCACTGCCAAAGTGTGTCACCCAAAGTGGTGCAAAGCATATAATCCATTACAGCAATGCAATGCCACTTAATCAATACACCGCCACTTATTGACTGCTAGTGGATACAACCTGTATTAGCATATTCCCTCCTCAAGGTGTGAGCTGGAGGCTCAGTGCATACCAAGCTGCCTTTAGGACCCAGGATCGCTGCTCCTCCGTCTTTGTAGTTTTTTCTGTGGAGATGAGGAAGACTGAGATGTGCTTCTTGCTTATCACGATTCACATCGACCCTGTTTGAGGAGGATGCGATATGAAGCCAGGATCAGCTGCTGCAACTGCTTTTATTCAGTAATTCATTGATTTAGATGATTTTTCGTGTGCATTAAATGTATTAATGGTTTACACCCCCCACCGCCCGCCCGCCTTCCATCAGAGTATTATTTTTAAAGTCCCTGTGCTCCATGTTTTCGGACAGTGTTGAAGCCAGTGCGTTCCGGGCAGGAATATGATTTATTCCTGCTCGCAGCTTTGTTCTCATGACAGACTCTCACTCAGCCGGTCTCACCAGACCAGCAGAGAGCGGTGAATCTCCCGCAACTTTCCCGCATCTTCGACGAATCCAGCTGCAGCAGGTACTTTCTGCGCTCGAGGTGAGTCCGCTCACAACCACGAAAGCAATCTTTGTTTATTTCGACGTGTATTTATTAACTGAGGAGAGGCCGGAGAGCTCATTCTCACCTCCACGTTTCTTCTCTCATGTAAAATCCTTATATTTGCACCAGCGGTGTGTTTTTTGTGGTTTAAAGTGGCCTTAAATCGGTGGACTAAACGGAGGAATATTTTTGGTCACAGTCATTTCCAGTGAGTGGAGGCGTGGGATGTGTTAGTGAATACTAATTACTGTCAGTTGCCCCCCCCAGTCTGTGTTGAAGGGAATCCCCGGGAATAAGTGATGGCTTTAATGACTGCACTGGGCAGATACAAATCCAATAGCATGTCAAACCCCATTAAATGGATCTCCCATTCATTAGAGCTGTGCTGTTGTGTGTAGGTGTTGAAGCAGCCATGTGGAGCAGAGAGAGCGCTTCTCTACTTCTGGTCTGCCTGCTGGCGCTCACAGCCCTTTGGAAAACCAGGTGAGTCCTATTCCTTGGATGGTACAGCTCTACACACTTTTCTTTTGTTTTTTTTAAATCCATCCACTCGTTATCAATAGGCAGCAGGGGAGACAGTTGCTGCCTTCAGCTCCCTCAGTCTGACCATAAAAATAACCTGGAAGGCATGTTGGTAATTATCTGCTGCCTGGTTGAAAATATAGCTCAGCCCAGCAGGCCTGAAATTCACAGCTTTTATAGTTTATGAGGTTATCTGACATAACATATTCCAGAGAAACCCAATACATAAATAAATAATAACTTCTCTATAAAGAATTGTCAATACCATATTCAAATTCAGGAACTTATAGGAAATATATTTCAAAGGGATTTGTGACCAAGTGGCCTTTTCTATATATATACATTTTAAAGCTAAGCCACATAAACAGGGCACATCTCACATTGTCACCCCAGGTATTAAAGTGTCTTCTGACATAAAACTGATTCAGGTGCTGACAGAAGAGACCAGTTGTGAAAACAAAGACAACCAGAATTGAGAACAAGCTCTCATGAAGCTCCTTTATAGTCCCACCAATGTTATTGCTGCCTGACTACAGAGGGAGAACCTCAAAAAGTAGCGAGTTAGATAACCTTAGGAGGCTGATGTTAACACAAAACTATGAAAATTAGATCAATTGAAGTAAATAAATGCACACAGTTAGTCTTTCCTCCTCCAACGTTTACTGCTAATTATCTCATGAATGTGTTTTCTGTTGAAATGTCAAACAGCCATGTGAGGCTATACTGGAGAACACATTACACTTTTGCTAATGGTAGTTTGATGAGTGTGTAGATGTGAAAATGCATTAATATTATATACATTCCATTTTCTTGCGATAAGTAAAATATGAACATAACCTGAGGCTGCTACACCAGAGTTGGTGATGCTGGTAATTATGCCGAGCTTTAATGTAGCACCTTATCTGGATATTTACCACGAATCTCAGGCTCTGATTCAATGAACACATTCGGTTGTGTTTTGGCTCTAAGATCAGATGGCTCACAAATGTTCTGCCTTGAACTGGGTCATCCATGTGGATGAGAAACAATGTGCATGTGTGTGTCTGTGTGGGCACGTATGAGGTCTCTGCCAGATAATGGCAACCCCCTTTTCCTTCCATATATCAGCCCTGTGAGGAAAAGAGAGTTATGAGTCTAAAAAACATAAAATTTTAATCAGAGTTCTGTTTGTTGAAGTGTCCATTAGCCGCTCATGTTGTTGCTGTGTGTTTGTTGACTAGATCAGTAAATGCTGACGCCACATCTGATGCCTTTAAAACAAACATCACCCTGTTCACGCGGATCCTGGACAGATTGTTGGACGGATATGACAACCGTCTACGGCCTGGTCTGGGGGGTAAGGAAATTATTTACTCTGACTGGATAAAGGAATTAATCACCGAATCTTCATAAAATTTATCCAATCTCAATTTTTTTTTTTTTTGTTTGAGACATCAGGTTTCTGCCTCTTTAAACGGATGATGGCTCATTTGGAGAGAGAACATTTCATTTAGCATCAGCTTTTGGAGTGCTGATAACCTTTGGCAGCAATCCCCCCAAGAATAAGCTGACAAACACACTGTGCACAAAACATTTAGGTTATATAACACCCACTTCACTTCCTGGAAAGTAACAGTCGACAAACTGGCCACACTTAATCCCAAGGAGGGCTATAGCTGCTTGTAAAATATCAAGTGAATCTGTCCAATATATAAGAAAAATCAGTGGAAGAAACAGGAATAAGAAACAGCAGCAAATTTGACATATGATGTTTGTTCCATAGTTGTTTATATGCAGGGACATGTTTGAACTCATTCCACTGAATAGACTGCTTATATTTGAAGAATTCAGGTGCAGGTTTTAAGCACAATGGCTCATGTTTATTCAAACAAAACCTGCTCAGCCATTACTAAGGTCTAAACACAAGCTGGAATGAAATATCCTGAAAGTTTCTGTTTGTACTCTGCATGACATTTCCTCTCCAATGTTGTTGTTTTTGTTGTTGTTGTTGTTAATATACACTTTTGTAGTATTTGTAAAAATGTTGTAGCGACACTATAGAAGTTGTGTGTTGCGCTTTTTGTCATCTTTAGTAGGCGCAGTGCTTCTCTCTCCATCTTCTCCTCTCCTATCATTTGCCATGTTTGGTGTCTTCTTTCCAGCTGGCCCCTCAACCCAAAGCTGAGCCCCTCCCTCAGGATTTGGTGCCATTTGAAATTCAAATTCCTGGGGCCATCAGCCCAGCCCAGGAGCTGCCATATGGGGAACAGACCTCCTTTAGCTAGGCAATGCCAAGCCTGTACAACTGCACCTACAGTAATAGACCTGCTAGTTTATTTTCTATGTAGGAAAGGCCCAATCCGACAGTGTAGCCCCAGGACACTTCTTATTTCAACCGCTTATACGTTTCTGGGTCGTGGGGGGTGCTGGAGCCAATCCCAGTTCACACTGGGCAAGGGGTGGGGTCACCCTGGACAGGTCAGCGGTCCATCACAGGGCCGACACACAGAGACAGACAGAGACCAACAACCACGCACACTCACACTCAGACCTACAGACAGTTTAGAGTCACCAGTTAACCCAAACATGATGTCTTTGGACGGTGGGAGGAAACCCACGCAGGCATGGGGAGAAGATGTAAACTCTGCACAGAAAGGCCCCCTTGTTGTGGGGCAACAGTGCTAACCACTATGCCGCCGTGCTGTTTTTTATGGCTTGTTTCCATCAAATTATATTTGATGCACCAATTTATACTTGATGCATCCCTGGATGATAGAAACATTTACTATCTTATTTTACATTTTTTTATTTAGCCCTGGCACTAACAGGAAATTTTTTAGCCCACTGGGAAATTTATGGGATTTTCTAAAAAACAATAATAATAAAAATTTTGATTTTGACAAAAAAAAAAAAAAAATAACAGCTGACATTCCCTGCCAACAGATAGCTCTGAAGAAGTGACTGTGTTGACGACAGACTCCTGCGTTCTGAAAGAAAACATTTAAATAAAACATTCAAACATACAGACAATGTTTTCATCCAAAGTGTCTTTATATACCACGAGCACATACATTTTTGTCAGATTTGGCCCCAGCGGGAGAGAAACTCCAACTCTCAGAGTGTGGTGACTTACTGTACTCATTTATACACACGGGGCTGCCATCATGGAGCAGAACTGAGCCTAAGATGGGAGTAAAATACATCAGATGGAATTTTCCACATTTTACACACATTAGATCTGTATGTCTCATCTGTGGGAAAAAAACATGTTAACGCATCGCTAAACTCTGGCTTGTAAAACATTTGTACTGGCTGAAAAAGAACATTATCACAGCTGCATGAGTGTGTTCACTCATACATACTATATATTCAGGGACACAGAATCAGGCCCTTTGAAAGCTTTCATGGTTCACGTAGCACATCACAAAAGAGGAGGCTGTATCCCAAGGAAATCCAGTGTATACTGCATGCACTCTCTCTGTATGAATCATTGATTCAATTATTTATTTACAGCATCATTACAAGTTACTGAGTGTATTACATTCAGTTTTCCTACACATATTAAAATTTTTTGCAGCCTGAATTTGTAGCTTTTCCGTTTCTACAGGATCAAAAATGTTATGAATATAACACTACAGCCTGAAGAATAACACCTTTCAGACAGTTTCTTCAAAAAAATCCTGAAAAATGTAGAATTGTTGCAGGTCTGTTGGTAGATTGCATTAGAGTGTACATAAAATGGGACGAGCCTATATAAAGGTTGAACATTAGGTTATTGTTAGGATGTTTTCACTAAACTGTGTCAGAAAAATCTGCACTAGGAGCTTTTTACTCTGTTTTATGGCACTGAACAATAGATGTGAGTTTTATAGGCACTGAAAATCAAATGAGGGAGATAGAAAAGATGAATCTAGGGCAGAGGTTTTCAAGATGAACCCACTTGTCCCCTTGGGGCTGCTGCAGGGTTTCAGGGGAGAAAAAAAACTACTGTAATTCAACAATGAATGAATTACTGTGTGTGTTTATGCTGCACATTTCTTTTGGATGTATTTATAGCACATTCAATAAAACCACATCCATCGGATTGCTAAATGGGCTTATTGCTTTCAGACGCAAAAAGCAGCTATCTTGTATATCTAATACAAAACGTATAATATAACTACTGTGGATTAAACTGTAATCTTAACTGCTTTAATCCTGCATTTATTTTTCATACTTGCCATGTGTTTGGGTGTTGAAGCAATACCACACACTTTTAAAATGCAGAAATTGGTGTGTATTGCACTCACTGAAATCAAGCCAGGCTGCAGAGTGAATGTAGAAAGCACAGTTTCTCCCACATCATCATTAGTGTGACTGCGAGGCAGCTCACTTCTGTTCATATTCACACTTCTGCTGCTAATTTGTTTTTTGACGCAAACAATTTGTCATCTCACTATAAATTCATGCTCAGATCTATACATTATGTTCCAGCTTTAAAGCTGCACCAAGAAATATTTTCTAGGGTTGAGCCGGATACTGGGCTGAAACCAGTATCCAATATGGATATAGTAATTTCGACGAGTAAGATTACCAAACGAGTAACACCAGTCAATATCTGTGATAGGACAGAGCGCAACGCGTCATACTGCGAAAGCCACGCCCACCGGAGGGGAAAACAGTCGGCGGCACAATTTAAAAAACACTGTCTGGTAGTTAGCTTAAAACATTATTTCAACAATGAGTATTTCAACACGCTAGCTGTACCGGAGAAAAAAAACGGTACAGTGAAAAACTCACATCTGTGGGTGTTTCTCATTGTCCAGTCTGTTTGCCTTCATTTTCATGGAGAAATGATTCCACTGAATGGCCGGAGGTGACACACATCATATTTCCAACTACCTGATGGAGTCCGCCGGTAAGATCAGCATTTAACCTGATAGAGATAAAAAGTGAGGCTACATCAGCATTTAACCCGATAGAGATAAAAAGTGAGGCTACATCAGCATTTTAGAATAGCTTTTTATACCCCAAACGTTTCAAATCGTATGTGGTAAAGATTTAATTCTTTTCTCAATCTCACTGTTTCTTCACCAGGTCAGGTTTTTTCCGGTCAGCTCGCTCCTCTTGCTGTAGTGCAGTATAAATTAAGCTGTAAATAAAAATAAATCGAGGGCTGTAAGTGCTGTTCTTACTGATTAAAATGTGCTGTGGATTTGTCATAAGCACCAAAAAGAGATTTCATTCATCATTCATTCATCATTAATGATAACAGGAAACCTAAACACAATTAGTAAACATTCATGAACGCATCTGTTTTCCACAGTTTAAAGAACCGGTCAAAATTTGTGTTGAGGCATAACAACTCTCTATAAAGCTGCATAAGTCTGTGTTTTCAGATAGTAAGGGATTCTATTGCCTTTAAAGAGCCATTCGTAAATTTTGCAGTTGCTTCATAGCCAATGCAGGCATCTGAGGTTATTGTAATTATGTAATGTTTTGCTGCACACCCCTGCTCTGGCTAAAAAAGACATACTTCCCTTGTAAAAATGGATATTGTTGAACATTTGTTGTGTAATTTGCGCTCTGTGTGACATTCTGGTATTTTCTGCATGGCACAGTGAATACTGCTACAGCGTACTGCTGATATTAATAATGAAATAAAACGCTTGTTCATGCTTACAAAGCTTATTTTGCAAACTCCACAAAAATACAACCCTTCACTTACAGCACAAGACATCAGATGTGAAAGATATTTAATCAAAGAGCTGAGCTATGAAAACATGGTTTGATTAAAAAAAAAAAAAAAAAAAAAAGAAGTACAATCAGGCTTGGAGAAGAAAGATCTAATCTCTTTGAACTGCTGCCACTCACTCCCACTAACTCATCCCATACTCCAACATTGGGGTTTACAAATGTTTTTTATCTCCCTCCAAACTGGCAAGAGTTAAGTTGACATTTGTGTAGTTGCACAGTGGGGGGCACAGTCCCCGGACATAGGCAGGTTGTGCCTGACCAATTGAATACGGTTCATCTGTACAGCTGGCCCATCTTTACAACATGATTCAGATGATATGAAAAGCACATTTACGACTGCTCTTGCTGAATGAATGAGCTTCAGGTATTGTCCTTGTTCCTATAAATAAGTGTCTTACATTCTCAATTAAATCCACTCTGGATATTTTCAAACAGTGAGCATATATTTTCCCTGAGGGTTGTGCTTTTCTAAGTTTTGAGGGTACATTGTGAGGGCAAAAAATTTATTCAATTGTGTTTGGTTCTGCATGTGAATTTGCTTCACTCTTGCAATCCAAACAGGACTGGTGCTGCTGTTACTTGGTGTTAGAGCTAATTTCCTCAGGCTTCGGATGTTTTTTCTGCTATCTTCTGGTGGTTTTGATACAGGTCACTGAATTTGCTGTTGAGGTGTGACAGAAATGTCGACACATTGTTGACACAGATTGTTGTTGGTCTGAGTTTGTCGTTTGTCCTGAGTTGGGTATTTCACATGCCAAATGACAACAAGATATATGTGTCTGTGTGTGTTTTTCTGTGTGTATGAGCATGTTTGTGAGTGTGTGTTTTCTGAAATAATTTTTTTTTTAACTCTTCACAACATCCATTCTTTCATATTATCACTTATCTGTTTCGAGGTCACGGTGGTGGTGGAGCCAATCCGAGCTCACTCTGGGTGAGGGTGGGGTCACCCTGGACAGGTCACCAGTTCATCACAGGGCCAACACACATAGACAGACAGAGACCAACAAACAGTCACACTCACACTCAGACCTACAGACAGTTTAGAGTCACCAGTTAACCCAAACATGATGTCTTTGGATGGTGGAAGGAAACCGGAGTACCTGCAGGAAACCCACACAGACACGGGGAGAACAACACAATTTAACAACATATCTGATGTAATGTGACATTGAAAAAAAAAACAAAAAACTGGAAAAACCAGAACAACAGTAGTTCTCTTCGTTAACATTTAATGTCATTCAGCACTGCTAGTAGCTGAAAAATCTATAGACATAATTTTACTGTGTATAGGGGACTATTTAACATAATGTATCAGACAGGGCAGATGTCAAAGTGCACTTTTTTAAAAATCTCTTCTTACAATACCTGATGGTACTCAGTGGCTTCTCAGCTGCCTCCAATACAGTGAACCACTGCTACCTGCTCTCTCTGTCCTCTGAAAGGGGCATCTTGAAAAAGATAAAGACCCCTAATTTCTCAGTTTTATTCCTGTCTTACTGGGTGCTTCTTTTCTGGCTCATAGCAAGGGCCAATTTCCTTAGCTGCTCCCCTTCCCACTGAAGAGCCCAAAGGCTCTGTAATGGGACCACTCCTGTTTGCATTATCCATCTCCTCCTGGAGTCCAGTGGTTCACTTACTGCTGCACTAACAACATCCACTTAGACTTGTCAGTAACGCCAACTGACCCCGCTGCTTCTTTAAAGATGTCAGCCCATCTCTCTGACGTATCTGGATGGGTGAGGGAACATTCACCTCACCACCTGGCTGTCATGTTTGGGAACCAATTATTCTTCTCTATTCATGGTACATCTATACAACTCCCAGAAAACCAGGTCTTACTGCCTCAGTCCATCACCCGGTTCCAAGTCCAGTCTCTCACATCCACTTTTGTGATATTCATGTGGCAGGTCTTTGTCTCAGTGAAACCCTTAATGATGGTCCAGAATAGATGAGCTTGTCTGCTCTTCAATCAGTCAAATGGAGCATGCCACTCTACTACTCATGGACTTTAACCAGCTACCTATGACCCCCCAAATCAAATTAAAGTCCCATTGCTGCTTTAAGAGACTTCTTGGTCAGCATAATTGACTTGAACTCAGTCAATCGTCCTGATGCTCTCTCTAAACCACTGTGACCACTCCAATGAATGTCATCTGGCAGCACCATCTCTCATTGGTGGTTCACGAAAGGACAAACTAGCTGCTGTCAGAGCAGGGGTGATCCTCTCTATTTTCAAGAAACTCCTCTGAGAGCACTGCCTCGATGAAAGACATATATGGCTGGCACTTACTATGCAGAATCTCTTCACTTATTTATCTGATTTCCTTAAGATGCCCAGTTTGTAAAGGGAAGTTACACAGTTTTGATTAAATACACCACATTGTTTCTTTCTACACCAAGAAGCTGTGCAGCATGACAGTGTTTAGTGCATGACATGGATTTTACTGAGTCGTCGTTTCATGTTTGCCTCAATACAAAACCTTTCTCTTTAAACCAGTCAAAATCTGATTATTTTAAATCAGTCTGGTCCACATAAAAGAGCCTGTTTTGCATACATAAATGTACCCTTCTATATGTCTTGCTAAATGGATTGCACCTATTACCCAGCAACCTGTCACTTGCTCTTGATTTACATCACCTCATAAATAAGAAAGCATTTCCATAATATGTCTTGTTAGGGGGATGTGGTTGGCGGCCCTGCCATGCATGAGAGTACTTCACTTAGGAGTAATGATCTCTCTAGATTGTATGTGAGATGCTGTTTGCTGTGTATAACAGGGTGTAAAGTAAAACGTGAAAGCTTTTTGAATTGGCCGACCATGACAGTTTGAGCTTCAGTAATTATTGAAAGAGACAGAGAAAGCAAATGGACCTGATGCAGCAGAGCTGACGTGGTTGCACATTGTCACTTGAATAGGAATCATATGAGGCTTTGCTCGTCCAATCTGTCACATCAGTGTGAACATTTAGGACAAATTTTATGCGCTTAAAATCTGAGCTCACATGTCACTGTGGCTCACTACATTTTATCTTACAAGAACTGCCCATAATCTGGTTTGCACAGAGAGGAATAGTTGAGCCAAGTTTGCAAATGCGATGGTTTATGATCCTAAACAGTTAAAACTGATCTTTGCCATGTATTATTGGAAGGTATGTAACTCTGCTTACACCCAGAACATTAGGTACTGCTTTCTACTTGATATTTAAATTTACAATCCTGATGACTTCAGTCTGAATTGATTTGATGACACCTGCAATATGGTTTCATGCTAAACTCACCAGCAGGACACACTTAAGTTAGTGAGATGCTGTTGTTGAGCCTGCTGCACTAACTACAGCTGCCCCTTCTTCCTCCGTTACTCCCAGCAATATTTTGAAACTAATCCTCTGTCAAAAAGTGCTGAAAATAAAGGTGTCATATTTTGCAGACCCATTTCTTGATGTTGTCAGCGCTACTTTGTTTCCTATGAATCCAGAAAAAAGCCCCCCTGTGCTGACTGCTTTAATGTGACGCAGCAACAGTGTTAAAGCCTCAGTTTGCATTAAACGCAACTAAGCACAATCCTAACGTGGTTGTGGGAAAGTGTAGTGTCCAGAGCAGTGAGGGGTGACTTGAACCATTTAAAAGTGAATGGCAGTGTCCACAGCTATCAATATAAAACTACCTTATAGGGAAATAAATGGCAAATATTAGTGTTTGAAATGCTGGCAAAAATATGATCATATTATCGTTCAAACAAGGCGATAATTTACTGAAAATACCAAGCACTGTAATATTATTTTGTAAGGTGATTAATAGGGGCGTGCCAAAAAATCGTATCGAAATTTAAAATGTCCCAGGATCGATAAAAAAAAAATAAAATAAAATAAATAAAAAATCTGCAGGCTCTCTGCCTCCATTTTGTATTTTTCAAAAAAAAAAAAAAGGAGAAAAAACCAGGTTCCGGTCTCTCTGCAGGGGTCCAGTCTCTGTCTCTGGAGGCATCTAGGGGGGGTGCAATCTCTGGAGGTGGGATCCGGTGTCTCATCTAGTTTGGTCTGATCTGGTCTAGTCTCTACTCTCTGCAGGGGTCTGGTCTGGTTATTTATTTATTTATTTATTTATTTATTTATTTATTTATTAATTAATAAAATTGTTTTGAATGAAATCAAAGCCCCAAAAATCGTGAGATAGTAATTAGTGATTACTAGTGATTAAAACCAATTTCCATTGATTTGTTTCAAAAATGAAAGGACAAAATATTCTGCTTTTCTGAAACAAATCATCAGATAAATTCCGTTGTGGAGAACTAAGTGAAAAATGCCACATGCCTCATGCCACTACCTTTAAACTTTAAATATGCAGCATCTGATTGTTTATTTTCTTGATGCCTCTAAGTGTTTTTTCTTTTCCAGACAGGGTAACTGAGGTGAAGACAAACATCTATGTCACCAGCTTTGGACCTGTTTCAGACACAGACATGGTGAGACCAGCTGTCGGACTCATTGTGTTTAATTATTCATCCATCATCTTGTTGTATAAACATAAAGAGAATAACACCAGCTCAGAAGACGGCTTTTTCCTCCCTGTTCATACCCAAAGGAAGAAAAGACACTTATTTCACTTTATTTCTACTTTCATTATTGTTTTCCCTCCTTTCATAATGTCATCCTTTTGCTTTATTTGTCTCCACACCCACATCCACACAAGCACAAACCACAATGCTGAAGTGGGACCAGTTTCCTTCATGACACGCACCATGTCTATTCAGCTGGCAATTTTCATCTTATAAATTATTGAAAGTCGTCTTGTTATTCAAGTCACTGCTTTGTTTATCCTGGGCTTTCCCATTTATCATTCTGAAACATGCACCCACCTTCACATCATATCATTTATGTCCCTGCTATTGTTGCAGAGCCATTTTCCAAGTGATTGATCTATTGGTTTAATAGTTACGGTGTTCCAGTTCAATGCAGTGGTCTCTAAAGATATGGAAAGTCTGAGGCGCTCAGGTGATCATAAAACACCATTGATGCAGAAACAGAATTGTAAATCTTCAAGACAAAGAAATTATCTGATGAAGACCAGCAGAACAGTCTGATGTCTCTTTTTCAAAATACCATACAAACCAACAGATGGATGAACAGACAAACAGCTGACAGCAAAACGTCCTGTCCCTCACTAACCCTGGCAGAGGTCATTTCTGAGTTACATTACAGCCACTGGAGCCTGCAGCCCATAAATATCTCTGACCAGTGGAGAGTAGTGAGGTGTAATCATTTCATTGAATGATCAGGTTGGAAATCCTATAAATGATATATTCATTAATAAAATTAACATATAGTACTGCAGAAAAGGGAACAAGATTTATTGAGTTCTGCTCCTGCACACACAGATGTCTCGTAAAAATGAGCCTCCTTTAATCTCATTGATTTATTCCCGTACTTTAGAACAATTCAGCTGTTTTGCTGAGGTGGTTGCATTCCAGGATTTATAAGATTTATTAAAATTCTGCCGGCAGTCAGAACTAGTAGATGAAAGAAAAACTATTAGAGAAAAAGGAAAGAAAAAAGAAATAATACTGGATTCACTGGTTTCACCAGCTTTAGTAAAACAAAGAGCTTAAAGGTATTTTGGAATTCAAACTCCTGTATAAATTGGGTTCTATTTTTACATTTAGATTCTCTGTCTTAACATTGTAGAGGAATTAAGTGATGGGGTGAGAATCAGAAACAGATCAAATGTCTTACATAGTGATATTTAAGTGATTTGACTAGTTATTTCTTTCTTGTACGGTCAGTGAAAAGGTCTGTGATGGTCCTCAGTCCACTTGTGGAAGATACAAATGTTTAGGAACAACCCACTATTAAGCCTTCTCTTTTCTCTTCATATTTAAGACAGAAGAGTGAGAGCTTTGTTGGGCTCAAACTACACAAACTAAACCTAAACCACCTGTAAAGGAAATAATAATAACTTTAAAATGATTTGTATTATTACAGTCAGATTTCCAAATTCACCTTTTTGTTTTCATCCTTTGTTAACAGTTGGCTTGTAGAGAATATCTTGGAAGGTTAAATATTATCATGACAAATATCAAAGAAAAATATGAAAGCAAGCCACAGCTGTCCTGTAACTGTAAGGGCTGATACATCATCAGAGAATTTCAACAATCTTGGTTTCAGTGTCCTGAGATCAAAGTGTCAGAGTCTTCTCAACTGCGTCAAGAGAAAAAAAAAAAAAAAAAATCTCTGGAGGAATTGAATTTATCTCTCCCTCTCACTTGCTGAGTGTGACTCACACAAGCACACGCGCGCTCTCACGTACACACATATCACAGTGCACTGCTTTCTGCCCTAAATCCTTTCTTGTGTGGTTTCTTTTGACAGCAGAGGATTGTAGGTCAAGGGGTTGTCTTGGCCTCAGAGCCAGTTTAGGAGAACACCGGCTCAGAGAGCTGTGTAGAGCATGGAGAGCACATGGTCTCACCTTGATGGAGCTTGGACAAATAGAGAAAGCACAATGGCCAAGCTTTAAAGTGGCAGGTGAAGTCAGTCATGAAGAACTGCTGCTTGTAAGCGCCCACATATTACGGTGTGGAGTATGGTGTCCGTTTTATTTTCCACCTTTTGAAAAAGGATGCGATTCATATTCACACATGTGGAAGCAGAAATATGAAAATGGATACGAAAATAAGTAATACATTTATCTCCTCTGCCCATAGGAGTACACCATAGATGTTTTTTTTCGGCAAAGCTGGAAGGATGAAAGGTTGAAATTTCACGGGCCGATGAATATTTTGCCCCTCAACAACCTGATGGCGAGTAAGATCTGGACTCCAGACACCTTCTTCCACAATGGAAAAAAGTCTGTGGCTCATAACATGACCATGCCCAATAAACTGCTCAGGATCCAAGATGACGGGACTCTGCTGTACACCATGAGGTAATTCAGGCAGAAGTGTGGCCCCCGAGGAGAAAGCTGTAATAACATTTGTGCTTAATCACTTGATCACTTCGATGAATGTCTGTATGCTAAATATGATGCTCCAGCCACCAGATGAACACATTTATAAATACCATAAATTTGTGTTTTCACAATTTTTTATGGATTCAATAGATAAAAAAAAAAAAAAAAACATTCGTTCATTACTGACATTATTTTTAACTGGGACCAGGCTCTGTTGTCTTTCTTTGTGCTAGACTAAGCTAGCTGACTGTTAGCGTACAGATGTTAGAGAGGTCTCAACTCACAATCAATCCATTACGTGTATTTCCCAAATGTCAGCGTATTCCTTTAAAAATGAATTTATTAAATAATGTTGCCGCCTAGCAGAAATATGTGCTCTATAGAGAATCCTTTTGTTTGTTCAAATGTATTCTCCCCCCCCCCTCCCTTTTTTTTGCAACATCTGTTGACATTTCAAGAAAATCCATTTGACAGAAAAAATATTCAGAGATGTTTTTGCCGTGGTTAAATTATGCTTGAGATACTACATACAATGCAGTTTCTTATCACATAGCTGACCTGCAATTTCACCACAGTCGCACAGTAGTCTTGATTTGTGCTGGTCTCTGCAGTACCTTGTTTACTTTGCTCTGCTGATTACAGTTAGGATGAATTATTTTTGTCTCAAGGCATTACAGATGAGAAGCATCTTGAATAGTGCATGAGCCTTGTGAGGTTTTTTTTTTTTTCTCTTCTTCCACACCATGCCTAATCTGTGCTGTTTAATTTTCTTGCCTTTGCAAAGTCTCCTTAATTTTCTGTGAATTGGATGCAGGTTAACTGTGCATGCAGAGTGCCCAATGCATCTGGAGGATTTCCCCATGGACTTTCATTCCTGTCCACTAAAATTTGGCAGCTGTGAGTAACACTAATGATGATGATAGCTCCTGAGGGAATTTTAAGTAAAATGCTATTTTATTTTTTATTTTTTCTGCTTCTTCTCACTGGTTCTTTGGCAGGAAAGCAACCTAAGAACTCAGTGAAGCTAGAATGCATGGCTCGGTTTTTCTGGCAGTGGCCCTACAAGTTTTAACAAAATATGCATCAGCATTGAATAAATAACGTATGGCTGACTCTGAAATGTCACTGGGCGCTAAAAAACTAATTAAATTCATCCATATTTGGCATCAATATTTTTTATTTTTTGAACGTGAATCTGTTTTGATGACAATTGTACTGCCATGGCTTCTTTACATTTGGATGAGGATTTCTTTCTTTCTTTCTTTCTTTTGCTCAAAGCTGCTTTTAGGCTTTGTTTAAAAATAACATATCAATAAATATCACAGCATCAGTTGGGAAGTCAGTCATGTTGGGTCATGTCTGAAATGCCTTGACTTTTCATATACAGTATAGGTCCCATTTACTTTCATTCAATTATGTGATGACCTACAATATTTACATTAATCAGTCTTATCTACCCTGCTCATGCAATCAACCAATCTGTAGCATCACGTGATTGGCAGCAATTTCAATGACTGGATATTCATTCCTTCATTCATCTTCTACTGCTTATCTGTTATCCAGGAGGCATGACTGAATATAAAGACGGAAAACAGAAGAAAACTATTTTCTGTCTCATTAGACATTCTTAAGTTGGTGGACAAGCTTTTAAAATTCATATTCAGCCTATGCTCTGAACAATTGGAAAGAGCAAATGTCAGTATGCATCAATTGCATGTTGGCGTTCCACATCTTCAAACACTGAGATTTTTTTTTCTCTCTCTCTCTTTTTTCTGTAAACCCAGTGTCAAACACAGTGTAGTGGGGACTTTTCATTTGTGTCACAGAAATAATCTCTCTAAATAATCATCAATAGATTTTTCCCTTAAGGGTTTATCCTCCTCTCTTTTTTTTTAGACGCCTACACCATCTCAGAGGTGACTTATGCTTGGACTCGAAATGCCTCAGACTCAGTGGTAGTGGAAGGAGAAAGCTCCAGACTGAACCAGTACGACCTGCTGGGACAAACAGTCGGACAAGAAACTATCAAGTCGAGCACAGGTGAGGTTTACTAGATTTACTAGAAGTCTAGAGAGAATGAAAAAAAAGCATCTAAAATATCTTTTATCATCTCAGTTTCAAACTGTTTCAGTTTAAAAACCAAACTGTGAAGATTCTGTGCTTGCTTGGGTGGATGTTGAACTTGCCTGCCGCCTACATGTTGAAAGAGGCGGATGTAGCTGGACAGTTCAATAAGTTTTGTCTTTTTTATTACTCACTTTATTTGGCTTGAAAAATGCAGAAATGTTGGGTCTGGCTTCTTCAGGCTGACAAAGATTCAACAAAACAGGGATTTGGCATTCATGCATCTTAAATTTCTTTACATTTCCTGCTTTGTTCTGTATTTTATGAATCTGCATTGAGCATGGTCTGGAGAACCAAACAGCATGGCAGGTGAGCTGCAGCTGCATTCAAAAGCAGTGCACTTTCTTTGGGTGTGCTTCAAACGGATGTCAATAAAAATGAGAGATGCTGATGCAGAACTAAACATACGGCAGCACATCTGTCTGTTGTGGCTAAGAAACTAACAGAGCTCCAGGAGAAAAGACCGGTTGCTGTGCTCTTCTGTTGGTGCCCGAAGACACACAGGAGTGTCTCACAAAAGTGCAGTGACGCATGAAATGACAAAGGAAATCTATGTTTTCAGCCCACAAAGTGAATGACTTGGTGCATTGAAAATGGGGCATTTCATTGGAATTGACCTGCAGGAGACATTAGCAAGGGAATCCAACAGTGACAAGCTCATTAGTAGGTTGGATAATTAACTTTGATTATGTCTAGAGTTTAAAAACATGGACTTGAAGTAAAAACCAGGACATAAAACTTCAAAAACATTTATGGAAAATTCACTTAAAAATGTTCTGAAGGCAGATTTGTATATATATAATTTTTTTTTTTATTTCATTGTTTTCTTGAATCAAGCAGATATTAGCTGTGGCTTAATTCACGAGCTGCATCGTTACAGATAATGAATATCACGGCAGCAACATAGTTTGATGATTACACTTTCAAATGTAGTACGCCGTTGAACAGTTAACTTTTTTTTTTTTTTATCATGCTGCAACAGGTTGGCAGCATGATGACAGGATCAGCACAGCTGGATTGGCAAAGAGGAAATCCTGTCTAGACCAGACCATCTCAATTTGGTTTGGCTCTCACAGGCCAAAACAAAAAAAAAAAAAAAAGCCACCAAGGCCACAAAAACTACTTCCACTCACAAAGCAACTGTCCAGTAAAGGCTCGGCAATGGTAACTAGGTGGAGCTTGTGTCTGAGGTGCTGGTTTGTACAAGAGAACTAATGAATAACATGCAGCCAAAACTAACAGCTGACACTTTTAAGGTAAGGTCATCTTCATGAAATGAGAGTAGGACAGTTGGTATGCGAGCAGCAGCTCTCAAACTCCATTTTCCTCCATTGTTCACCAAGAATAACCAAGAGTAAAAATAAAAGTATGCTATTATGGTAGGCATCAACGGAAAGCTGACAGGAATAGCAACAGTAACCAAGTTGACTGTATTCTAACTCAAGTTAGTCAAGTGAGGTCTAAAAATAGATGCAACACTTTTCATGCCATTCACTAACATGGATGCCAAAAATAGAGCCAGATTTTCACTTTGTCTATACAACATTAGAATATAGCCAGGGGAAAGAGGAAAGAAGACAAGCTCGAAAACTGGTACTAAGTTGTGATAATTACAGTAAGTGGGCTTTGAGTCTGGATTTCAAAACTGAGACACTGTGAAGCCAGTAGGCCTCCTCCAGATTAGAGAGATCAGAGATGGCTGCCAGCTGTTTCTTAACCATGTTGGGAGTGACAAGGAATCTGACACATGCTGACTGGAGATTATATGAAGACAAGACTGAACCCAGTGATGGTGGCATGTAATGTCTTATAAGTCTAAAATAATGAGTGCATAAATGTACAGGCAGCCACTGGAGAGTGAAGCCAAACTGCAAAGCAATGTGGTTTGTGTCATTTGGTGTGGAGCATTGTGTACGTTTTGAAGGAGAAATTGTTCTGTCTGGGGTTTATTATTGAAATGACTAGAACACAAGTCTGGATCAAAGACGTGAACATTGACACCAGTCTTTTCAGATGATGAGAGGATTTGATATGCAAGATCTTTCCTTTTTCATCCATGTTGTCAATTGTTCATTTCTTCATCACATACCCAAATAAAATGGAAACACAAAATTGTCTCTGCAATATGGTTCTCCTCTCAAAAAGGCTACCTGCCGGGGCAACACAGTGTAACAGAATGAAATACATAGCACCGTGATAAATAACACGCAGGGACCATTGCAAATAATCCCCCAGTGGTTATTAACTTCAAAATAAATGCCCTCCAGGGTGCGTACAAACAGAGCAGAACTAAAGCAGGTGGAGGCTGGGTGGAGTGGAGCAGCAGTAACACAGGCAAACACGTCAGTGCAGAGTGAATGTGAACCAACAAGGTGGTCTTTAAATAGGCCGCCAGATCAGTGCAGTGAGATGTGATGGCTGAGGATACGGTTGGGTAACTGTAACAGCAGAGGGGGACATTGCTGTGCTGTCGTTAATGGCCTTGAAACATAAAAAAATATGTTTTCTTATTATTCTGTGATAATAATAATATGAACGGACGGCGAAACAATAACTGAAACCCCAGAGTGTCTCAACATACACCTGACTGATGAGGCAAATTTCAAAAGACACACAATTTTAGCATGGAGCATGTTGTCATGGTAACAATGCATGTTGCCATGGCTACATAAGGATAAACTAATCTTAAAGTACTTATATTGCACTTTTCAAAACAGAAGTCACAAAAGCTTTAACAAGCGAGAGCTGTAAAAGGACATATGAGAGACACAGAGGCATCGTAAGTGAATCAAAGCAGCATTTCCCAATCTGGTAATTGGTAGTCTTTGAACATGCCCAGATGCTCAGGTTTGTTACTTTTCTTTTTTTTTTTCTTTTTTTTTTTCAAATGAAATTGGCACAGAAGTTTGCAGTTTGAAGTCCCTTCAGTCATCTTTGATAGAAACAGCTCAGCCTGGAATGAAGCATTTTAAAGGCATGCAAGAAAAAAATGTTTTAATTTTAATTTTTTTGATTAATACTTCTTGAAATTGAATTTCTGTGGCGCTCATAGAGACAATGGCTGTGACGGCAGGCTATGTTGAGTGTGTATAGTGAATCAGAGACCTTGGCCTTGGTGTGGGTTGTAGCAAGGATCAAGTAGAAATAATAATAAGTTAATGATAAATAATAACTTCTTTGGTTATTATGATTGGTTGCCATATTCGTGGTGCTAGCTTCTTAATACCCTGAAAATAAGTTTAACAAAACATTAAAGGAAGCAATCCTTCTGCATGATTTCACACAGCCTGCAACAATGCCATTGTTTGTCTTCTTACTTTAAAAAAAGTGTCGTGTTTGATGAGAAATCTGAAAGCATGTACAATTTTCTGTCACTGACCGACAGCAATGATCTAATTTTAGCAATACTACTTTGCTGAGGAAAATGTGATGGAAGAAGCTTTTTGAAATGCAGCTCTTGCAGGATGATGCTGACAGTGATAATATTGGGAGAGATGTGTGGGTGTGCTATAATTACTAGTCTGCTGTTTTTACTTCATTTTGGCTAATAGGTATAGGTATATACTGGAACCATGTTTCACATTTATATTTTCAGGCATTTGGAATTTGCTGTTGAACTTTATATAGACATTTAAGAGGAAAATAAGATATTGCATGCATTGATAATGTTGGTTCACATAAAATGTGAAGAATGCCGAATATGAAACCGTTTGGAAACACTTTGCTGGTGGAGTATTTACCTCAGGGGGAACCACCTCCAGACTTCAACTGTGAAGTCGAGGGAGGAGTGGTTGGTTTGGAGAGCATGGCTGAGGACATAAACGTCTGCCTTATGTCCACCAGCATGTACAATGAGTCCTACTTCCCGCACAAGCTGCTCCTTTTTCATTCCTAGAACGTTTTGTGCTGATGTTTCCTCGTATTTTCGGACAGTAGATGAAAAAATCTTGAATCAAACTCCACATTCAATGACACGTTGTGTTCCTGTAGCATTAATAGGTTTGCAAGAATTTTAACCAGTGATATAAAACTTTATATTATCTCTGTATATAAATGCGTGCTGTGTGAACAAGTGTAGATTGTAACTACAAATTTATGATACAGTTCGAAATTGCATAATCTCGACAGAAAACATGCTTGATAGTGATGTCCCTAAGCCTAGGTATCAATTACCAGCATACAATATATCCCCAGTGACTGCATTGCACTATCAGGGGAATTCCTGCTTCAATTTCATTGAGTAAGAATATCCTTTCATGCACTAAATACTCCTATCTAGGTTAAGTGCTGTATGATTCTGTGGTTGAAGGCAGCATGCCTGCCAGTGACTGCTTCTCTTCGTTTAACTAGTCACTCCACATTATCTGATTGGCTGACTTTAAATTAATCATTCATTACTAGTGTGTCAGTGTTTGGTGTTGCATACTTGCAAACTAGGTCATTTGGCACGACTGATTGTGCTCTCAGGCTTCACAGGAGCAGACATCTTGGAACATACCCACACGCTGTCACAAAAAAAAAAAAACAAAACAAAACACTATTCAGCCATACATTTATGTGACACACAGTTGTGTTTGATGTGTTACCTTAAAACACTTTCAAGATTCAGTGGCTTTGACTCACTTGTCGTTGTTTGCAACTGCATCATAGAGTTATGGCAAACACATTTTTGCACAGCCCTCAGCAGACAAAGCATTTATTCATGTTCTTGGCCAAGTAATAAAAACAAAAATTTGCCCATGTTTTTGCCCTCCACCTACTCCAGAGGAAAACATGTGGCTCTTTAGCTGCTGAATGTTCCACTAAGTCTGCCATGTGTTGCTACGCTAGTAGTGCCCATAAGGTTTACAACGTCATGTGATCAGTGAGAGTGAACTCATTTGTAAAAACTGGGGACAGAAGACTACAACAATAAGTTGAAAGACGCTCAAACAGTCGTTCTCAACTTTGTTTCTGTGAAAAACTCCCCATGAATTATTTTTCTCTCTCTGTATTGTAGTCTGTGGTAAAAACTGTGTGACAAACTGCAGTGGCTACTTTAAATGATAAAGCCCATGCTAATCAAAAAGCACTATGGGCTATGTATTATGGACAATGTAGGATTGAATTTCTACTTCTACACAGAATGACCTCAACGCTTGTTATAACGGATAATTATGTTTTATACTAAAGGGGCATCTTGTCTCTGGGACAGATTCCTCAGACTGACAGGTTACAATCAATGGATTTTAATCCCATGTTTATTACTGAACCGTTTAAATTCAAATGAAGTTTACATTTGTGAAGCTTGTCTCATTGTTGTCTGTGCTCTCTGTTGCACAGTTGACCCCACACAGCGTGTCCTTAGTGAGTGAAGGTTTCCGATGGTTTCAGCAGGAAGTGATTGCCATCTTCATGCTATATTTACTGTCTTCCCTCTCGGTGAAGCGATCACAGGCTTCTCTAGAAAAAATTCAGCCACTCGCACTGGATTCTTTCCTTGTACGTTCTCCTCCTCCACCACAACATGGGCAACGGGGCTGGCATGCAAAAATTAAATTACACAAGATATAGAGCTCCGTAGGGTGCTGAGTGTGTGCGCCATTCCTCTAAATTCTTCTGCCTGAGTTAGTGTGTGTGTGGGTTTTTGTGCATGCATGTGCTTGTGTGTGTGGTGACAGAGAGAGAATCCGTCCTCACATAACGGGTAGAATCACAGGCAATACAACTGAACTGCTTAAAAAAAGAGAGAATAAAAATCTTTTGGGATTAGTCCTTGGAATTGACACCTCCTCCCCCTTACCACTGCTGAAAAGGACTTTCCTCCTGCCAAGTGGCAGTGTGTATCAAGGCCTTCATTTCAGAATCACAGGAAATGAGCTATATTTCTCTGTTCTGTTGCCACGGGTAACACATCTTTTTCTTCACATGTCTAATCTTGGCTTCTCTTCGAGATATCTTCCTTTTGGTCTGCTTGCTACATTGGCACTGCTTCACGGCCTTGTCAGCTATTAGGCTTTGGTCGGTGGCTAGGAAATCATGCTGCCTACTTTAATATGTATGGATGGATTAATATGATAAATATGAAGTGTTAACAGCTTAAGTGCTCTGTCTAAACTATGTCTAAGACTGCAGACAGTTAAAGCTGCATTCATCAAAAAAAAAGAAAAAACTCTGTTGATGTAAATATATGCAGAAATGAAAGTGGTGGGCCACATTAATATATTTATTTGACTATCATTGAGCAGTCTTCTCCTGCAACCCATTCCTGTGCAGTAAGAGTGGTTCAGAGGGATGCAGTATTTTTACTTAAGGAAAAATATCAACTCACCAGTGCTTATGAGTATTATGTGATGTTTGAACAAAAGAGCTATAAGAAATCTCATTAACTGCCTTAAGTGATTTCACCTTTGGTCGTTCACACTGAAGACTACAAGTTTGAAATTGTTTTTAATATATATATATATATATATATATATATACACACATCCACACACACAAGACAGTTGTAGGTTAGGGGCTCCAGAAATACCTCCAGTTCTGCCAGAAAAGACTAGAATAATTTTTCTATGTCATTGGATTTTCAGAGAATTCATCTCAACACTGTGTATAGTATATATCAGTGCATCCATTAAATCCATTAGTTAATCAAAAGGTCTCAAATACCAAATTACAATTGGTAGAAGGAGCAGCTCTCTTTCTGAACTGACCCTAATATTCTACAGGTGAATACACAGTGATGACAGCTCATTTCCACCTGAAGAGGAAGATCGGATACTTTGTCATCCAGACGTACCTTCCATGCATCATGACTGTCATTCTTTCCCAAGTGTCTTTCTGGCTGAATAGAGAATCGGTGCCAGCTCGGACTGTGTTTGGTAAGTGCAGGACTTTTCTTCTCTTGTTGGTTCATTTATTTAATTTCAGGCAATAAACCTCAGTCTTATTGAAATCCCCCAGTTCCCAATGCCCCTAATGTAATTTAAGCCTAGTGTTATAAATGTGTGATCTCAACACACGCGATGAGACATGCAATTCATCCCAGCATCTGTCAGCACTGGGGATGAGAGCAGGGAACAGATGAAATTTGATGACAAATGGTGGGCGCAGGAGAAAACAGGACGAAGAAAAAAAGATGAGAAATTTTTAGAAGCTTCAATGCTTTCTCAGTCCAGTTGGACAGGCTACTGTTGGACCTGTTCATAAGCCAAGTGGAACTAACAGCAGTGACCTGAGAATGGTCAGCTCAAAAAGAAAAATGGGTGCACAAGTCAAGAATAAACTGAAGCTACAAAGTCAGAATGTTGAAGGAAAACTGAAGGTCAGTGGTTCTGAAAATACAGGAGGCTAACACTGCAAAGACACAACATGAGTCATTAACAATTATTCTGAATGGATAAAACAGAAACTATGAGAACTGGTAATGTGAAGAGAAGAGATTATTAATGAATTTTAATATCATTTTGGATATATACATATATATGCACTGTGTATACTGTTTCTAAAGGACATCATCTCAGCCTTTGCTTGAACTTCAAGATAACAATCAAATGAAATTCTGTTTTCTCCAGGTGTAACTACTGTTCTCACAATGACAACACTCAGTATAAGTGCAAGGAACTCCCTTCCCAAGGTTGCTTATGCCACTGCCATGGACTGGTTCATTGCTGTCTGCTACGCCTTCGTCTTCTCTGCTTTGATCGAGTTTGCCACTGTCAATTACTTCACAAAGCGTGGCTGGGCTTGGGATGGAAAGAGTGTCGTGAATGACAAGGTAATGAGGAGAAAAAGATTCTTCGATTGGCTCCATTTTCAAAGAAAATTCATTCACATTGTTCTGAAGAAGGCAATAATTTTACACTGAGGATTTGGCGTTTTAAACATTTTGTTTGGGATAATGGCAACTAAAGCTTGACAAAGGCAAAACACTGTTTTTACAAAACACAAGAACTCGGGTTCAGGTATAACATGAGCTATAACAACAGGACCACTAATTAGTTCTCCAGTATTAGCAGTGTGATAATGTAGCTGTCAGACAAGACTATACTGTATATAGACAGAAGACATAGATTCAGACATATTGTAGAAAGCACACAGATATACACAAGCATCACAGTTCTTATTAAAGAGTTTGTCTTGTCCTTGCGAGTAGCTAGGACCATAAATAAGGGAAACTGGCTACGCACAAGGTATTATTTTTAACAATGGGTTTGGAGTTACAGAGTATTGAAGAAAAAAAGAAAACATTTCATTTTTGATATCAATACACTTCAAGGTCAATTGGACCATTGTATCTCTTTTCTTGTATCATATTTGTTTTAATGATGACTGGCTCCGAAACACTTGTGCATAAAGCAGCAGATTAGATTGAACTCCTTTGTCCCCAAAAAGTTAGAAAATCAGAAAATTGTTGCCTTGCCTTCCTTATTCCAAGTGGGAAGGAGGAGAATCGGGGCAAAAACGAAAAGTAAAAACGCTGGGTGTTCGTAATTTAGCCATTTTGTTTTTTGAAACTCGAAGAAATGTGCTCTGTAGTTGATCCTGAGTGTGAGGCAGATCGCTATAATCCATTCTCCGCTGGGATGGATTATGGGATCATCTTTTAAAAATGGACATCCTGTTATATTGAAGAACACTTGAAATTAGAGATCAAAAAGCTTATAAATGAAAAGAGAAGCAGGGCCATTTTCACACAGGCTTCTATTGTGAATGTGTAGAGATTTCATTATTTGCTTGTTTTATCTGAATGCTTTTACTGTATATATCATGTTAACCTTCACAAAACATTGTATAATATAATACCAACTGACAACGGGACAGAATAAGTGTTCTTGCCAAGGAGAAGATTGTAGGGATATAAATTATTTTTGTGTCGTCTTCAGGTTTTACTAGTTGTTTTGTTAGCCAACTGGAAAGAACTGAGGAAGGCTAAGTAAGAAGTCTAAAATTACTGTCTCCATTTGAAGGGAAGTTTACATTTAACCCCAGCACATCCAATTTATTCTGAAATACACTTACAGTAAGTATATCACACTCTGTGTCCCCAGTTGTATTTCCACCTCATGCTATAGCTTACCATAGGTATCAGTATCTATGTGATTTGTACTGTAAGGGTTTAACATCCTTATATGAGTGACAGACCATCCTTAAGACGCTGTTAGCATACCTGGCCTTTGCTGTTCTTCATTCTGACAGCCCAGCCCACTGCCACAGCAGTCCTTCATTTACATGTGTTTTAAATTCATGGTTAGGTGGTGACAGGTGAGGTTGCTAACGCTTGTGGTCTTTTGACAGAAAAAAGAGAGGGCATCTGTTATCAAGAAGAATAATGCCTACGCTGTAGCAGTGGCCAACTATGCCCCCAACATCACCAAGGACTCCAGCACACTTCCAACCATTGCCAAAGGTGGCACACCAGAGCCCAACAAGGCCAAAGCAGATGGCAAAGCCCAGGAAAGCAAGAAGACATTCAACAGCGTGAGCAAAATTGACAGGATGTCAAGGATTTTATTTCCCGTTCTCTTCGGCACGTTCAATCTTGTGTATTGGGCCACCTACTTAAACAGAGAACCTGTTATAAAGGATATGGTCCCCTCTAATTAGAAACCACTTTTAATGGTTCTGGTCTTGGGACTAAGGCACGAACCGAATACCTCCAGCAACTGTGTACACATACCTTTGCAGAATCAAGTCCTGGATTGCAGTGTGATCCTCTTTCTCTGCCTGTTTTCTACAACGTCTGCAGCACTTTTGAGAAGTCTGGCTTTTGTAAATGTGTATGTATATTTATATTCATGGTTTCACGGTAACATATTGTGATGACTTTGATTACAGTGCATATTTCCCTGAAAGTATGTTTCCAGTTACTGTATGTGGCCACTGTACATAAAAATCAATTGAAACAATAAGACATACATTTTGTCAGGATTACTTCTAAATGTGTTGTTTTGCTGGTAATGCCCCCTCTCTTGATATTACAATATGTATATTTTTCTTTTGCGTGAAAGGAAGTGCTAATATCATATTTCTTTCTGTCTTATTCATCAGAGTGGCTTTTCTCTGTCCAAGCCAATGCAAAAACACACTTGTATAATATTGTTACAATGTAAAAGTAATTTTATCATTCTACTACAGATATGGGGCTGCAATCATACACTGACCTCCAGAGTGACTGAAACACTCCGAGCCAAAAATCTGGGAAAAAACAAAAACTCTCCATCAATATAATTTTGGATAATATATTAATAAATACTATACGAGTTAAAACAAAATGACTAAAATAAACAGAAAGATGCTATTTTGAAGAGTGAAATGCCATTTAGATCAATTATGAATGCTCAGTATATTTACCAAGTGATTTTCAATCATGACATGGAAGAGACTAAATTTTGAAAACCTGGTTTAAACATCTATTATGTCAGGCGTTGCTAGTCAGTTTCTGTTTTCTGAAAGTAATTTAATCTATTGGCTGTGATTTATAATTTAACTGTAATAACTGAATACTATCAACAAGTGTACAACAACTTGTACAATTGTACAAATTATGAAGTTAATTTGCATCACAGCTGTTATTGTCAAGAGAAACCCCATGGACTGAAATCACAATATTGCCTTATAACATTAGTATATTAGCGAGCAAAATGCCCATTTACTGTATCATCTCATTGAAGTTTAGTTTTCTGGTACATCACACATAAATCCATTGATCACTCTCCTTGAAGTTCTGTGACAGTATCCAATAATCCCTGAGAGTAATAATGCCCAGCCCTAGATGCTAATTTAATCTGTCATTTGTTTGCCTGTTTGTCAGAGTTAATTAATTTAACCACTTATGAGATGAGACCAATGAGAGGTGATGAACCATACACATAATTAATATGACACTATAACAGCAAAACAATGAGCTACGGGGGGCTAAAAGACAACATAAGCTGTATCTCAGTGGATCCAGCCTTCAAAGACAACATTAGTTTAAAGCCATTTTGTTGGCTCCTCCATTCCGCCATCATGTGATCCTTTCAAACTAAAACACACAACTTTACGGCATTGATCACAGTTATTGATCACAGAGAGAACAAGGCACGCTCAAATGAAACTGCCATGAAATATAAGTAGCAAATTACTTCTTGAGGCCATCTGTAGACTGTAGCCTTCAAAGGATGTGGCCCCTGAAATGAGACATTGCTGTAGGCTGGCATAGTTTGGGGCAGAAGATATGTTATCGCAGGTGACCTCTTTCACTTAAGCACAGTATTAAGAGGTGACAATAAATCATCACTGCGGTTTAGCAGAAATGCAACAGTACAGGGAATCTGGTGTTGATTATTCAAACAATGTATTAAGTGATAAATGAAAATTGAAAAGAGGGTAAGCATTTTTCTTCACATGCCCACTAATGAGCATTATTCAGTATGTCTTTCAAAGTACGTTTTACATTTGCACTAAATGGTGGAAATCCCATATTTCATGCACTCTTTACTACAGTATGGTTTACATGGACATAAACTCACATTATGTTAGAACTCGTGTAAAATGTGTATATCAGAGCTTTTTAGCGGCTTACCAATAGTGTTACTATCTTTGGAGGGCAGTGTGGATTTGTTAGTGTTTAGTTGTGTGCCATGTCAGTCCTAATCAGCATGTTCACCATTCCAATTTTTGCTCATTATCCATAGTCAGTGTCTGGCTATTTCCAACACATTTCATGCTCCCACCAGCTATTTTCAAGTAATTATAGATATGACTAGGCATTGGATTGTAAATATCAACCTGTTGAGTGCCAGTGTGAACACAAAATCACGTGGGGAGGTTCTTTTAATAATCGCATTTCTCTGCCTGCAAATCTGTTGTGTAATAGGCCTGAAGTGAGAATATACAGTTTGAATTTGGGGGAACATGGATATTTTCTGTCATAAAACTAGCATTAATTTGTAGGTTCATCTCATATTCTTATGCAGATTGATTGCTGCTAAATCTTTCGACTAACTCAAAAGCCATATACAGATTTCATCAGTGAAAAATACCAGGGACAAGTAATGATTGTACTTTCATGGGACACGTAGTAGAAAAATCATCGAGCACTGAGTTGACTTTAGTGAAATATTTTGTAGTTGGTTAAATATCCCTTGAAACATATTAAGAAAAGGGAAAAAGTGTTGTGAAATCCGTTTTGAAGATATGGTTGATATGCAGCCCCTTATCAGTACCCATTTACAGAACTTGTGACTTTTTCCATGAAATAAAAGGTTGTTTTTTTTTTTCACGTACATATTTCCTGTTAATTTGAACTTCATTTGTTTGTTGAATCAAAGTTTGCATGATTGAGAGACTCTTAAACATTCCAGATAAAATGATTGTTCACGAGGTGGATGCTTGAGTCAGTGCCGAATTTCGAATAAAACATATATTATTTCAGTTCTTTATATTTGGGTGTTGTCATGTGTCTAGATGTATAACAGGACTGTGCGTGACATTTTCAAGTATGAAATATAAATTAGGTTTTCAGAAAACCAATTATATTTGTTAGACTCTGCTTTTGAGTTAAAAGAGAAGCCATCGGAACAATGGCTATAACTGAATTTACATTTTTGGGATATTACTTAAAATGAACACTTACAATTTCTTTTCCCCTTGTTCTTCAGAAAAATGTGTTATTGGCTAGTTCTTGACTTATACTGTATGAGCACAGCTTAACTCTAACTTAGATAAATGTATTATTTTAACATGCAGTAAAACGAGCTTCAGAGTGGTTGTTTGAGTTGCCAATGCCTATAAATAGAATAAAGACATGAATGAACAACAATTCGTAAAAAATCCGTAGGCTAATTTTTCACACAGAGATCTTCTCAGACATATATGTTATGATAGTTTTGATAATCAACCAAATTTCAAGTTTTGGATGCTAATAGATAAATAACAGCAGTGCAGCAGCTCAGCCCTTCTTCAGCAGGAGAGGATGCTGTCAACCAGTGCTCCTGTAATTCCAGAGACTATCGTTACAAGTGTGTCGGTAAAACCCCCAGAAAGCCCTGTGGCACTGAGCTATAG
This sequence comes from Echeneis naucrates, assembly GCF_900963305.1. NCBI lineage: Eukaryota > Metazoa > Chordata > Actinopteri > Carangiformes > Echeneidae > Echeneis > Echeneis naucrates. The sequence goes on along the minus strand of NC_042520.1, from coordinate 19,207,643 downwards.
CCCGCTCAAGTTTCTTTTTCCAGCCTGATCTTTCCACCGCTCAAATTCTGCACAGACCTCAATGTGAGGTCTCCTTTACTCTGAGCTCCATCTCCTCGGTCCACAGCTGACCCTGCTCCCTGTGCTGATGCATGGACAGCTCGATGCCCTGGAGGACAACGAGGGTCCTTCTCTAAAGTCTACGAAGCTAATGACGTGTCAAAATTCGTTACGACAGATATTTTGATGTGAGCACTAAAGTAACAATGGCTGCATTCCACTGAGGTGAGCGCAGACACTTAATGGAACACGGTCCTCTTCACTGTCATTAATTGCATGGTGTTCCTCCTCTTTTTGAGTGAAAATATAGTGAGTGACAACCAGGGAAGTGTGAATGCCACACGATGATCCCTGACACAATAAATGGCTCAACAATTAGGAAACTTAGACTGCTATTTGTATTTTCAAAATTACAGCTTTGTTTTGTAACCATAGTCTTTATATCCATAACCATGACTTTATTTTTGTAACCATGGCTACAAATGCCCTCTAATTTTAATAAAGTAATTGACTGATCACCAAGCACAATCTTTTCCACTACTGTGTGTTCTTCAAGAGTTAATCGTGGCATATCTTCTGCCACCGAGTGTGCGTGTATGGCTCGTACCACAGAGTAGAGATGTTGCTATGTTGTTCAGAAGGGCAATAATCCATCCTTTGAGTATTTCTGTAACAAAACATCTCACACCTGGTCACAGTTCAAATATTGGGCTTGCTGTAACCTGTTAGTCTCTGCTGTTGTGAGCGTGTAGTGTTTTGATAGAGATGATGACGAAGACCTGGGTATCTTTGGAGGCGGTCCGTGTTTATCCTCCAACTAAAGAAGTAAACAAACATCTTCGTGTTCTTCTAACATAGCCCCGACAATGAAATGACAATAAGTGATGTTATTATACAACAATAAGTGATGTTAAGTTTAACTTAACAAAAAGTCTGAAACATGTCTTTTACCTCTACCCTATGGGTTGAAGTTGAAGTAGGGAGACCCCCTTCACATTGTACACCCCATTGAAGTGAATATGGAAATGCAGAAAGTCTGAAATGTTTCTCACATGCACTCTGTGGGGCTAACATATCAGGCTGTAACTAGTAACAAATATAAGATTTTATACTACTAAATATCCCTGCTGCTGATAATTCATACTTGCGTCTGTGATTTAATTTAAATCATGTCACAGGGCTAAGCAACAATTTGTCAGGAGATATCCAAAATGTGATCAATTAGGACATTTCCTGATCCACCCATCCACCCTAAAAGCAAAATTAACATCCTTAAACTCTTTTTGTTCAGCTGAATTGATGTGCTAATGACAGATACCCTGTGGTATGAGAAATTCAGGTTTTGCAGACAGTATTTGTGTTCATGATTTCTCAGATCATATTAAAAAAGAGAGTCTCCTGCTGCCGTCGTCCATCTGTAATTTCAGAAACTGGTTTGCAGCTTGGAAACTGTTATGGCAATAACCTTTATACTACATGTTATATTAGAGGGGCTGAAACTGCTAATGTCCTCACAACAGGGAGGCCGAGTGCTATCAAACATTCATTTGAGGATTTCATTTTCTTTTAACTGGCTGGCCCTGTCTCCAGGAAAACAGATGCTGAGCTCTGTGAATCAAAGGCGATCCTCGGTGCAAAGGTCTCACATGAACAAAAGATGATTTCATGAGAGGGCTAATGGAGGCTTATTATTATCTCTGCTTGCACAAAGACACAAAGAAGAGAAGCAGAAATCTATTCTTGTGCGAAAGGCTGCCTCGTTGTCATAGCAACTGATATCCATTTTTATCCTTCGTCTGAGATTTCGTAGGCGGGACTTCCGCCTGTCTAAACTGGCCAAAAGGTAAAGATAAAACAAGATATAAATCCGCCCATCAAACGCAAAATGTAAAATAGGATCCTATTTTGAATAACTTTGGAAAATGTCTTCACACCACTGAAGTTTTAAAATGACACCAAATAAAATAAAATTAAGTTTTTCAAACCTCACAACGCGGTCTGTGTAGATTAAAGTGTGACAGTTTAGTGATGAAACATTTTACCGCTGCAGAGGAAGCCGTTAGAGAGATCTATCTTGACTCTTTTCATCATCTTTGAATGGAATTCAACAACATTTCCCATAAGCCTTTGCCGGTGGCCTGCCACCCAAAATGGCAGCACCCTAGGAAGTCATGCAGTGGGGGTATTATTGTTGGTTTTTGTTTTAAGGTGGTGAAAGCTCAGCGGGGTGTTTATCTTCCTCTTCATGCTGCTGGAGAAGGCTGCCTGCTCCGACAGAAAGAACATGGCTGCTTCTCTGTTCAGACGAGTGTCCCAGCTGAAGGTGTACAGGAGGAAAATCCACAGCCACAGTCTGAGCTGCGCCGTGTTCAGACACCGCTGGATGAAGAGGCTGCCTGTTGTCTCCGGTAGCTTCAGGATGTTCAGCACTCACACTGACAAACAGGTAAATCAGTTAGCAATGACATATTACTGCCACGGTGCGTTTCAATCAAAATCAACAATGTTATGGCTCAGGCTCATTTGGACTACTTGATCTAATAATGTAATTACCACATTAAGGCTGGTGGCTGTAATAATTCAGCTGCTGTTAAGCTTCCTTCCTTTTATTTTGAAGGAGACACTTGACCTGTCCAAGTTCCCCGCGGACAAAATCAGGAATTTTTGCATCATTGCCCATATTGACCATGGAAAAAGCACTTTGGCAGACAGGCTGCTGGAGATGACGGGTACGTCTGCTCTCACGTGGCACTTAGATAAACTGTAGTCCACTCTAATGGACTCCCATCAGCTCCAAGAGGTTTGCACGCCAACTCAAGAGTGCTTTATAGAGAGTCACTTTGATATTGGTGGTTGGATTCGACTGTGATCAAAATGTTACTGTCCACCACACAGACACACACACACACTTGGTAGGTTTCACAATAAGTAAAGCTGGTCATTAAAAGATAACAGCTGTAATATCACTGAACAGGAGCCATAGCAAAGACTGAGAAGAACAAGCAGGTGCTGGACAAGCTTCAGGTGGAGCGGGAAAGAGGGATCACAGTGAAGGCCCAGACGGCCTCATTGTTTTATAGCCACCAGGGAGAGCAGTACCTCCTGAATCTCATCGACACACCGGTAAGTCCTCAGCTGGAGGTGCGGAGGTAATGGTGATGGGGACACTTGATTAATCTTTTTTTTTTTTAATTCAAAGGCAGATTTATTTATTTTTTGTGCTTAGGAGAGCTCAACATTTTCCTATGATCCATAAAGTAAGTCTGAAGCAGATAATTTAATGTATACCATTTATTTCTTTTAGTTTTAATTTGGAGAGCTTGATGGCAGGAGAGATTTCAACCTTTCATCCATGATATAAGTCTGGTTATGTGAATGTTCTTATTTGTTTTACATAAAATTTTTATGTGAAATTCACTTTTTAAAATGTTGACCCCTTTTTTTTTTAACCTTTATTTTACTCTCTCTAGGGTCACGTTGACTTTAGTTATGAGGTGTCTCGATCCATTTCGGCATGCCAAGGTGTACTGTTGATTGTTGACGCCAATCAGGTACATGACTTTTATTAGTGAATTATTGTGGCTGCATGTTAAACAGTCGTTAACGCTGTATTGTCATGTGAAGGGGATTCAAGCGCAGACTGTGGCTAACTTCTACCTGGCTTTTGAAGCTCAGCTGACAATCATCCCAATCCTCAACAAGGTACATTCAGACCAGCCAATATTCAGTCGAATCTCTCTGCGACATTCCACTTGAATGATTTGTGTTGTTGTGACACACATTCTCTTTCAGATTGATTTAAAAAATGCTGATCCAAAAAGAGTGGAGTCACAGATAGAAAAGGTGTTTGATATCCCACGTGATGATTGCATCCGGGTGAGCTGGAGCATGAAGTTCCACAGAGGTTGCACATTTTTCAAATGTGCAACCTCTGATTGAAAATAGCGTGTCTTTCAGATCTCAGCTAAACATGGAACAAATGTTGAGATGGTTCTCCAAGCAGTTGTGAACAGAATTCCACCGTAAGAAGTCTCAGTGTAAAATCAGTTTTCTCATTTCTCACAGGAAACATGTTTGACATAAAGCCTTTTTCTTTGCTTGTCCTCAGGCCTGCGGTGAGCAGTGATGACCCATTTAGAGCCCTAGTGTTTGACTCAAATTTTGACCACTACAGAGGAGTGGTGGCCAACATTGCTGTGTTTGGAGGTCGGGTCAGAAAGGGGGACAAGATCGTGTCAGCTCATCTTGGCAAAACCTACGAGGTCAATGAGATTGGGCTTCTCCGACCAGATGAGCACCCGACACAGAGGCTGTATGTGGCATTCTTCCTGTCCTCATGTCACCTATTACATTTGGCATTTTCTCAAATAAAGCTAATACTGGGACCAGAGCTAAGTTCATTAGTCAAATAATCAACTAGTTAACTACACAAAATGACTAATAGATCACTTAAAAAAATTATAAATTGATCAAGAAAATAATCTGCAAAATAAGCATCTTTGAATAAGGCTGCACAGTGAATCAAAATATAATATATCCAAATGCAATTACCAAACTGGAAGAGCTGCCATATCAGGTAAAAAGTATCACAATATTGTCCGGTTGCAGAGGCCACAGAAATAAAGAAACATCAATTTTATATATATATATATATATATATATATATATATAGTGTGAATAAAATGCAAAAACTATTTAAATTGAAACCATATTGAATATCACAGTCGCAGTATCTACCAACAAAATTGCAATATGACTTTTGTTTTGCTTACTGTGCAGCCCCATTTCTGAGCCAGTTACTTTTTAAAAACCTTTTTAAATGAAATAGTTGGAAAGAGAATAATCCAGACTAACCTAAATAGTTCAGCCATTGTTTGTCTCCAGGGATATTGTTTTTAAATCCATTATTATTTGCTGTGCTAAACTCAGCCAAATAAACAGCCAAATGTCTTAATTGTGTCTCTAACACTACTAATTACATCAACTAATGACATGGTTATAGCTTTAAATCTGGTTCTGACATCAATACCAACCTAATGTCTACAACTCTCATCCAAAGAGAGGAGCTTTTGTCCATCTGTCGACTAAGGTGCTTGTTTACATTGTTTTGTGTAGGTATGCTGGCCAGGTGGGCTACATAATTGCAGGGATGAAAGATGTGAAAGAGGCGCAGATTGGTGACACTCTGTACCTCCAGGAGCAGCCAGTGAAAGCCCTTCCAGGGTTTAAACCTGCTAAAGCCATGGTCTTTGCTGGTAAGAGCTGCTTTTATATACAGTAACTCCTTAACGCACACATCACCCTTCAGTGCATGATTTTTTTCCGAAGCTGGTAGAGTAAAGTACAGCCAGCACTTTCCAATTGAAAAGAGTCTTTTGCTGATGATGTGCCCTTTGCCCCCCCCAACCCCCAGGCATGTATCCAATGGACCAGTCAGAATACCCAGGCCTTCGCAGTGCCATTGAAAGACTGACCCTGAATGACTCGAGTGTCACAGTACAGAAAGACAGCAGTCTGGCCCTGGGGGCAGGCTGGAGGTGAGGATGTGATGTACGAGAATGAAAAGAGCCTTTACAGTCCTCAGCATGAGAAGTAGGGATTTTACTGTACCAGGAAGTGAGCACAAAAAACAGATGTTAAGATGCTGTTGTTTTTCTATGATTAAATCTTAATCACTTTCTTATTAGTATAGAATTTAAGGGATGATGGGCAACCAAGGAAGAGTGACAGGTCATGTTATCAAACCAGATGATTTTACCCTCATTTAGATAATTTGGAGGTACTGCACTTCACTTAATAAGAAGTCTCACTGACTCTTGAACTCTTTCCAAAGAGGCTCTTTGTAATTAAAATGCATAAATATGAATTGTAAATCTTGGGTGAACCTGTTGACCTTCCCATCCCCTTGCAGGCTCGGCTTCCTGGGTCTGCTCCATATGGAGGTGTTCAATCAGCGGCTGGAGCAGGAATATAATGCCTCTGTTATAGTAACAGCTCCCACAGTGCCGTACAAGGCCGTTCTGTCATCAGCCAAGCTCATCAAGGTAAGAGCTGTTTCCTGCTCGTATATTTTCTGTTCTCACATTGGAGCCTGGCTTTTCCTGCATTCTCACCTGACTTGGATGTTGCTGATAAATAGAGGCTGTCTGGCATTGCTGTCATGTTGAAATTTCATATTGGAGATACTTGATAGGATGAGGATGAAAATGCACAAATGTTACAAACCCCTTAAAAAATTTATGTCATCCCAGTGACATCTGGTTGCTAAAGGTCAGAGTTCTAGAATACTCCTTTTGACTAATTATGAAGAAAGGGTTAATCCACAAGTGGGTGTGCTTCAAATGGTTTTAATGCACGACGTGGAGGCGAAGAACTAGTTTGCATGTTGGGCAGCTCTTCGCCTTCACGTTGTGCATTAAAACCGTTTGAAGCACACCTACACGAGGATTCACCCTTACTTATTCTCCACAGTATACAGTTCATGTGCTATAATGAAAATGTTTTGTCGACAAAGACAACTTTGGTTCGGGCTTCCTCTCTAGCTTGAATGGTTTTAAAAGAGTAAATATATGAAATTGTAAGAGGTTCAGCACTTTTATTCGCAGGTTTATGTCACATCGGTCTTCCTTACAGGAACATGGCAGTGAGGAGATAACCATCGTGAACCCTGCCCAGTTCCCAGACAGATCAGTTGTGTCTGAGTATTTGGAGCCCATGGTGCTCGGGACCATTCTGGCTCCAGACGCTTACACTGGCAAGATCATGGCTCTCTGCTCAGTAAGAGGCAAATGCTGATGCCAATGAAATTAATATAACTGTTGATATTATATTACTTGAATTGAATTATGCTTTGAATTATGAATTATGCTCTTCCAATTGTTCTGAAGCTGAAGGGGTGAGGGGTAGTTGGAATAAAAGGGAAAAGCAAAGCACAGATAAATCCACCTCCTCTCTTATTTTGCAGATGACACTTATCATAGATAGATAGATAGATAGATAGAGAGATAGATATACTTCATTGATCCCAAGCTGGGAAATTCTTCTGTTCCAGCAGCCAGATATCAGACATAATAGAGAAACTGCACAACATAAATAAAAAATATTTATACGAGCAAAATATACAAATGTGCAAGTAAACAGAAAATGTTTCAAAATATATATGTGCTAAAAATATATATGTTATTGCTTTGAGCCAGTAATGTGCAATAAATCATATTGCCATCATCATCATATCATTATATTGTCTGTTCTTAAAGAACCGCAGAGCTATCCAGAAGAACATGGTATACATAGATGACCAGCGCGTCATGATGAAGTATCTCTTCCCATTAAATGAAATCGTTGTGGATTTCTATGACCTCCTGAAATCACTGTCATCTGGATATGCAAGGTAAAAATAAGCAGGTACTATCTGTTGTCAAGACTTGGTACAGAGTTCTGAACAGAAGAGTATTGAAAAAAGTGCATAAACATAGATACACAAAACCAAAGTAGCATCTTTAAAAGTAGATTAGCATCTATTCAGAATATTTATTATGGTGTTGTTCCAATGGGTAAGGGTACATTTATTTACTGTCCAATGGGATAGTTGAGTGTCTTATTTTGATCAAGGTCTTTGATACTGTGAAAATATTCCATGCATTTAGCCGACCAAGACTTTAGTATTATTTTCTGTGCTTTAGCTTTGATTACGAGAATGCAGGCTACCAGGCAGCTGATTTGATAAAGATGGACATCCTTCTGAATGGTCGATCAGTGGAAGAACTCATCACAATTGTACACAGGTTAGTGGCTACCAAAATTAAAAAAAAAAAACTGTCTCTGCTTGAAAGCCTTTTTCTATTGTCCCCACCACAGCAGTGTCCTGCAACTTAATTAAAATCATTGCTTTCAGAGAAAAAATGTTTTTTATGATTTACATAATTGCAACGGTTTTTGTTCCTGAATTACCAGAATAATTCTTCTGAGCCTATGGAGCATGAAATGTATTCAGTACCCAGGATAACATTAAATTGTGGCCCCTTGGCAGGCTTTGTTACCATTATCTGTTACAGTGACTTTACAAACCTGAAGAGGACTTAATTTGTGACAAGGACAATAGAGTAACTACACAGGAAAAAGGGATTACGCACAGCAGATCTGTATATAATGCATTTACTATCAGGGACACTATAGAGGCCAGTGAAGGTCTTAGTAATTGAAGGGCACTATGCTTCACCTACAGTAGGTACTTTCTGACCATTAATACTACTAGCCCTATTCTTTCGCAGAGCAGATTAGCATTTAAAGCAGGACCATTAAAGAATGCCTGAAATTTATGGCACGTGACAGGACCAAAGTATGGCACGGATGTGCTGTCTAGCAGAGAAGTCATTTCTATGTTAGATGTGGAGGCTTTTATATCACAGTACCTGACTCTAGGAGGTCAGCTGGGGCTCAGGGCATAGAGCAAGAAAGCCGCTCCTCCAGTCTAAATGTACATGTATGTTTGTGCAGGATACCATCTCTGGAATTCAAAAATACCCCACTAACACCTCTAAAGCTTACACATACCAACACATAACCTATATGTGTTTAACTTTGTTAAAAGTTGAAAAAAATGAACCTTGACAGATGATGTGACTAGTTTTTATTGAAAGGGTTAACTGAATTAATGGAGGATGGGGAAGGTATGTTTTATTATCAGCTACTGTATTTTTTTAAGCGATGTGGTGTGTACAGTAGATTTAATTTGTTGATTGCACTCTTTCTGTCCATAATATCGGCAGCGAGCAGGAGAATTTTACAGCTATTTTTTTTTTTTTTTTTTTTTAAACTGGTGTGTTGTATCACAGAGACCGTGCGTACAATACAGGGAAAGCTATGTGTGAGCGACTCAAAGACTCCATACCTAGGCAGATGTTTGAGATAGCTGTACAGGCAGCTATTGGAAGCAAGATCATTGCTAGAGAGACGTAAGTACAACTTATGGAAAACGTTTTCTAACAACTGCATGAAACACAAAACAGTCAGTATATCCAATGATTGTCTTTGTGTATGAAATGTGCAAAAAAAATGAACTTGACTGAAAAACCTGAAATGCCGGTATTTGCCTCTTTTTCAGCATCAAAGCCTACCGAAAGAATGTTCTTGCTAAATGTGTGAGTGAAGATTTCTTTTATTCTAAAAACATGTTGAACTGAACATTGAACAAAAATGTACAGCCAACTCTAAATCATTATGTTTTGTTTCTCTTGGTAGTATGGAGGTGATATAACACGTAAGATGAAGTTGCTGAAGAGACAGGCCGAGGGCAAAAAGAAGATGAGACGTATTGGCAATGTGGAAGTTCCAAAAGACGCCTTCATTAATGTTCTGAAGAGAAAAGACAAATAGACTGCAATACTATAATTATTATTAATACAATAAATACTATCAATATAGTATTAAGTACGGATTATTATTCTATAAAACAAGTCTTACTGAAAGGCCCTGCTGAGGTCACATGGGCTTTAACTACTCTGAGGTCATTGTATACAAATGTGTATTCATACTGGACTTCCTGTTTTTGACATTTGACAGCTAGTTTACAAGGAACTTAATTTTAGTTTTTTAAAATTTGTTTTCCAAAGCATAAACAATTATTTGTTTATCCTAATTATTCAAATTTTTAATCAATACTTTAATTGTAGCAAATGTCATTGATCATCCAATCTAATATCTGAAGATTGTCATTCATCCAGGTTATTTAGCATATTAGCATAGCATACAGTACACTCTACATTTAATACACATCTACATAAGGATTGTAGAGATCCTTTGGTTAGGCATGTCAGAGACTCAAAACAAGTCATGAGAAAAATAGAGGTTATCGTCTCATTTCATCTCCCAAAATAATTAATAACTTCTTTAAAGTAATTTGTTAGGACATTCAGGAAAAAGAAGTTCAGAAACCAATATAAATGTAGGCATGGAAATACTGTTTTAATCCTTGCTAGCTGATCATTGGTTGCTGGCTATGACCTTTGAAACCCGGATTAATGTACAGATTTGTGAGTTTGGTATTTTCAAGCATTTTAAACACTTGTCAGTTCCTTAAAAAGTGTTCCCACTAGATGGCAGCAGTACCTCAAACATACAACAGAGCTAAAAAAAAAAGTATTTCTTTTCTGAGCTAAATCCTATTCCTACCCCATCAGCCTAAGGCGCTGTCAATGCCACTTTTAAATCATATAAAAAATCAACAGTACACTTATTCTCTGCTCAGCAGTTGGAGTAGCTGGAAGAAAATATCTCATTGTCTCGGTGAACTGCACTTTCTGGTTTAAGGGCTCATCTGTATTTAACTGCAGTAAAAGAAGATGACACATTTTTGAGACTCGTAATCATTTTCAGACACGTGCTCTTAGATGAAGGGTTAGGAACATAAACATCAATGAAGACATGTCAGATGTGACGAATAAGATTGACATGTGAGTCAAACCAACACAGTGACACTTGTTGTTCACCCACTGTGACAAATCAAACTGACAATATAAACAAGTCTGAATGTTGTCTAATAAGAAAAATCTGTGTTTGTATTTCACATACATTTGTGTTGATTGGTTAAACTTCCACCTAAATGGAAAAACCCAGCAGGCCCTTGTTTTTCCCTTTTTTGTTAATCCTGTTTTCAAATGTGGCTCAACAACAAACTAAATTCAGTATGTGACCTAAGGTTAACAAAAAGAGTTAATAATCCACTTAAGTTCATACTTACATGAATACGTTCATACAAGTTTGCTCCTTCATACATTAGTAATTTAGTCCATAACATTGTGCTGTAAAGTTGGTTTCATAACAATGTAACAAGGGTTTTAGAAATTCTTTGAAAGTTACCATTAATTACATTTAAACTTCCTGAAATATCCTCTGCAATATTAAACCCACATGCTAATGACTCATATTGACCACATTGGTGCTAAATGGAAAAAAAAAAAAAGAACTAAGATAAGTATAATACATATAAATGTGTGGTGCCTCTCGAATTAAATAGTCAAGGTGTCACCCTAATGCATGAGAGAGAAACCAACACTGCTACCACTGTTGGATCACAGGGCTGTAGGTTTCTAAATATAAACGAATTAATTCAATGTCAGCAGTAACTTTGCTACACGTTAATGATGATGATGATAGGATGGAGGAGTATTTGATGGTGAAAGTTTAAACTGCCTCTTATACAATCGTGTTTGAATCGGAATTTAGAGAAAACACAAGAAACGTGTAATGCTTTGATTTTATATTTAATTTTGATGACTTTTCACTATTGACTATTTTATTTATCAGTTAAAATTTTACAATGTAGATTTAAATGCAAAGAGTTCATTACCCCACAGCAATTATTAACGAGTGAAATCCTCTCCATCTATATCACAATGACCACCAGTAAACACGGTGCGGTAGAAGGCGCATTGCTGGTTTTTGGTTCTAAGTCCTACCCGTAGTTTGATGCTCTCAACGCGGAAGCTGCAACGAATGGCTACAGCGCTAATTGGTGTTAGTGTTTTTATTCTCAGTTGCAGCCACAAATATACAGTCGAAAGACATAGTTAGCTAAATACTGAGGCACATGGCCTTGCACCATGTTGTGTGACCACGTGTCCATCTGAAATGGGACGTCATGACTTTCCGGCTTCTGTTTGGGTAAACTACTGCTAGCTAGCAGGTCATCTTTCTGACTTAATCGTTCCTGTAGGCATTCCTCGCTCCGGTCGCCAAGATGAAAGTCCGCTCGTCAGTCTTTGCCTCGTTCATTTTAATATTTGAGGTGTTCGGCATTGCCCTCTTCCTGCGGGGTTTTTTCCCTGCACCTGTCAAGTCTTCTCTTTCATCCAAGAGCCAGCTGTCAGACCTGCCGGCGGAGCCGCTGTTAGGTGAGTTCAGGTCTGGCTCAGACTGACCACGATCTGTGTGGCCGCTGTCGACTGGTGTCTGTAAAAACTCAGAAAACGTTTGCTTAAATTTCAGGGAGCTCCCCCAACTCGTCCCGCCTCCCTCACCCGCTGTTTAAACGGGTGGTGATCATGCTGGTGGACGCGCTCCGGGAGGACTTTGTGTTCGGACCCAGTGGGCGTATGTTCATGCCCTACACCCGGCATGTGGTGGAGAGGGGCTCATCCCACAGCTTTGTGGCCAAGGCCAGACCCCCCACAGTCACCATGCCCCGGATCAAGGTAGATGTTGTGACTCATCAAGTCATTATCCACATACCTGGCACGAGTCTGTTAGCAAAGTTGGTTTTGTTTGTGTGGTTGCGGTGGTGAGGCAGCCGATCAGGTCAAATGAACAGTTGTCGTCATTTCATTTGTTTTCAGAACAGAAGCACTAACTTCATGTAGCTTTGCTACACTTGTTTAAAGCTGATTATGATGCAAAACCACATCGATTTAATAATACAGTAGGCATGACCTGTGAACCATCACTTTAATATGTAATTCTATATAGGATCAGGCAGGCTGGTTTTAATCAATATTTTTCTAAAATTCAGCAAAGGCCATAAAAAGACTAAAGTCAACATGGTGTAAATGTGTCTCTAAAAGCTTGACCCAGAACCAAAGTGTGACAAATAACATGAAAGGTATATTTTATACTAAAGCACACAAGTGCTCAAAAATTTTCAAACACCATACTTTTTCAAGCTCTTACTGAAAATTAAAGTACAAGCTAAATAGATAATGCGTATTTGTTTTATTTTTTAAAGGAATAGCTATTTAAAATCTAAAAATGAATCTACATATTTCACTGACCCAGCAGCCAAACACACTTATGTCCTTTATAAGATGGAGATGAAATGCATTATTCAGAAACTTTGTCCCATTGCTGTTACAGAAATTGTCACAAATGCACACTTTTCATACATGTCCTGCTCAGGTAATTTCAAACCAGCTCCATCAAGTTGGGTTACACGAAGCCTGTCTAGTTCTCTTCTTCTAATACTGGACTGTGAACCTCTGACTATCCAGTTGAACTTCTTCCTGTGTTCCTTAGCAGTACGACCTTCTGCAGTGTGACTCATTTATTTCAACACTACCTTTGTACTGACAGAGAGTCTATAAGTTGGAAAAACCTGTACAGAAGGGACGATTCAGCTAGGTGCTTTTCAGTCCCTGTCTAACACACCCTTAGGAATATTTAGTTTCAGTTCAAGGTATATATAAATAATATCTTGTTTGAGTTTGAAGCTTGTTACTGCTGCCCCATATTTAGGATCAGTCACAGTTGATTCATTCATTTTTGTATTAATTATTTATATATGACAGTAATGAAAACAACAATTATATAAAAAACAAACAAGCGTGTAATTAATCTTGTAAATTGCTTCTCATATAAATATGTTTAGGGGCAGCATGGTGGTGTAGCTGTTGCCCCACACTAAGAAGGTCCCAGGTTCAGTTTCCAGCCTGGGGCCTTTCTGTGCAGAGTTGACATGTTCTCCCCGTGCCTGTGTGGGTTTCCTCCCACCATCCAAAGACATTGTGTTTGGTTTAATAGGTGACACTAAATTGTCTGTAGGTGTGAGTGGTTGTTGGTCTCTGTCTGTCTCTGTGTGTTGGCCCTGTGATGGACTGGTGACCTGTCCAGGGTGACCCCGCCCTCACCCAGAGTGAGTTGGGATTTACTCTCGTTTGAGGATTTGCTCCTTTCTCGGTTTTGTATCATTTGAATTTGGGCTGAATGATATGGCCAAAGTTCATATCACTATATGTTTCAAAATTTCAGTCGATAAGGTATACTTCCAATATCAATATCAACATTATAAAATTCACAGAAAAACTGCAAAGAATGCCCAAAAAGGATGTGTGTAGGTTAATAAATCAGTTTGCCTAGTCCATGAATCCTCCTCCAATAAAACTGTATTTTTTAAATATAAAAATAGTAGTGCAATGTTCACCTTTTATTTGTATTCAGGCTTCATATACAAACAAGAACATAACATCGCCATCAAATAAACAAAAACATTGGCTTTGTCAATATTCATATCTTTAAACTAACTTGCTGCAACTAAAACTACAAAATAGGCTGATTCTCTTATTCTCGTCTAAATCGATGTGAAAAGTGGCCCGTGTTGATACAGTATACAGGAAAAAAAGCGTGAGCAACAGTAAAAACCAAAGTGGGGTGGTGATGTTGTTTAGGCTCAAACTCCTATGGTGCCTCATTCTCAGGCTCTCGGATGATTCTCTGGAGCTGAACTGCTTCAGATGGTGGACAGATTTGATGTGTTCCTCCTGCTCGTCATTTCCACACTACTGAATTCATCTCTTCTCTCTTATCAACTATTCTGTCTGCTTTATTATTAGTTGTGGAGGCTTGTTAAGTCACATTTTTACTGCAGTCAGAGGAAAAGATTTAGCAGCTACAGCCTAATACTGCTGAGCACTGGCTGCGTGCCTGTGGTGACTTCAGGATCCATCGATATAACCTATTTTGTTCTGCTCTTTCTGCACAGTTTGAATGCAAAATAAATGACAGCAGCACAGTTTAATGAACCTCAATCAATGACAGATGGTGTCAATGTATAAATTGGAATTGTTTTCTAAAATCATATCACTCTTATTAAAACTTTTCATTTTCTATTGCAATATTTTTTTTTTACTGTCCTGCCCTAATTCGAATATCTTTTGGGCTGTTCAGGGATTTTGATGATACAGAGACAACAATTTCAATTAGTCTCTTTGTGCCCTGTGAAAATGCCAGTTAATGAGTGTAGCAGATAGAAAGTGTTTTAATTTCTCTGTCCCATCATAGGCAATGCAAATGAAAAGTCAAATATGCCCTGACGACTTTCCTGTGAGCCCGGAATAATCATGTGAGCATCTTAAAATGGGTACTAGGTTTTCAGCCTATAACGGCAGATTTGTTCACATGACAAAACTTGGAAATGGTGAAAATGTGATTCTTTGTCACCTTTGGATGATGTGTTATGCTGTTCTGATTTTTTTTTTTTTTTTTTTTTTTGGAGCAGAGCCAGGACGAAATTACAGTCCTGTTATATGTGCCTTGCCTGACAGTTGGTAGAGCTGAAACACACACAAATGTGGGCAGACTCAGATAAAGTCAGCATGTTGTTTCAGTGGCTTTGGAGAGATTTTGCAAAGGGAATTAATTTGTAGATAAAAGCGGAGCTCAGTTTTTTCCATAAGGATACTGGGTAGTGCTGAGCTGTTGATGGTGGGAAGGAATTTAACTGAAGCTGTCAGGTCAAGCAGAATATTCAACCTTGGTGCCAGAGGGCAGAATAAAAAGGAAGCATTCACGATTTAGCTGTAGTGGGAGGTACAGGGATGTGTCAAGCTGTTGTAAAAATAGGAAATGACTGGAGCCAATAGTCTGAGAACCCTACTGCTGAAGATACACAAACAGGACACAGTCCTCCCCATTTATGTCCAATAACTGTGGTCGGACACAGAGCCTTCAGGGGGGCTGACTCAGTAACCTTTAGGTCTGCTACAGGCCAAACTGTGTGTGTTGGTTGACAGCATCATTGAGAGTGGATGGGGGGAATGATGACAATGAGGAACTAGAAGAGCAGTACTCATGAAATCCTCTCTGAAGCCTGATCTCACAGAGCTGGATATGATGAGGTGGAAAAGCTCAAAATAATTTCTATTATCAACTTAGTTATAGGTGTGTGTGTTTTGTTTTGTTTTTTTCCCCCAAACTAATAATTCAACCAGTTGCTGTTGCCAATGTTCTGTTGATTGGGTAATTTATTATTTATTTATTATTTATCTTTATTTAGTGTAATTTTAGTTTTGGTAATTTTAGTAAAAATTGTGCTGTCAGTGGCTCTAGGAACACTTTCTTAAACAGAATGAACTCTACGACAGTGGAGTTGATGCTGATTGTAGGTCAGTGATAATTTGAATGGGAGGTGGGGTTTCTGGGTCTGAGCTGAGATTGAGTCAGGTGATTTGAAGGGAGACAGATGTTCCTCCATAATCCAAGGATTTAGAGAAGGATGCAGTGGATGAGGGAGAGAAGTGGCTCTAAAATAGCTTGGAAAAACAACAGAGAATCTGAAACTTGGATTTTGTATGTAGGAAAAGAGGGCTCAGGTGCATGTAGGGGAAATCAATAAGCAAGAACAAACACGAAGGCTTCATTGAATCAGAATGAGAATTTCTTTACTAATCCCTGCAGGGGAATTCTGCTGTTTGGTGTCTTATTTTCTAGTTAAGGATTTGTCTGGCAGTGGGAATGAATGATTTTCTCTACAGTATCTGTCCACCATGCATTGCAGATGGTCCACTGCTTAGGTTTCTCTCCTCCACTATGATGTTAGGAAGTGGATTGACTTTGTATTTTGAGATGGCTTTTTGCCTTCTTCTGTGTGCTTCGCTCCACCACAGCCCGCAGTGAGTCTAATCTGGTTCCAATCACAGAGCCAGGTCTTTCAACCAGGTTGTCCAGCCACCTTGCATCCTTTTGTTTTAGCATAGAACAGTATACTGGCCACCACGGACAGGTAAAACATTTCTAGCATCTTTCTGCAGCTGTCTAAGAATATGAGCTTCCTCAAGACAAAGAGGCAGCTCTGCCCCTTTCTGCGGAACGCATCTATGTTAGAGGACCAGTCCAAAGTGTTGTCCAGGTGTACTCCCAGATATTTTTAGGTTGACACCACCTTCATCCCCAAACCATGGTTGTTCACTGGCTGAAGAGGAAGCTTGGACTTTTAGAAATCCAGCCTCATTTCCTTTGTCTTTGAGATGTTTAATACGGGCCAGTTTTTGTGACTCCAGTCACTAAATGCTTTTGTCTGATCCCTGTAATCAGATTCCTGTCCATCCCTGATACACACCACAATAGCAGTGTCATTTGAGTATTTCTGGATGTGACAAGACTCAGCGATATAATGGAAGTCTGCTGTATACAGTGTGAACAGGAACTGAGCCAGAACAGTCCCTTGTGGGGGCCCCATGTTGCTCATCACTGTCCCAGAGACACAGTGGAAGGGGAGCAGAAAGGGAAAAAGGCATTCTGTAAACTTGTAGGTTTGATTTGAAGGTCTGGTGAGAGCTATCAACTCTTTCAGAGGGACAGTTAATCACAGTGTAGGGGGAAGGACGGTTATGGAGGGTTTGAGGCCCAACACCTTTATGAGGGGGCTGTGCCATTATATATTCCCTCTATCTGTAGAAAAACTCTTCAAGTAAAATACTGAAGGAGTTTTGAATGATAATTAGAATTTGAATTGGAAATGTAAGGAATTTAAGGTGAGACTCATTTTATTGTGGTAATGATACAAAACGAAGAAACTCTAATGAAATTCCACCACGTAGTGCTGAAGTCTTTGGCACACTGTCACATACAGTAGTCAGTTTAATGTAGACTTTCATCAACGTCAGTATTGAGATAAAGTTGATCTATCTCGCTTGCGAGGTTTGGTGAAGCACCAGTGGGTGGCAGTACAGACCAGCTGCCACTGAGCACCTACTATTACTGCATTGCACCCAATTAACTGGTATGACACAGCCAACTAACCTAGATCATAATCTCTGTGGCATGGCCATTAATTTACACACATACATTAGACCCTGCACTCCCTCCACTGCTTCTAATAAAGTTACAATTTCCCTGCAGACTCACAACGCAGCCGAATTTGAAGTCTTATTCAGATACAGATTTCACAGTTTGGTTTTATTGTCCGGCCTCTGCTCTGTCAGTTATTCTTTTATTTCCATTTATTTATTTTTGAGGGATAGGCAGGAATCGGTTTTTACATTGGGAACACTAACCAGGGGGATTAACAGTATTTTTTTCCAGTCTGATCTATTTTTGTAACCATGACAGGAGCAGGAAAAAAAAGTTAGTTTTCCTCCCTACTAATGTATTTTGCATGTGGCCAGTAAAGAAACACACAGACCAGTCAGTGGACAATTCTGAGCTGCTAGATTTGGACGATGCATTCATCTCATTCTAACAACAACAACAGCAGCAGCAGCATCAGCAGCAGCACTGTGGGTGTCTGAAAGGCTTGAGTCTGCCTAGTGAAAATGGACAAACTCCACCAGGTGCATATTTACAACCATAGGTAATATCCCATGAAGTCAGAGATGACTGAAGACAGTTACAGTTCTGTCGTTAATCAACTGAGAGCAGGAGCTGAAAATGAACAGTTAAACCTTTAAAATGATTTGAAAGCTAGTCTCTTCTGTTTGTAGTTTGGCATATCGACACATTTTTAACACTATGCCAGGGAGTGTCTGTATATCCCAGTGATATTGTATCAGACATTTGTGTCCCTTTGTGAAACTCAACATGTAGTGTGGGTCTGTAACTAGTAAGTTGATGAGTCACTGATTTATTTCCCTGTTACACCATCTTATAAGATTTTAAGATCCACCGGTTTATAAGTGTGAACTTTTATATAGCTTTAGATGATATTTACAGGGAATTTGTTACCTCCCCATTTTATTTTTTATTATGACAGCAAACTCTGCTACCATGCTGGTTAAAAAAAGGGGCCGAAGCATTGGTTTTATTATTCAGACCAGCTCTTTTATAATAGACTGGAGACCTTAGTGAGACAGACAGAGACAATTACTTGATGTGGAACCATCCATCTCTTCATAAAACGGGCATCTGCATTGGCAGTTGCAAAACAATGGCAGGGAAGGAAGTGGTGAACAATTAAGCTCATGGACCGAGATCAGAAGACGGGGCTCAAAATTTCACACTTTTTAGCTGGACAGGTTTTTCTCACATTGATCTGATACATTGCTTGGTGTTAGAGTAGGTTTAGGTTGTTGTTTTTTTTTTTTTTTTTTTGTTTTTATTACTTATAAAAAAAATTCAAAGACAAATCTTTCTAATTGGTTGAATTTTGTTCCCATACATCTAAACTATTTCATTGTTTGAACATATGATGGCCCTGTGTACAGTGAAAAGGTGATAGAAAATAAAGAAAGGTTTATGTCATGTCAGTTCTTAAAGCCTTTGTGGGGGCGTTGTATCCTTAGTTTATTGCTGTCTGTCCCTTGTGTCTGTGAAGTAGCCACAGAGTTGCTGCAGAACAGCTAAAGTGGAGCTCACACAGTAACCACGCAAATCCTGCTGCAAAGTGTTTTGTGAGGGGAAAAAAGATTAACAAAACATCTGAATGCAAAATGACAAATGGGGATTTATATGGGGACAAATGCATCAATGATAAACTGGATAAAATATAGTTTGAAGAAGTGATTTAAAAGAACAGGCTCCCCGAACACCTGACCCCTCACATAATAAAAGCTGTGTAACTCTGGTCCTAGCCCGGATTGTTGAGCTTCCTGGAGGATCTGAAGCTGTGCTCAGGGCAGCACATAGGGGGTTTAAATAACTGAGTTTCCTGCCAGCATCTGCAATATCACATCTCCTCCAGTGCATGAAGACAAGGCCTTTGTAGCCCCCCTTCCCACCACCACCACCCCCCCACAACACACCAAGCTCCTTACTGACTTCCAAAATAGGCTGTGGTTTCCCAGTCAGTCAAATTGAGGCTATTGTTGTTTTATTGCAGATTCCATGATGAAATCCGAAGAAACTATTCTTCATAAATATCATTTATCCACCTGATTTTTTTTTTTTTTTTTTTTTTTTTTTTTTCCAGTTGCCATTTGTGGCAATAAGATTGGTTTGGGGATGTGGGAATAAGTCTGTCTTTTGATTTCGGATCAATGCCCTCACCAGCCATATAAAAGGAAGATTAATTAATGTGATTTATTTTGTTTTGAAGATGATCAATATGTTAAAAACTTTAAAAACACTGTACTGCAGTGCAAATCTTAATTAGTCGGATTAATGTGATGAAAGTCTGTAAGGTTGAATAACTCTATTAAAAGACAATTATTGTTCAAAGGACAATGACAAAAACACATCCCTCCCCAGGCTCTCACCACTGGCAGTATCCCAGGCTTCATTGATGTGGTAATGAACCTAAATTCGCCTGCACTGCTGGAAGACAACCTCATTTGGCAAGCCAAAGTGGCAGGAAAGAAGATAGTTTTCTACGGAGACGACACCTGGGTGCGCCTCTTCCCCAAACACTTCATGGAATATGATGGCACAACCTCTTTCTTTGTGTCCGACTACACAGAGGTATGTATGACGCAAGCTACAGGGACTTGGGTGAAACATGTGAATGATGTGTGTTTATGCTAATCTCAATCAAAGATTAAGGCACCTGACAGCTATGGCATATACAATTTTAAATTAGACCTAAAAATATGTTGTGCAGATTGTAAAGCTTGAAATAAACATGTTGAGGCTTATAGTTTTGTAACATGAATTCATACATTCAGCTTCTTGTGTTTTATACTGTAAATATAGCAATTTTCTGAAAAGAGAGCGGTTTATAAATGCTCTACAAATTGTTTTCCATACTAGAAAACTCTTGCATGTGCAGTGTGGTTACCTAACCTAAGTTACATCACACAATGTAATTAATGCACAGTTTTCTCAAGTTGTCATGGTTCTGCTGCAGCTGCACATTGAAGCATGTTAAACTGCATCGAACGCCCAATAGATACCACAAATATTTTACATAATTTAGTAAAGATTATGTATCTATTCTATGTAATATGCTGTACATGTGCAGTTGGAAACGACTGAACCTCTGCATTATCTACGAGGCCAAGTCATTTGCATTAAAGAGATGAAGCAGCTGATCAACCACGGAGGCACAGAACTGAGACCACACAAAAAGCTGCTCATCAATTAGCTCTGTATGCTGTAGCTACAAATGCACAGTGGGACTGTATGCAATCTGCTCTTGTTTGTACTAGCATATTGGTGGGGCTGATTCTTAAGCCCTTTACCTGAAAGGCCGGATGGAGGTAAATATATGCCAGAAAATATTCCCCCGGTGATTATCAGACAATCATCAACCTCTATCACAGCTTTGGGTAAAGCTCTTTTCTGCCCATTTTTAATTTGCTCTGTGGGATGATTTGAATAATTTCAAGCAAAACTGATTATCAGCTGAAATCCTGGGTGTCAGTAAATGGATCCTGTTCCCATCTAGGTTGACAACAATGTGACCCGTCATTTGGATAGCACTCTCAAGCGGGATGACTGGGACATTTTGATTCTTCACTACTTAGGCCTGGACCACATTGGTCATATCAGTGGACCCCACAGTTCACTCATCCAGCCCAAGCTGCTGGAGATGGATGACATCCTAAAGAAGATCCACAGTGCCCTCATTCTAAAGGTATTTTCATTTCTCATTTTCAGTTTATACATAAAGTTTCTTCAAAACGAACACAATTTGCCTGTTTTGCTGTTAGAAAATATCACAGTTTATTAACTTTTGATTTAATTTTCTCTAATCTGTTAACAGATTTTCAGGCTCAGTTTTCAATTCTAAACTGCACTGATCAGTATTTTAATATGAATAATGGGGAAGTGGAGTGATTGTTGATGCTAGTGAGGAGTGAATGGTGATGCTACACTTTTATCCATAAAGCTAAAATGATGAATTCACTGATCATTTAGTGAGACAACAGCAAAGAAATAATTAGTGTTATAGCAGTCTCAGCTTCTCAGTAGTGAGTGTTTGCCTCTTTTCCGGTACATATTAATCATAAACTGAATATCTTTAGCTTCTGGAATATTGATCAGTCAAAATTAGCATTTTTATGACATTAATCTGGGCTTTCTGGTCTTTCAACATCTTTATTTTTTGTTTGATGCAGCACCATACAGGTGTAATGTTGCCACTGTATCTCAAATGTGTTGCATGTGTAACATTCAGATGTTCATGGTGTTTAGTCCTGGGTTACCAGAATCTGTTTAATGCAGCTTTAAAACAGTCATCACCATGTCAACAACAATGGATATTATTGCATCAACAGGCCAAATGTAATACAATAATGTACTTGCATTGCTGTTGCAAAAGCAAATTTCTTTCAACCATAAAATGTATAGAAACAGGATGGAACATAAAAATCTATCTGTCTACACACTATCTATTTACACACTGTCTTTGAAAATTGGCTCAGGTTTCTAATTTTCGAATCAAGTTAATAAGACCCATTTGCTTTGTGAATCTGAACTGCTGTTTAATTTAATTCTTGCTTGTCAACATCTGTTTCTATTAAAACTCAACATCCCACTGTGAATTTTTAATGGTATTTTTTTTAAGTGATTTGAGGGCTATTATTTTTTAAATGAGCTGTTATTATGAGGCAAATAAATGAATTTACAAATATGAACTAATGCTCAATAGTCGATCATTTAATGTGATATGATCACAAAATCCAAATCATCAGTTTCAGGATGGTCATTTAATTACTGAGATCATTTATACTGTTTCCAGCATTAATTATGTTATCTTTAGCAGCAGGCCCAGAGATTTAATAATCTGTTAAGCTTTTCTATCTTTAACTTTGTCTTTGATCAGTGTGCAGGTCTTGTGGCCTTGTTTTCTCTGTGTGGCATGACAGCTGTGCATGCATTTGGCTTTGCACCATGTGTGTGCGTGTTGTTAATGAGCATTGTCTCGCTGTCATTCAGCTGTGTTGTATTTAGATTGTCAAGTCATGTCCAAACGTATCTGCAATCTCCCTCCTCTTTCCATCGTTTTGCATTGTTGCGTTGGCAGCGAGAACAGAAGCGAAGTACACATATCCTCGTGAAGTTTTCCTCTTTGGAAAAGATACAGCGAAGGGGATTTCTGAAAATGTTGATGCAACATTTCACCACATCCCCAAAGTTGTTAATTCTGTCCTTTTAAATCCGCTCTCTCTGGCTCATGGCGACATTACTGTGTTGTGGGCAATGGCAGCCTCATATGCACTCCCAGTGAGCTCTTTGAATGAAATGTGTTTGAAAGTCTTGCTTCAGTCACATTAGTGAAAGTTCTGGCTGTTCCGTTCTACAGCAGCAGTGTGACCTAAATATAGACACAGCCCAGTGGGGTCCCGCAGGACATCTTAGAAGCTTCTGCAAAAACAACTACATTTTCTATGATCAGCACATGCTCTCAACATGTTGGGGGTTGTAATCTCATAATTTCATGGTGTTTGACTACAAATGTAAGGTGAACGTTGCCTACTGCTGCATGCTGAAGTACTAGAAGGAACTGAGAAAAGTGAGCTAGCGTTCACAAGGGAGCCCCGCAAGTCTCTTTGTAATGTGATGTGATGTGAGTAGCCTATTTCAGCAACCTCATATTGGGGTCCAAGAAATGGCTCTACCTGCACACTTTCCATTAAAACGTGATTGGAAAGCAGGATCTCCTTGTTATACAGACCTTCATCAGAGCCTACCTGTTAATGGAGAGCACATGGCCTCAATCTTCTTGTTAGATATTTGAGATTTTAAGGTTTCGCTGTTTGAAGTGCAAAACTTCTTAAACCCGACCTGCAGACTGTGTTTAATCTGAGCCATGTATTTCATGAGGGAGATAAATTAAATGGAGATTCACTGTTGCACATTTTGGAGCTGTATGTGATTATTTTTTATTTCTTCTTATAATATTCTGCTCTGACAGAAGACCTGAACTTTGTACTTTTGCTGAGTTATAATTGCACCACCTGACAGTACAAATGTACAGTCAACTGTGTTGTATTCCTTGTGATTTTCATTTTATTTTATTTTATTTTATTTGGTACAATCATACAGTAATGGTTTAAAAAAACTGAATTACCCTACCACTAGGGCTTGGACTAAGGTTGGGGATACTTCAGCCATTTATCCATTACTTTTCAAAGTCTTTATCCCTGTAAACTATTGATTACCTTTAGCTATTAACTAATGAACTATTTAATTGCTAATCCATCACTTTTTCCCCCACACTTTATGCATTTGTCTACGATAATGATTTTATTTGTATCACTCTACTCTCAGTTGACACTTCAACACTGTTTGCCAATTAGTGTAATCTTGCTTTGTCAATTTACTCATTAGATATAACACTAAATATCTCTTCTTGTTTAGCATTTAAGGTAGTTATTCACTTTGTATTTCTATTTCTTTCTATTCTGAACTTATTGACTTAGCTGTTAATTGTCCTGCTTAAGACAAATATGAGCACATAATTTTTATGTTACTCAAATTGGAATTTCTCTTTTTTACGCTAAATTAATGAGACAAACTCTACATACCAACAAATATTGTACATGTAAAACCGCCCACCGCGGTTCAGGTTCTTCTTGTTGGTAAATCACTGATTTAAAAGGCTTCTTATGAAGTAGGAAAAAGTCCCCCAAAGAGCTGTGCTTCATCCTGAAGAACACTGATTTATCTCTAACTAAAATGAGGCTCACTCAGTGTGGGCCTCGGTGGTGTTTGGTAATGGTCTTCAGGTGTCCCTTGTGTCCAGTGCCATTTATAAAGTGCATTCAAAAATTAAATCTAGGATAGAGGTCCGACTTATGCTTCTTCTGTGCTGACTAAGTAACAAATATAATGGGACAGTATAGCACAGTGTCAGACTCTGGCCTCAACCTGCAGTGTTTGTTCACTGTGTTAAGCAAGTTGTTATGTCCTTGTCAAAAGATGTACGTAAGTATCAGCACAGCTTCAGCCATATTTACAGTACGTTGACACTGGGCTTTGCTACGTGTCTGTTTTGTTAAAGTCATCATTAATAAGAGTAAAACTTGATCAGACTTTCCCATCATACACAAAAGCAGAATTGATCTCAGCTCTTCAGTGATAACTGCTTTTTCACTCTCATCCTATGTCTGCGTGATAGGAAGCAATTTTCGAGCTTTAATAATAAATGAGTCTTTGGTTTTTTGAGTTTTTTAAGAGTGTTGTAATGTGTTGGGTGTTTTGGCTTTTGTTTTTGATAACATTTGTACTTGTGACTTTAAGTCAGCTCCCACCACCACGACTCTTAAGTCATCCCTGTCAAATCTGTAGTCAATGGAAGGTTCTCTTGAGTCTAGTTGAAAGGGAATGACTCAGGGAAGAAACCATCCTTGATCAAAGTCTGTCATTCTCAATAAGTAAACCATTCTCAGTGTTTGTTTGCTGCCTTTGCTTTATTTTTTTAGTCTTTATTTTTGCTCTAGAGAGGGAATGAAACTGTGCCAAGAATTACTTCCATTTCAAAAGTAATAATTTAATCTGTTTCCCTTTGTTCAGCTTCTATTAAATGTCTCCAGTATATTAACATGAAAAATATGGTGAAGTAATCCATCACCACAGCCATTATGTTATATTATTGCACTGTTTCTCTAAAATTAATCTTTTTTAAATTTTGTTGCTGACACAGAAAGCGTTAGGGGCCAGGAATTATTTATTCTTGATGCTTTAAGGTTTTTCCACCCATATCAGTCTATACAGGGGGAGTCTGATACCTTGATGTCTGTTCTCTTAGGAGGCAGAGGGATCTTTGCCCTACCTGCTGGTGCTGTGTGGGGACCATGGCATGTCGGAGACTGGCAGCCATGGAGGCTCCTCAGAGCCAGAAGTCAATACGCCCCTAGTGCTCATAAGTCCAGCCTTCAAAAGAAAAGGTAAGCGTCAGTGTTAAGGGGCTGAATATAGAGGATTTGTAATTAAATCAAACACATTCTATTAGCTCAATTACGATCACACAAATGCCATTACAACTGTAACCATTCAATATACAGATAGATGTATAAGGGTATGTAATGTTTTAAGGTTTGGACCATCTCATGATGTCTTTAGAGTGTTCAACCATAACAGAATGTCTTTTATCTACAACAAATATTTATGAATTAAGCAAACCAAATTTGTAAATACAATTTAGAAATGAAACACTTTCCTCAGTGCTCCCACATGACTTGCTAAAAATTTTAGTGTGTGCAGCAGCGTCATGTTGAAAGAGTGCAAATAAGCTCCTGAGCAGAGCTTCATTTTGCAGTGATGAATGTGGTTGAGTGAAAAAGTGTGATCGTGATAATTGCATCTTTCTCAGCCAAGTCTATTTTCGAGATCTTTACTTGCAAAGATTTTATTTATTTATAGACCATTCATGTTAATTAATCATTTACAGTTCAGACGAGTTGTTGCTACAGAACTCGTGCTTTTGCTTCAACACTTTTTACCTCCTGTGCTGCTGATAGCTTGAATGACTTGTCTACCACTGGGATTTTCTCAATCAGATTTAACAATTGTGGAAGTAAATGCCAACGTCTTTTTTCTGTTGATATGAAGTGTATCAGGAGCTACTTGAATTAATTTCTTAAGTTTCATTTACATGGCTCTCTGTGTTTCATTAACTTTGAAACTAAAATAGCCTTTCTTTAGTTTCATTGTGTTGGTAGAATACAAACCTAATATAACCCTTTTAAAACTTGGTGTTTTTCCAATACATTAAATATTTATTAGTAAAAGGATATTTTGGTGCTTACAATATAAAGCTCAGCTCAATCAAGACTGTGTAGGCATGGTTTTGATTACCATGGAGAAAATAGTCTGATTTTCGCATGGAAGTATATATGTACCAGCCCTGCCCACTTCAGATGAGCACAGAGAAAAATATACTGAAATCTCCTATGCGTTATACTCAAACCTGCTCAGAGGAATCCACTCACATAAAGTTATACTTTGACAGAAAGTTCATCCTTGTTCATCCTCTGACGCACCTGGTTACCTCGTTCTAAAGGAAAAACAAGACTTTAACCGACGGTTGTTAATGTCTTTTGTAATTTTACCTCCAAGATAGACTTGGATTTACATTTGTTGACCTGAATATGTATCACATTAAATGCAGCTATTAGTGCAATCAGTGGTCTCATGAGCAGAACTGGTTATGTTTAACGTAGGAGTAATGTCTGCGTAGGATCAAGTTCATTACTGGCTCAGTACCTGAGCTTTACTTTTTAATCTGAATGCATTATTTAGAAAACAGCCCCCCAAGCGCAGGTTGGTGGAACATTTAGTTGACTGTGTGGGGTGGATCCTGAGAGGCATTGCCACTTTAATCAGACAATGTAGGCAGAAGCGATGCCGTCACTGTTTACCTCAGTAGCTACCCCTCTATTTTCCTGTACTGCAGTCAAAGCAAAGAAAAAAACATTACCAGAGAATGCTTAAGGTGATAACTTCCCAGCCTCAAACCGCACAGCAACAGGGGTGCAACTGCATCAATGACTGACGCAAGAATGCTTTGATACATCGATAGACAAAATATCAGGCCTCAGACGTGACAGAGTTGTTAATGGATTTTGCTATGGTACCATATATGTGTTTATGATGTTCGATGGGACAAAATTAATCACAAGGAATGAGAGTACACTGAGTACACTGCTAACAATTGTTGAGGTAGCTGCTAATCTTATTATTGTCATAGCATTTAAACAAGGCCATCTACAATATGTGGTTCTGTACAGTTGTAATGATGGTATTTCAAAGACAATATCAGCGAGTTAGCTAATATAATGCACAAGTAATTGTCATCAGCTGCAGTTTTCTCATCAGTGAATCAGCATTCAGAGTCTGTCACCTTCAACTGAGTTAATTTCTCCATGGGTCTGAAAATATTCCTCCTTAAAAAGACGGCTTATTAACTTGAAAACATTAGTGTAATTGCTGTACCTAAAACCATAACTTCAACATTTTTAGGACATTTATTGCAAAGTAACAGATTCAAACAAACCTTATATTTTTGGTCAATTTATGGTATTATCCTGAATAGCTGTGGGCTTAATACAAAAGTCCTTGTTGCAAATCCGTGTACTTTTAATTTAAAATGGACAATTCCCCATCTTAATTCATTGTGTGCAATTACCAAATTAGCTCATAGCTGTGGGGTTCGTCCTAGCCTGCAGTTGTCTCGCCCCCTCACACACAGGCTGTGCAGTTCATTTTTGGATGTATTGAACATGTACAGCTGTATAGTTCATCATTGCAACCTGAAAAACGTTCCTTTAACAGACCCATGGAGAAAAATGACTCCCATCGCTTTTGTCCTGTTTAAAGTTCTCTACAGTAAGGAGAGTGGCAACATATAAGCATTTAACAGGAGAGCCATGGAAAGTGAAAACCACAGTTAAAATAATAATGATTTAATCTCTTTTGTTTTATTCATTCTTTTGTTTTGGTAGTTTGTCATGTTGTGACAAGATTCCCCATGGCCATATCCACAGACTCAAATATAAGAGTAATTATGAAACTTCTTTGTGTGAAGATTGAGGCTTTCTATTTTTCCCTAATTGTAATCAACAGATAAATTGGCATGAATGCACTCTGCCTCAATCGTGGAAAGAGGCTGTAGATATACTTCCACTCTCTTGTAATTTTCTGTGACCGCTTTTTGACTGTCCTGAGGGGATGAAGACTGCAGTGGCACTGAGATGCTGTTGCTGCGGGGTTAGTGATATGTTTCTAAAATATTTTTATACATATTCACAGACTTACAAATAAAGGAAAGGCGTGGGATTTTCACTTGGAGTGTTGATGCAGTTTTCTGACTGGAAGTATCTTCTTTGTCTAGTTTAACTTGATGAGTTATGTGAAATTCTTTGAGACAAGCTCTTATTGAGTCAGTGCAGAGATCTCCAACAGCAGCCATAATGAATATTGAGCCATTTCCTCATGTCCATCATGCAAATAGTTTTTGTCTATGACTGGCTTTAAACCTTGGAGTAATGAAAGCTATAAACAAATAGACATGTTTTGCTACCCTCTATTTACTGATTGATGTGACACAATTGTGATTCAACATTTGCTTAGTCTGTGAAAGCTTTGTCATTTTTTTGTGTCAGTCTGACATTGTAGGTTTTTAATGGACGAAATCCTTAGGAATGCAAAAAGTGGTGCAGTGTTTCATGTCATTGCTGTATAAAAAAAACACGAAGAACCCAGTAGTTGGTGCTTTCAGTGACCTGCTTGAAATGTGTTGTTTTCTGATAAAAAAAGAAAGCTAAAATCCAACTACCTTTAATTTATGCCTCATAAAACTATCAAGTATTACAGGCACAGTCAATCTTACTGTCTTCCTTATGTGTTTTGTTGCCCTGTCATGTCAGTGGGAATGGAGAACCCTGAAGTGGTTGAGCAGGTTGATCTGACCCCAACCCTGGCCCTAGGACTTGGTCTGCCCATATCTCAAAACAGTGTTGGCCACGTCATCCCAGGTGTGTTGGAGGAAATCTCACTACGAGACCAGCTGCGCTTCCTGCATCTCAATGGCCATCAGCTCAGCTGCCTGCTCAAAGACAGCATACCCAATTATGAGAAAGGTGAGTTACCAATTCACTTTGTCCACCTGTGGAGTTGCCAGGATACTGTCTTTCAGGTTGTCACTTCTTGGCTATGTTGTTTCCTTCCGTATCAGTTCCATTATACAGCTCAGCTTCCCTCAAACATAAAAATATGCATCATGTTCAGTGTCTTAATTCATATATTTGGACTCAACAGTATCTTCAAATTTTTTGTAACTTAATAATCTGGTTTATACGTGTACATCCAAAATGATTAGCATCAGCTGCCACCTGCCACTCATTCAATCATGCTTAGGCTGCACTTTTGCCCTAACAGTGACTCACAATACTGTCTGTCATATCACTTGAAAACACACAAAATTATTCCCTGACTCTAGTGTTCTCTCAGCTGTTTGGAGTGTATAAAC
Source organism: Echeneis naucrates (assembly GCF_900963305.1). Classification (NCBI taxonomy): domain Eukaryota; kingdom Metazoa; phylum Chordata; class Actinopteri; order Carangiformes; family Echeneidae; genus Echeneis; species Echeneis naucrates. Next base: position 19,178,053 of record NC_042520.1, on the reverse strand, counting down.
ATTTTTGAGTTCATTATTTTGTTTTTCCGTCCTTGAAACCTGTAAAGTTTTGGCTCATTGTCACTCTTCTTATCACCTTCATATAACCTTATTACCATCATCTTTTCCATTGGAAAACCTACCAGCAGCAAACAAAGTGAGCAACTAAGTCACTAAAATATTGAAATATTGGAGCTTCAAGCAGGTCAAGAGAACAGAGCTTACTCTATATAAATCAGATTACACACATTATAAGCAATGCTTTGTGTCGACCCTGCAATGGACTGGCGACCTGCCCAGGGTTCATCCTGGCCTCACCCAGTGTGAGCTGGGATTGGCTCCAGCACCAACCGCAAACCAGAAATGGTAGAAAAGCGGTAGACGATGAATGAATGAATGTGTAATGACCATCCAACCATCTATCTATCTTCTACCGCTTTTCCGTTTCCAGGTCACAGGGCCAGCACACAGAGACAAACAACCATTCACATTCACTCTCAGAGCTACAGAAGTTAGAGTCACCAGTTAACCCAAACATGATATTTTTGGAGGCTGCAATGAAACCCATGCATTTTAATTTAACATTTTAATGACTGCATTTTGTACGAAAATAACACAAACATAAGTGAGAAATTATAATGTTACTGTGGAATTACATTTCAAGTTTACATTGCATCTGTGTTTGTATACATTTGAAAATGATGCCCAATAGGTTTTTATAGGTGAGAGAAATGTGTAGTAGAAGTGTCAAAGCCTAACATTGTTAAAACAAAAAGAAAATGCATTTATGGCAACGTTTGTCATGAAAATGCCCACAGGCATTAATTCTGCATAATCATCAGTGCGACAGTCTCACAATTGTCTCCTACTGCATCACCTGCCATGGGGAAAGGAAATGTGCTGCTGGAATATGAACACCACAGCACTAGAGGTGCATATGCTGCTCAGCCATCAGCCACTTTTCAAATCGAAGGTACAACACTTAAGTGTCAGTATGTTTTGACAGGTGTCTTTTACACCCAGCAAACTCTGAATACTACACACTCAGCATAGCCAGAATATATGCTCACTAAGAGTAAGATGATCACTGTTTTGGTCAGGTAACTATTTCATTGTTTCACATTTTACACACAGTTTTCTGTGTTGACACTCAACCAACACAGATGGTGTAGACTGAAGTTGACTCAAAAGTTGTTTGCTTTAGGTAGAAGTTCATCGTCTCATTATTCACTTCATGTTGTCAACTCCATCAAAGCGACTTCTCCAAGCATTTAACCAGAAGCAGTCTGATTAGAAAGAAGGGTAGAATCATCTGCCACTTACTCACCATACTAAAACCAATCAACACTGCAGTCTAATACAAAAACAGGGAAATTTAGATTTCAATATGACTCAGATGAAAATAAATCAATTTAAAGGCATGATTATATCTTGACAAATGGTTTCTAATAGTAGCTCACACATAAAAAAAAAAATACTCACCATGCAGTCAGATAATCCTCCAGATGTTTCAGCAGCAACACCCCCACCCCCGTCCCCGGTTAGTGCAGACGAATCACATTAGCATTAAGAAGAAGGGAATGAAAAGCCTCCATGAATACTGACCTCCTTGTATCACACTGACTCCTGTCCTGTCAGGATGGAAGTGACAGTAAAGCTGTACGTGGATTTCTTAAAGTCCACGAATGAATTACCTTACAACTGTGGAGACTCCACATGGAAGGCTAACAAGCTGTCTGTGGTTTGTTCTTGAGAATTAATGCTGGCCACTGTTTGTGCAAATGCATGCACATATCCTCGAGGAGTTTTGCTCGTCACTTGTATCCGGGGTCACGCAATTTGTCAGAGTTATCCATCTTGTTCCTCTGCCCCATGCCTATTGTTTTTCTCCTTCTCCTTCTATCTCTGTGTTGCTGTCCTTCAAGTTCATAAACATTTGATACATCAATGGCAGCAATTGCCATTGCCAATGTTTGATAGGTCAGAAGTAATTTATCTTTTCTTTCATTGCAAAGAGACAAGGCATTGGAAGCATAGAGAAATCACTGATAAGTGGCTCCTTTGGCACATAGAGTAATTGGATGTGTGGCATTTAATTTAAGATTTCATCTTCAGAAGTCATATTTTTCTGCAAAAAAATTCTCTCCTTTTACAGTACTGGTTTTACCATCAGAGTAGAATAGTTTGCTTTTGATATTGGTACCAAAGGAATAATTGATGATGCCAAGGTTACAAATCTGCAACCATCCTACCTAATGAAAAATCTCTGAACAAAGATAAGGGCAGAAAGAAAGGCTCTAATGACCAGAAAATGAAAAACTGACACTCTTTATGTATGAATCTTTGGCAGACATTGCAGGACTGATTTAAAACCATAGCCATGAGCCCATAGATAGCAGAATTTACTCAATAGCATTAAAAGTAGTTCTTTATATTTGTTTTCTACATGAGATCAATAATTTAGATGAATGAATCAGTGGGACAGGATCGATCTGTGTTGCAACATACTGCTCTCTTTTTTTTTTCCCCCTCATATTGAATAGCTTTATAACTATAGGATGGATTACCATTACATTTGTACAGTACATGCTGCCATGGTTTACAGCTGATGGTATGCTCGGGTCTGTGTTAATGTGTTATTTGGGCACACACACATTTGAAAGTTTTTGACCACTTTCCAATGCATATGCTGATGGCAGTAATAATAATTTGCATTGTCTTATAATATGTTGCAATGTGCGTCGACTGCATTGTCAAAAGAAACACAGACACAAACTTCGAGGTGGGAGCAAATATTGTATTTTTAAAACTTGACTTGAAACAAGCTACTTTCTTTCCCATGAAAAAAAAAAAAACAAACTACTGCTCTGGCAGCACATTTTCCTCTCTATTTTGGTCTTAGGTTTCCATAGTGATGGGATGAAATGGAAATTATTACTGCAGACCTACATTTGAATATGTTGATTTTTTTTTTTTTTTAAATTTTATTTATTTTTTGAATCCATCCACTTGGGTAATCATGACTGTTTTGCAGTGGAATGTAATAGTTTTCACTGCTGGGAAATTTTCTTGGATGATATTTTAAATAGCGTGTCTGTTCAACACCTGTTGGTGTCAAATTTTGGTTTGAAAAACATTGCTTAAATGGACTAAGCAATCTGTCTGTAAAGAAATTATGCTGGTTTCGCTAAATATGTCTCGCCAAGGAAGCAAACATATTGCAAACAAAAAAAATATATATTTTGCAAAGATGTATTATACATAGTTTTGGTGTGTCTCCCTTATTGGATATTTTAGGGTTTCTAGTGCAGTTTCTGCTAAGCTAAGTTAGTAAGAATACCCTATTAAACCTACAAAGTTTGAACAACCTTACTTTACCTCCACATCTCTGCCACAATCTATGTCTGTCTCCTTTGTTACAGTCTTCATATTGTGTTTCCTGTTTTTTGTGCTTTTAACCTCAGGCATTTTGGAGGGCCATTAACCAATCCCTGTTCTTTCAGACAGATGAAACATGACCAGGACCATCGATATTGTATGATTCATGCCCGTGGTTTAAGGTTCTAATATTTCTACCAACCCCTCTGTCTGGCAAAGCCACACGTGTTATTTATCATCTCTATGCCTATGCTGCTGAGATAGGTGTTATACTGCAAAATATTGTTTTTAGGTGATTGCGTGTGTGTGAGACAGTTTGTGTGTATGTGTGTGTGAGTTTCACTGAAGGATACCACAAATCAGAACTCCACAGTGCCTTGTCCTTGAACAGGCTCCTACAGCACTGAAATAAGATGAAAACAGTCATCATTTCATCTGCTTTGAGTAAACACACAAATGAGTCATAGCTTGTCATAGTGAGGAGCTTGGTGAATTATACATGCATGAACTACACATGTTTTTACAACAAGAACGCTATGCCTTTCAATTTCAAGAGATTCTCAACACTGGAAAGAAATGAAAACATCTGTATTTTTTGAATGGTGAAATCTAACAGGACATGCAGCATTCTGAAGAGGCTTTTTCTGATGTGAGATGAAGCTCTCCAGAGTGTCTTGACTTTCCTTCAATTTTCTGTGTTTTATCACAGTTAGTGGCAGTTTATATATACAAGTAAATGATGCCAATGAGTGACAACAGAGCACTCCTGTAATAGTGAGGGTATTGCTTTTATACTAGAGGCAGTCTGTAAACAGAAGTTGGAGTTGCGTGATTAGAAAGCTTAGATTGTTTAGCTTCATAAGTAAAATTGATTTACCTGGTGCATTGCATGGTATTTGGTGATTAAATACACTTAATGAAATTGATATGACACCGAATCAACAGTCTCATAGCGGTAATTAATGAGATGCTGCTACTCTCCTCCTCATTTTGACAAATACTTATGAATGCAATAGCTGCAGCAATCTGGTTGTATAATATTAGTGCCAAATCTTTGAGTAATTGACAACAAACATTCGTGTCAAGGAATCCTTGATTAATATCAGCACTAAAGCACCTCTTCACTCTCCCCCTTAACTTCTGCATAATCCAGAGGCTGGTTTCGAGCAGTTCCGTGTGGCAGAAAAGGCTCATGGGAGCTGGATGAAGCTCTACATTGAGGGAAACACCTCTGAGGTGCTGACAAACATGGGAAAAAAAGTTCTTAAGCAGTACCTGGAAGCCTTGACTGCCATGAGCTCAGCTCTCAGCAAACAACTGGGCAAGTACGACATGTACTCCATGATCGCAGGCATGGTCCTTGTATTCCAGGTGAGTACAGAGGAATTTCATCCTAAACACTTTAACAAGTGTGTTTAGAGGGGGAAAAAGTACAAATTTAAAGTCATGTCAACAATTGAAAATTATTATTAAATTAAAGGTTGGTATAAACAAAGTATATTGCTGCGATATGCATTACTTCTTTGTGTCATTGTGCTTCATTGCCAGGGTAAATAAATTAGCTATCCAATATTAATCTGCACAGTTCAAGCCATGCTTGTTTTTGGGAAGTTGTAAAGCTTAAACAAAAGTTCTCAAAAACTTCTCTATGTTTCTCCCTTCATTTGGTCACTCTCTCTTGGCCTTTAAGCTCCTGCTTCTCTTACTGCTGGCGATGCCGGAAGCCCTCAGCAGTGCAGCAGCAGTGGACCTACCAGTCCTCTCATCCCTGCTCTCCCTGCCTTTCTACCTCTTGTGCCTGCTGCTCGCTTCACTTCATGTCTTGGTGTGCACATCTGCTGAGAGCTCCTGTTACCTCTGCAGCCTCCCCTGGGGTCTCGTATTTGCTGCTGTTGCTTTCTCCTCAACAATACTTTGTCTTCTCATCTCCATGGCAACACGACGTCTCTCGCCAGGGCCAAAGATTCAGGGGAAGGTAAGTTTTTACACCTAAAATATATATATATATATACTCACTGATGCTGAGAAGATAGAGATTTGTTTTTAGGTAATGCTTCTTTGCTTCCTACAAATAAAGAGATATTACCCACGAGATCATCAGAATTTATTTAAGAGAAAGTCTATTAAATCTACTCAGGCTCAGGGGGGATGGCAAGCTCTTGTCTATCATGCACCCACTTTGTGATTTAGCAAAGTTTTGCAAAGTCTTTACGAATGCAGCTTTAAATCACTTGAATGTTTCTTTGCTGTGAAACAAAGCCTGAGAAAACCTTTTAGAAGATTTTCTTCAACGTGGAACAGTGAATCAATCCCTCCAGAAAATACCTAATAAATTGATTTGAACTGTGAATTGTTATATTTACAGCTTTTTTTTTTTTTTGAAGGTAGAAGGCAAAAAAAAAAATGTTATTACTCTCCAGTAATATATAGGTAAAAGTAAATGTTGCTATAAGAGGGATTTTATCAGACAAAGCAGACTGTGAGCATCAAACAGGGGAACTAGGACAGTACCTCTGTCTGTGAAATCCAGCAGCACGACAAACTGTGAGCTGCTGCAGTCTGTTCTGCTGTACGTTCTACATGCCAGAGTTCACAGGCCTCCACTTTTTTTTAATATCCATTTTAAAAAGCTCACCTTTCTGAAACACAATGCTGCATTAATGAGCATAATATATAATTTTAAATAGCATATGTTTCGTTTTTTTTGTTTTTTTTTTTAAACACAGCTGTTGCGTATGAAAAATTGTGCTTATTTCAAATGTTCCAGTCTGTCAGGATTGAATCTGGGCAGATCATTCTGTGTCTCTGGAAAAATGGTGTCTTCCACTCTGCAGCACAGAAAGTTTTACTTTACCTTTTTATTGCCGTAGGAAGGTCACAACTTTGTGGTTCAGTGGAAAAAGTGAAAATAGGCCAACCAGACTCTACTGTTACTGTCAATATAAAGGCACTTGGCAAAATAGTACAGTAGATGTGCTGTTTTACAGGAAGGTTTTATGAACAACAGGATCAACTTTAAAACAAACAAATATAGCAGTATATGGCCTATCTAACACTATTGACTCTATTGTGATTTTTAATTAGAATCAGTGCTCCAAAGGTCACTTAGATTATAATAAATGTCAGTTTTCAGCTATTTTAACTGTAAACAGACAAGGAGATTGCTGATTAATATGTCAGTCGAAACGCACATTAAACAACCATCAATAGACCTTGGAACTTGTAGGACAAAGAGCTTTCAATCACATATAGGAGTACTAGTTATTCAGGTGAAAGCTTTGAGTTCTTTGTTTAAACCAGTATAAAGATGGGTGTTCTTTTTTGTTCTTGTTCTGTCTTTGAGTTCAAATGTCACACCAATGTCAATGTGCTCATATTTCAAAGAGCATTCAATGATTGGGCCTGTAAAGTGAAATGGGTCTCCTCATCCAGCAGCAGATTCTTAACAAATTACCAGACTTTGGATAGAAAGCTGAGGCGAACAAACAAGTCCAAAACAAATTTCAGTTTCAACCAGAGATTCACAATGAAGTCTGCGCCTTATGTGGCACAGTGGTTTCAAAATGAAAAGAGCTCATTATTTTCTGTTAATGATTGATTTCATCATCGTTTACCCTGTGACTCCTTTTCTTTTCTTTTTTTGTAAATAACAAAATAATGTTGATTAAACATCCATTACATTTTAGAGAGAATAGGGAAAAGCTACAAACGCTACACATTGAAACTGAAAGATATTAAATTTACCTATCCTCGGAGGAAATTCTCTCACTTTTGAAGTTGGAGAGTGTTCAGGCATCTTGCTAGATAAATGATTTATCAATGTGTTTCAGTTCTACTGTCCATTGTCTAAGAAATGTTTATTTTAAAAAGCCAGAGCAACACAAAAGTAGGAAAGAAAAAAATCTGCAGAAGAATCAGGATTAGACTTGATTGACAGATCTTTCCAGCCATGCAATACAATAATACAGACTATAATAATGTATAACTTATATATTTATGGAGCTGTAATCTCTCTTCAGTTATAAAACTTGAAGTAATCAGATATTTGCATCTAACTGTTCAGTGAGGGATCATATAAACTGCTCCAGCATTTCAGCTTCCTGATATCGACCTGCACTTACAGTAAAGTTGGAATCAATCTTAAAATCTTATCGATCACTTTGAAAGCTATACATTGATTTGTCCCATCTGCTCTTTTTATTTTTGGGGGTGTGAGGACCTGCAGTGCCTGGTGCCATGATGTATATTATGTCCTGTTCCAGAAGCAGTGATTAAGTATTTAGAATCAAGGACAACATCTTCATCTTTGTAATAACCTGTGTGAGGAAATACATTGTGTGGAATCAAAGTCATTTTGATATTGAGGTTAAAACAAAGAAAGCTATTTTATTGTTACACTCCATTAGCATTGGAAATTGGATTTTTCTTAGGTTTGATTTTGCCAGTCTTACCTCTTTTTAGAAGTTTTCAACCACCCTCAATTTACCAAAGTGCTTTAAAAATACAGTGAAAATTACCTTTAAGGAGAAAAAAAAATGTAAAATGCTGTGCGGTGATGTTCTGAAATGAAGTAAGGAAAGGGTAAGAAATGATCAGAAGTCAGATACAAGGTTGTTAGATTATATAATCACTTGGATCAGTTTGGATCTAAAGTGGAAGCTGTGCCAGGTTTTGCTTGATGAATGACTGCATTATGGGTGAGATCCAAAACTTGTATTAGAAGTATCCGGATTAGTTTCTCTTCTAGACAGAGTGAGCTGGAGAAAGTAGCACATTTACCAACTCACCACTTGAACCAAAATGTGATTGGAATGACAGCCTACTGATTTTTAATAACATAAAGGTGAATATATATTATTAAGAACTTGAGGTTGCAAATAGGAGAATATTTGAAAAGGGAAAAAAAAAACAGAAATGCTGAGTAGAATACCTGCAATATTAAAAAAGCTGAGACTTCCATAACAAATGTATTCACTGAGCCTATTATTCAGTCTCTATTATAAAGGATTGAGTCAAAAAGATTCCCAAAGGCAACTGATTTGTGACTTTTGTACTACTTTTGTGTGAAATAATAGAAATACGGTTTTTCCTGACACTAATGCAGACGAGACAGTGATTTTGTTATTTCACTATAATTCATTGTGTCACAATGCAGACAAAGACATTTTGGACACATACAGCTTCACTTCAGGATTTGATTGATTGAATTTCTAGGATACAAAGTCCCTGAGGCAGCTGAGAGAGTATTTAAACTTTTTATGATTTTGAAATAACTTAACAGACGAGCACATACAAGCTATCTTATATGACACCAATAGTAAAACTGTTGTTGTAAAATTGTTCAATATTTTGGAAAATATCCTGGGATTGTCTACAGCCCCTCGGCAGCATGCCTTAGTGGTATGGATAATGGATATCTTGTTTGTGCAATCCAAAAACCAAAGGATAAAAATGACAGTCTGACATTTTATAAGTTATGTCATTTTCAATTTCTTGGCTGAGATGAGCAATATCCTGAATTCCCTGCTCATAGCAAAAGATATCAGACCCAAGTCACAAGTCAGCAGTTTTCTAAAAAGATTTTATATAACCAATAATATAATTTGGTTCAAATCAAACAAGTGATTAGCAGATCAGTAGCCGAATTTTACAATCAATTCTCTGCCCTGCACAAAATATTTGAAGTTGCCTGGAAGTTTTCTTTAATGGACCTGAGAAAAAAAAAGACTGCTACAAAGTTGAAGCTGCTCAAGATGAATGTAGATTAACTTTTAGAGACAGAAATCCTCTTAGTCAGTGTGACTGCTAAAATTTAAAACCTAATCCCAGTAAACACCCACATTTCTGGCCTGACTCACAATGTGGTGAGAATCAAACGTGACACTCACATACTGTTGTGAGTGTTGTCAATACAAGTATGGTGATTAATGAGGTTGTTTAGAAAAATCTGCCTTAAAGGCTGCAGGCATACATGGAGAAGAAGGGTGAAAGTGGATATAAAAATATTTTCTTCTTTTAAGTTGGACCTGAACCAGAAGAGTTCAGCACAGACACACAGAGCCAAGTCCAGCTTTCAATCCTGAATGATCAACTAACAAAAGCAACAATGAATCTAATGATAATAGAATAGTTACTGTTTACAGATGGTGTTTTTTTTCATGACCTTTTCAGTTCAAATTATAGCAAAGTAATAGTTCATATGAAATCTCTTTTATTCCCTTAAAATGAATAAATGCAAACTTTTGACTATGTAAATAATAAGTAAAGTTGTATCGGTAGTGTACAAAGAGGAGATTATCAAATGTATATAAATGCAAATCTTTCTCAAAATTAATTTAGAAAAAAAATGTATTTCCAGTACATGGTGCCAAGTATCTCATCCTCATTGAAACCATTGAATGAACACCACAGGTTTAAAATTGAAATTTTACAATTTGAGAACCACTGAAGGAGAGACACACTAGAGCAGGAAGCAATGGAACAGGAAAAGCATATTACAGGTCACTTGTTGGTCGTGACATGCTTGAGAGAAACAAAGAAGTTGCAGATGCACAGGACGTCACTCTCGCCTGTCAATGATGTAAGACTCAGTCTCTGCTTAGCTGAAGTTCGATTTATCTCATGGTCAGAGGCTTTAGAACAGTCCCTGTTGTTTTTTTTTTTGGTTCTTAAAATTTACATAATTCAATACTTCAGTGTTTCTCAGACTGAAGCACAGAACAAATTGAAGCTTCTTGTTGAATGAAATTGAATCCAAAATTTTCACTCCCTTCTGTCCAGTTCACACAACTGCCAGCATCAAATATTTAACATCACAGCACATTGTGTGAAACAATAATAGCCTGAAAAACAAACTCAGAACTAGTAAGAAACTGCTCAGTCCCACTGTTAAACAAGCCTTTATGACGTGCGTACAGGTTCGGCTTCTCACTGTCATCGAGGTGTGAATTTTTTTGGACGTTAAGCTAAAATATTGCTGCTGAACTGAGGTTGGAGGAACTTTATTTGAACTTGCTTTGCGTGGCAATGTGCTATCAGCTTCAGTCAAAATAAACTGCATACTAGAAAATGATTGGACAGACACCAGTTGTAAAGTATGTGATATAAATCATTCATAAGTGACTTAACACAATTTAAAAATGACAGCTCATGGTCACCGTCTGAAGACCAATTCCTTGTTGTCTATCGATCAGCAGCAAGAGAAACAGCAGAGTTGTGTTTCTGTGTGAGCAGAATATTCTTTAGGAGACATAGTGTAAAAATGATCTGGGTAAGATAACAGAGCAGGTACAAGCGCTTGTAAACTGAATTGTTTCAGTATTGAGCACATGGGTCATTTTATGAGATTCATTAGCTCAGTTTATTTCAGTACCGAGTAGAATGATGTGAATCACCCAGGCAGTAGCTTGATCCAGCTAATTATCCCACTGATTTGAGCTATACACAACACATTTTGGACAATAAAATTGTAATTGCTGATGGATTAACAGCACCGAGGTGGGCGAGTTGGAAACGAGTTGAGAGTCTAGTTTGGCCTGTGTGGTTGTGGTAGTTGGTTCTCTTACACAATTTGTAAATAGAAATTATCAAGTTACATAGGTTTTTTGTTTGAACCACGCACTCCTGTGATTTTGGATTTGAGTCTGTTATTTTTGAATGGTATCACATATTTTAAGGCCCAGATCTATTTGTTGTTGCTGTTGTTGTTTTTTTTTTTTTTTGTTTGTTTGTTTGTTTTTAATTTGTTTGTTTGTTTTTTCTGGGGGGGTGTTTTTTGTAAGATAACCAGCTCATAAACAGATGATGATAAGGGAAAAAATGTGACCTAATTTGAATGTTCTGTTCTGTGAATGTGTAATATTCATCTTACCTTTTTACCCTCCTCTGTAGTCTCCACTGAGGACCAGCAGCAGCGAGTGGTCTCTGTCGGAGCTGGATGTGTTGTTACTGGCTGGCACAATTGGACACACTCTCAGCTTGGGAGCCAGCAGCTTCGTAGAGGAAGAGCACCAAACTTGGTATTTTCTCCTCAACACCCTCTGCCTCGCCGTCTTCCAGGATGTCTGCCGCAAGTACTTCAGAGAGAAAAATGGCTCAAGAGAAGAAGAGGAGCAAATCCTGCCGTCTAAGAACTGTCATGCCTCTGCTCACCCTAAGGGAGAGATTTACTCAGAGAAGTGGCTAGCATTAGCCACACCACCCTTCACTCTTGCCTGCTGCCGGCTGCTGCGGTCTCTCAACCAGACTGGGGTGCAGTGGGCTCACCTTCCTGACGTTGGACATTGGCTAAACAGGTTGGGTTTGGCAATCTCCTAAAATTATAAGTAATACAAGCTGCCACACAGAGCTGAATTGGATAAGCATGAAATAAAAAGTTCAAATTCCTAAAAGGCCAAGAATAAATAAACAAGTTTCATTTCAAATAACTAATCACAAAGCTAGATGGAGGTAACACTTAGAAAAGAGAGTATCAAGAGTATCTGGGATTTCTCAACCAGTATCTAAATCATCCTTCACATGTTTTTGTAGAGAAACTCTTTGCGTTTGTTCTTATTTAAACATTGTAATTCAGTCATTCATCCCTCTACTACCACTTATCTGTTACTGGGTCAGGCGGGGTGCTGGAGCCAATCCCAGCTCACTCTGGGTGAGGGCGGGGTCACCCTACACAGGCTGCCAGTCCATCACAGGGCCAACACACAGAGACAGACAGAGACCAACAACCACTCACACTCACACTCAGACCTACAGACAGTTTAGAGACACCTAGTACCCCAAACATGATGTCTTTGGACGCTGGGAGGAAGCCCACCCAAATGGTGAATTTGTTAGCAAATTGGTCCCTATATTCATTAATTTTAACTTACTACTTACTTACTTACTTTAAAAAAAAATAAAAAATCCAGAATTTACACTCTCATTTTGTTTTGTCTCACATGCAAATTGTGTTTATCTTTTTTGCCAAAACAATACAGTGGTTGTGCATAAAATTATCTGATTTAAAAAAACAAGAACAACATCAACAACAAAAAGTGCTAAGAGACATTAAAAGGCACTGTAATACTGAGGGGAACTGTAGAGTCAATTGATAATTGCCATCTGCTATGTTGTTGATACACAGATCTTAAGCTGAACTCAACATGGCTAAAAATCCTAGCTAGTGTGCTGCCTCAGCTCATGGACTTGTGAATTATTTTACTAGGCATCAAAGCAAAGAGTGGGTGTTAACTGGAGCAGCTACCTGGTTGAGTCAGAATTACCTTGGCAGCATTATTATGTTCTCAGGGGAAAAATGCACTGCTGTAACAAAAATAACTGCGTGTCTCCCTGTAGTATCTGTTAGGTCTTCGGAGTTCTTTGTTAAATAACACAAAAGAGGAGAATATATATCTATAGAATCTGTTAAATGCATGTGTAAATCTGTTGAGTGTTTTGACTTTATGTGTTGCTCAAGACAAACATTATAGCTTTAAATCTCAGGTTTCACCAACAGCCTTCAGTGTGTTGTTTGTTCTGACAAACAGTAACAGCAGTATCGTTGTGGGCTGTAATGAACATTGGGCTGCTAGCAAAGCTGAGGACTATGCATCTTTTGTTATAGTGTATAGTACATTATTCTTTTATATGTGGCTGTATTGGTGACTGGACAAAAAAAACAAAACAATATCCAAGCAGCTGTAGTTGGGAGTGAGTGACTTTTTATTAAGCGCTCATATTCAATAGTCACATGGGTTTTCATTCATAATGGAAATGCACCAATTTTTCTTAAGGACAGGTGTCCCAGTGAATGAGAGGGGAACGAAATAGCAAGATGTTCACATTCCTTTCAGGAAAGTGTAATACAGTAGATCAACGTAAGAAGTTCAGTCCCGCTCTCTGGAGAGTATTGAAAGCCATTATGGTAAATGTAGGCTCTTGACAACTGAAAAAGCAATACAGGAGGCTGGTTGACTGAAATGTGCTGAGAAGGTTCACTTCCCAACAAAATGATTTGATCAGCATAGACACTAAAAGGTAAAACTTGCTCTTCTAACACTGAAATAATTTGATGTGTGGGTTTGGGGCTGACAAGCTGACAGGACCCTCTACCCTCTACTTTCCTTTTCCAAATACAGATTGAATATAGAAAGGTTGCTTTCTCTGAGACTCTAGAAAAATTGTTATTTCTCTATAAAATTGTGACTGTTTCAAGGCCATTAATATTCTGTCAAGAGATCCGGGCAGAGGGTTATGGTTTGTTTTTTAACATGCATCTCATCACAGAATAGAGATGTGGATTCTGACCTTTTGCCTGTCCAGCATCGCCCCTTGTCCCTGCACTGCCTGTTGTTGGGTTAATGAGATATAGGTAGTGTTACACCTCATATGGTTTCAAAGTACCTTACTTCCACTGCTGTCTGATCCTGCTAATGGCTAAATACGCAGCTTTCGCTCAGCTTTGATATGTCTGTTGAGGTCTTATTTCCTTCCTTTGCTCAGTGTGGTGTGATTTCACACTGTAGAGCCTTAAAATCCAGTGAACAATTGAAGGTCTTTGAGCCTTTAAAGTTTAAACTAGTGCTGATGGATATGACTGACAGTGTTTATCTTATCAAAATGTTTCCCGTTGCTCAGGAAGTACCTCACTATGGGGCTTGAGCTTTCTGCTTTTCTTTTCTTTTTCTTTTTTTTTTCAGTTATTCATTTGAAATCACATAATTCAATTTCACGCCTCATGTAATTTGGCCTAAAATAAGAAAGTATATTAAAAATGTTTACACCAACATGATAGAAATGAATGAATTTCATTGAACTCTTTCATATTGACTGCTAGGTTTTTTTTTCCTCAACCCCCATATGACACTTTCTGTCTGCTGTCTTTTTCTAGCTCTGAACACAAGATGGTTCTCTCCCTGCTGGCTGCTTTCTGTTTGGTTCTTATCTACCTCCTTGTTCAAAGACGATGCTCATGGGTCTCCAAAGTAGCACTTGCCCTCGGACTTTTGGGTGTCTACAGCTACCGGGCAGCTGTCGACAATGTCTCATTTCCATGGCAACAGTCTGGTCACACCATGTCCAGGTAAGTTGTTTTTTTTTTTTTTTTTTTTTATAAAATCCAGGACCATGATTACATTAATGATAATAGTTTGAGAATTCCTGTGTACTATTAGTCAGCAGATTTGCAGGGCCAAGTTGTGCTGTGATGCAGCTTAGCGTCCAGGCTGCAGTGCTGCATGTCTCATCTGGCACTCAGATTCTTAGCACTTTAACTGTGATGATGAACTGTTGTACTTTTTTTTTTTGCTTTATATAGTAAGTGTGCGCTATTCACGGCACCTTCAAGTCTTTAAAAATGAAATTAACAACATTTAAAGTCATGAAAAAATCTAGAACTGTTGATTCAAGTTGGCCGCCACTTAGAATTGCAATTATATGACAGATTTTTTTTCTCTTCTAATACGAGTTTATGACAGAGCCAACTACCCTCCTCATTTCTCCTGTCCTCAGCACAAAGTCACATTTTCACAACACAGAGGCCTAAGCAAGTTAATTAGAAATAGAGATTGAACAGGCAAAGTGAGGAGGTAATATATCACTATCCAGAATATTGGCATAATGCTCAGGTAAATTTGCATTTAATTTCGCCTGAAAATTTGTTTTGGTTTGTTGTATTTTTTTTTTTTTCACTATATTGTAACCAGTGCTGAGCAGAAATAAACATCAGCTCATAGTGGGTTTGTTGGACTCTCTACATGTGTTGAATATACGATATACCAGACAGAGACTTTTGAAATTTGGATTCTGAGCACCTACTGCTACTGAATTATCAGGTCAAATTATTTGTCTTCTACATTGGTTACTTTGATTAATATTAAATAAACATGGTAAATATTACCTAAATTGTCTACATAAAAATGTTTAACTATCTCCATAGTAGTATTCTCCATGTTAGCATACAGACAATAGAAGTCTACTGTTAAAAGCCCTTCTCCAATGAAACTTGTGTTTTTCATTTAACACAAGATGTGAGCAAAATGAGCAGTCAATGCCATGACGTCATATGTCCACCAACTTCAGTGAACCAGTGAAAACCAGTGGCTTATTCATAAGCTACAGAATCCATCCTGCCAGCTGATGGAAACATTAACCTGAAACCTTGTCAGCACATCAAAGTATAGCTCAATCAACATAAGTGCAATCATCAAAGCCGTGTCAGCCCCTGCACACTGTTACAAACAAATAGTAGAAAATAAGTGTGAGATGCTAACTATGAGCATCTGTTAGTCTCTGCTTCTGTTTACAACAGACTCCATAATCTGTGTCTGGCTCTGAATGAACCTCAGACATCTACCTGAGACTGATGTTTCCTTCATCTTGTTGTGCTGTGGTGTTTCAACTGACAACTTAGCACAGGCAGCGGCAGCAAATAGATGAGCTTCCAAGAACCACTTTTTCTTTTAATTTCACTTTATATGTAGGAAAACCACTTCAGCATAACATTAATGATAGCAGAGTATTTCATAGAGGTTAAAGTATGTCTGGAGAGGAACTTAAAGTAGGTCCTTATGTCCTCTTGCCCTAATCAATCATACCAAGTTGACAATCTGAATAATTTTACACACATGGCACATTCTCTATCATACGTAACCCTGCTGTGTCAGGTGCTTTTTGGATGTTTTTTGTCCTTGAACTCATCATGAACAATATAAATACAGATAAGTCGTCTTGAAAACAGGTGCCTTATCTAATCATTCAACAAAGACTTGAACTTGTTGATAGGGTTGTCAAATAGGTGGGGAATTTAGAAAATCGTGCACCTCCTAAATGTGTTAAATTTTTACACTGCATACTATAGGTTGGCGCAGAGTTATCTGCTACTAACCCCCGTCGGAGAAAATAACGAGTGTGCAGCACACAGTTCTCCTGTCTAGTTTTCCTGACCTTCCTTCATCTACCCCGGGTACCTGGCCTCTGCTAACCTTTCCTGGTCTCCTTGGCAGCCTCTGCTACTTGCTCACCTAATTAAAAGCTGAACCTCTCACTCTCACCCATACAAAGACACCTGAACTAAAGCCAGAGAGGGACTCTGGCCTTTTTTGACAAACTGTATGATTGATGATTGGCTGACGGTTGACCCAGCCCTTCAACTTTTTCTTCACACCTCAACGAGTTGATCATTAAGATACTCCACCTCAAGGATTTATTTTAGATTTAGTGCACACCATGATTTCTTGGGTAGAGTATAACACTGTATGGCTAAGACCAACGTTAGTCTTATGCATTTGTACTAAACCATTGCTTTGATTTTAGTTTAATGTAGCTTGCAGCTGCTGAGTTGTTGGAATCAAGCACTCTGGCACTCTGGTTTATTTCCCACGGGTATATATTTTTTTTTAAAGAACCATAAAGTTGAGTTTATGATTATTTTAGATACAATATCAAAGCTGTTTCTCTTTCTCTGAAGTGAAAAAAGCCCAGGAAAAACAGTTACACTTTCTCACTTCTTAGTTGCTCTGCTTTCCCCTTCACACTATAATGTGAATATAAAAAGGAATGACTTCGTATAATGACCCTTTTTAAAGTGTGCTCTTCCTGGGTTACTCTTTGTGTGTTTTTATCAGAGTGAAGCCTCTTGACACCTCCCTGGTCGTCTCCTCATCTTCCCTTCGTACCAACTGCCTAATTGCACTGTTGCATCTTTCAAAATGGCTAATGGAGAGAACAGATCGTGATCACGTTAAATGATCCAAAGAGTTACTCAGATCGGTGCCACTGTGGATCCAGTTTATCTCTCTCTCTCTCTCTGTCTGTTTTCTGATCTCTCCTGCACCCATCATTCTTCGTGGCATCAGAAACAAACCTAAAAATAGACAGCTAAAAACAGTCAGCTGACAGGGCAAGAATGTGCTTTGCATTATTTTGTATATAGCTGAATACTGAGAGAACGCTCAGTGCTACCTGATGACTATCAGAATAAAACATTCATAAAGAAAGATTCAGTCAATTTAACAGAAAAGATGAATGAAATTCAATTTTCTGAATAAGTGTTTCAATAGGAAGTAGCTCAACATCAAAGCAGCCGGCTGAGAGCCAGATCTGTCTGAGCCTGTATGCATCACAGCAGCCCCCCTCTGACTTTGTGGCACATTTTTAACCAGACATAAAGCCACAAAGAAGCATGTAAGATGTTTATGTTTTCATTTGTGTGTCTTCTCACCTGCACAAAACATGACCTATTTTATCATGTACTGCTCGATCTAGAAAGGGGCTGTTGTGCAGGTTCCCAATTTAAAAATATTCATGCATACTGATACAACTTAAAAATGGAAATGTATTCAAACTCGTCTCAAAACACCTGTGAACCCCTGCCACACACACATACAGACACCTTGAGACACACACACATAGAATTTAGTTTCCAATTTTATTACCCAAGAGATAAAGAATTTTATGCTCCTGTTTTAGAAGCTTTTTTCTGTTCATATGATATATCAGTTGTAACATTTAACAAACTATTATCCTCTGACTTTAAAGTATTGTTCCAAAAATCTGATTTTTTTTCTGTGCTTCATCTTTCTAAGTCAGACTGCTGTTTCAGACAAATGCTCTTTTTAATCAAACATACAGCTGAGGAAGGAAACATCAACACATGCTGCCAGCAAAGCAGCTATTGATTTAGTGCTTTGTTGTGTAATTAGATGTTTTTTTTTCTGCAACCACAGTTTTTAAACCCTGCCACTTACTCCCTGTGGCATTTCAATAGTTGCAACTTGGACAGACTGAGAAACTGTATCCAACAGAAAGGCCAGGGCTCAGACAACGTGGGCAGGGTCTCCTCATCCTCAGGCATCAGCTTCAAAATCTTTCCTCCAGTACTGACATACTTGTTGTGGTTGATTTACTGTGTAATAAGTGATGAAGGGGATATACTAAACATTTTGAGGGTTGGAGAGACTCTTACCTTTTCTTATTTTCTTATTGCCAGAACACCGGCGCTTGTTTCCGAGATAACATTACATCCAGGCAGCTCCTCTGTCCTGCACTGACAAGCTACTATTTTCTGTCCACTGTCACTTTTATTAACACTACACAATGCAGCAAATAAGATTTGACTGGCTATGTAATGTGTGTGGCTTTAAAGTCCCTGAATGCTCAGTTCAAAGGTGAAGGTTTTCCTCAATGATTGTAACTGTCAAGGCTTGAGAGAACAAATTGTCATTCCATAGGAAGATATAATAAACCTCTGCACCATCCAGAGTGTGTGGGGGAGGTTTCAACACAACCATGCAACTTTCCAGTGGTCAGATTTTATTTATTTATTTATTTTTTTTATTATTATTATTCTTTCAGGTGTTTTTAAGTTTTCACTGGTCTCTGAAAGTCCAAAGTTGAGTTCATGGCTTCAGAAGTGTTTTCTACTCACGATCCCACAAAGCAATGTGTCACAAACATGTGAAACATGTGAAAATGACAGTCAGTGCATAATGATGACTCATTTACTACCCACCAAAGACTGAGCTCCTGTTATGAGTTATGATTATAATGCGATGAAGAGCATCTTCATCTTCAACATCATCATCAAAATCGAAAGCCATATTATCTATTCAAGTAGAAACTTCCAACCAAACTCACAAAAGAAAACTTACCAATAGTAGAAAAAAAGACCAGACGAGCCCCCACTTTATGTTACGCCCCAGTGTAGGGGAGCAGGGACACGGCATAAAAGAGTACCAAATCTAAACAGTCCAAAATTAGGTTCAGAATAACCACAGGTTTATTCCTAACAAAAAGGCCTGATGTACAGATAAAAAAGGACTAGTCGTCAGAGCAAAACAAAAAAAGTGCTAGATATATACAGTGATCAACTATAAACTAATAACAAAAAGAGATCACAACCCACCACCAAAATTACACCACTTATCGCCAAATACACAGCTAGACACAGTTCTCAAACTGTAAATCACCAAAAATAAACGTCACTGGTGACTGGGTTTAAATCTCTGAACGCAGCAGCAGGGACCAATAGGACAGCGACACCACTTGCTGTCAGGAGGAAGGCAGGATCAGCGCAGCTGCTACAAGAAGGAAGAAGACTCACTCAGACACAAAAAAGGGAACCAAACAGGACACACAGGAACAACAAAACAGAACAGACACAGTACGGCCCAGGGCCGTAACAAATCAACAAGAAATCTAAATAAACAATGTAACAATAGCATAACGCACTCTGAGCATTGTTCTGTATGACAAATGTGCTTTGCTGCAAGACACCTTGAGCACCATTATCCCAACAACTTTGCCCTCTTCATTGCTATTGTTGCAGAATAGGATTGATCTTACCATAACCTGGCTCTTTGCTTGGCTGTCTGAACTACAGCACTGCCAAGAGATGAAAAGCCCTTTTTCAACAAACAGTGTAGGGTCGGTGGGATTGATTTTTTTCCATGGTTATGTGCTACTCTTGTGCATTGGCTCACCATTTAAAAATGACATCTTCATCCTAGGACTATTACAAACTATCATGCTCTAAGTGGACAGGAGGGATGAGAGAGTGGATGCACTTTTTTTTTTTTTATTTTCTCCAGTGTTGGAAGTTAATTATAGGCTTAACTCTACCTTAGCTCTGTGACAAATCCAATTCAAGTAAGGGTTTGGAATTTTGAGGAATCCATTAGTGCAAAGGTTTTTTTTTTTTTTTTCCATTCGTGCATTTTTCTCTGTAGAAAAAGTGTGACTCACTATAATCAGGAGAATCCTCAGGAGGTACCAGAAGGGAGTCCATGTTAGTGAACATGAACTACATATATAGACTAATAGAACAGCCAGATCACAGCCATGACCAAATGTTGGTTATTATGCACAAACACACAGGAACAACTGATCAACTAGTAATTCTGTTAACTTAAGCTGCAGCTCAAATTCATCTCTGTCCTCACAGAGTCAAATCCAGGCCAGGATTCTCTGCTTTTTCTTCGCATAAAATAATGATGAATGCAATCCCTGCCATTGTTGGGGGAGTTGTGAATAATAAAGTATAGTGTTCTATGGATCATATTGGTCTGCGCCGTTCTTCTGTTGGAACAAGTTTCCATAAAACACACTGATTAATAATACATATCCAATACTTGTTCAACTCCTTCAGGGTCAGCTATTATCCTGTAGTACTCTTCAAGCTTTGACTGCATCCTGCTGCAAAAGAGATGTCCCTTTACTCTGCCATTACCTTCAGCCAAAAACGAATTGTCTTTTCGACGTCTTACTTTCTTCTAAATGTGTGAATACCTTTCAAACGGCAACAGGAAAGATTACCAGAAGCTACCCTGAATGAATACTAGATATGACTGTGAATATAATCTATGCTTTTGTTGTCAGTATAATTCCTGTATTCTTGATCTTGATCTGGGATAAATCTCCACATATTTGAAGGCAATACAAATTAAATCATCATTTTCCCCTGGCTGTAACTTGAAACATGAAAATTCAGTGGCTTCCTAAACTTCATTAGCTCGTAATATTCTTTATTCCCTTTTTATCCATTAGTAAATAGAATAAGTCTACTTGCCACTGCTCTTATCACCCTTTTCTTGTCTGTTTTGTTTTTGCTTGTTTATTCGTTCATTTTCAGATGGCTAATTTACTCATTGTAATTTTTTTTTTTTCTTTGAATTTACATTAATTAAAGAGCAGATTTTCGTTTCCATTTCAGTTCGGTGCATAAGAGCATATGCTGAAAGCCTGGAGTGGAAATTAGACTAAATGTAATTGCCTTCATAATTGGAAGCACTTTTACTTTAAAACTTAAATTTGGGACTTTTTGCGCAGATAAATTATTGATAGTTGGAAAAGGATTTTTGTAGAGTAAGCCATTTAGAAGGAGAAGAGCTTCATGGAAACTATTTTAACCTTCTATTTACTTAAAACTTTGGATACAAACGCTCCCTTCTACAGCTCAGGGCATCCATTACAGGCTATCTTTGAATCTTGCATAAATCTTGCATTCATAACTTGCATAGCCAAAACATTCAAACTTATTGCATAAATTTTTGGAGAAAGAGGTCAATTCTGCTGGCAGAATCAAGTGATGTGTGAATAGGAAATCAGGTTACTACAGTAGATGCATGAACCTTTGTAGTCGAATACATCAGCATTGGGGAGGTGTTGACTGAGACTGAGTTTATGCAAACTGCAGTTTGTGGTGATTTTCCATTGTATTGCATTATGCTGAGAAGTCTCCATCCATTTGCATGTCCATCAGGGACAACTAAAAAATATAAACCTTCACTCTGGCATACATAGGAGGTTTCCATTCAAGTGATTTCACTTCACAAAAAATTTTGAATGCAAACTAACCTTTAACTTCACCCTATAAAAGCTTTGATGCCTTTGGCTCATTATACAATTATAATAGAGGCTGTATGCACTGAACAAAACCATAAACACAACATTTCACAAGCTGCAATTCCTTTTAAAGTAAAATCTGTAGAATGCTCTCAAATTTTTTGCCACCAATGTGTTTAATCAATGTTAGTGAGCGGATATCCTTTGCAGAGATCATCTGCCCACCCAACAGGTGTGGCTCATCAAAATCCTGAAGGCAGTGTTGTTACTGACCAGGTGCTGTTCACGATGGCCATCATAAAAGGCCACTTTAAAGTGCTGATGGTTTATTTTGGAGGAAAAAAAAAGTTTATTAGGTACTCAACTGTGTGATGTGACGCACAGATGTGCATTTTTTGGCCAAATGGCTGCAGGGCAGATCAGAAAACAAGCTGATCAGGTTGCTGATTTGTTGCTTGTCCTCAAGAGATAGACAAAGTTTCTGTGTATTGGCAGGAATTAGCTCATGTTGTACACAGAGAGAATCCCAAACTTGCTCAGTGGGTGTTGTGTTTAGTCACTGCACAGGCCACGCACAGACTGGGATGTTTTGAGTTTCCACAACTTCATCATGATGCAACATAAGGGGGTGGTGGCAGATAAATGACAATTGGCCTCAATGTCTCTTCACAGAATATTTGTGTGTGTGCATTTTTGGGTTTGTAGAAACAGACTTTAATTTTACTGTAACTCATGAAAAATGGAAAGACTAATATGCTGCGTTCACTTTTTTGTTCAGTTATCTTTGTCAGTCTGTTGTATAATTGTGTATATAAATGAATGTCTGTATTTTTTTTTTACCAGTAGCAGTTTGTGAAGTCAAAGAGGAAAAGCATTTGCTGTTATATAATGATAATAATCATAGTGATAGTGGGAGCCCCATGGCTGCAGCTGTAATACACCAGTGAGCTTTGTCATTTCAGTCTTTAATGGTGACAAACCAAAACTACACCTACAAAAGTTTTTTATTTTATTTTATTTTATTTTTTCCATTTAGGGTCAGCTGATGTAAAATTTCTCTGAAACCATCAAAAACAGCCGGCAGTCCTGAAGTTTTCACTGCTGCTGTTTGGACCCTGTTTTATTATTATCCTAAACTATTTACAACACATGGCACTGTATTTAGGGAAGAGGATTTGGATGAAATGTCACAGAACCTCAAAGTGCACTATAATGTTACTACGTTTCCCGAATCCGAATGATACAGAAACAACCACAATAGACAGAGTGATGGGTTTGACAAAGTCTTTAAATATAATTGTTACAGTGACACATTGCATACTGAATGAAGGAGAGGGAGAGGTTAAGCTACAGAAACATAAGGAATCCTGTCTATCAGGAGACAGGGATATGAACATGATTAGACACAGGGCTGACATATATAGACTAATTCAGGTATTTTAAACAGTAGATCAGTTCTTTTCTGTCATATGTGAAAACCTCTGATATGAGGCATTATTTTGAGCCTTATGCTCTTTGTGCTCCTGCTGATGCTGTTACTACCACAGAGGTGATGTGAATACTTATTTTGTTTTTGTTAACACGATTTGACTTTGCACTTGTCATTTGTTTTACCTTTAGCTGCCAACTGTATTTGATAAGAGGCATTATTTTTAATTCATCATTCAGTATATAAACTTTTCATAAAATCATTTTTCAATTACTAAGTGCATGAACAAATAGAGCCGGAGCGCCAGAATCCACATCCCAGAGTCATGCACCACCATTACTTGAATATTGAACTAGGAGTTTTGTGGAGGAAAGTCAATACTGGCT
Organism: Echeneis naucrates; assembly: GCF_900963305.1. Taxonomy (NCBI): domain Eukaryota; kingdom Metazoa; phylum Chordata; class Actinopteri; order Carangiformes; family Echeneidae; genus Echeneis; species Echeneis naucrates. The sequence goes on along the minus strand of NC_042520.1, from coordinate 19,154,563 downwards.
TGCTGCAGATGCAAAAATGACAGTCTGGAATCTTTGTCTTCTAGGGGAACAGTGGAGGCACGCTTTGTTTACGTCTTCGTTCTGGGCATCCTGTTCACGGGCACCAAGGACCTACTGCGGTCCCAGATCATCACAGCAGATGCCAAACTGAAGAGCAGGGGATTGTGGGAGATTTACAGCGGCTTGGTCTTGTTGGTTTCGCTGTTGTTCCGAGCTCACAACCTGCCAGTACTGTGCGGCTGCCTGTTGATCCAGACACTCATGGCGCAGTTCATCTGGAAGAAGCTCCACTATGACTCAGCCCAGACCACCATCATGCACTACTGGTTCGGTCAGGCCTTCTTTTACTTTCAGGTAAAGAACCCTAACCATACATTTAAACTGCCATCATGTCTGGTCAGTGTTATGTTGCATGTGTTAAAACTAATTTACTGGGTAACTAACATCAAGCTGACAAGCACTTAACCACGCCCAGCCAAGTGAACATCCTGTGAGATCTGTATCTATTTGAATCCTGAACATCATCAAATGTGTCTGGTATGAGTTATTGATGTTTCAGTGAAAACTGCAAAGTAGCATTTCTGCTAATGCAAACCAACAGCTACTTTACAGATTAGTATGAAAAAAACGAATGAAAAGAGTATGGGGTGTGACGAGTTACAGTAAATGTTAAAAAAGGGTGTTTCTGTCCAGTCTGTGATGTGGCTGTTAACATTATGAAATATCAACAAGATCTTACCAACCAACTGATTAGGGAAGATGTGCAGGTGAAGGCTGTCACTTCCTTCTGTGATCTAGCCTGAAGTGTGATTTACTTCAGTTGCACACGTATTACTGTGAGGTGAGGTGGTGTTTAAGTGATGTCCGACCCTGGAGACCTGATTTTGTAAAGGCTGGTGTTGGTTTGTTAACATAGACTATAAATAAATATGAGTGTAGTCGTTGCTGTCTTTCCAGTGCAAAACTCTGCTCAACCCCTTGCTAATTCAAAAATGGGCAGCTAAGAGGGGCTTGTTTTGTGGTAAGAATAGGCTCACACCCCTGTCACTCAAAGTTCCACATTCTCAATTATGCAGGTATCTGGACGGAAGTCTGGACAGAATTTACACATTTTTGAGACATTTTAACATTGGAGCCAGGAACTGCAGCTTTAATTTTTCAGCCTGTTGGACCCGAATGGATGGTTTAGTGCTGCACCTCTTTTTGCTTTTGCTCATTTCAGGAATTTGTGCAAAGACAGAAAACATTTTATCATTCACATTATATCAAGGTAGTCTTATCTCAAAATAAATGATCAACAATGACCACTTCACAAGTTGCAGCCATTTTAACAGCAACGCACATCGCCGCTAACCTCACAAGGAGGTGCACAAGGAACAACCCTGAGCTGAGATTTTCCTTGTCTGATCCTAAGAGACACCTAATTTAATGCTGTGACAGAGTGTAGCAACATTTAGGAAAGGAATAGGTGGCAACTTGAGGAAGTGTTTGCGTATAAATTATATTAGTTTCATCCAGCACTCCTGAAGGCCAACTGGACTGCTTGCTTCCTATCATTGCGTTATGGTGTTATGAGCTATGAATGTTCCTCAAATGTGGCTATGATACTATTACCACAGACGTGTAATTACAGGCCTTTGAGTAATAATGTTTTCATCCAAGCTGTAACCATTGTGGCTCTGTACAGCTGCAACATATGTGATTTAAACTTGCTGCTCTGAAACAAAAACTGATGCCATTCAGAACAACCTAAATTATATTGGATTAAAATCTAATCAGCGAGAACAGCTGATCAGGGACCTCGAGAATCCAAGAACTGGCTTTTTCTCGTGTTGTCAGAAGCTTTGTTACAAATATTGTCTGAAAGCTGTTCTTTTCTGTGTCAACATTTGTTGGCACCGATACATACAGAAACACATGGGGATTGTGGAAAATATTCCACAATACCTGCAGAGACATTGCTGATGTCAGGGAAAGGGTTAAATTATATTACACAATGGAGTAACCGCCTAGCAGGAGTTGTCTTGGCGGCCTGTGTGTAGTTGTCCTGATCATTCACAGTGATGGACGAGTCTGGAGATTTTCTGTGGCTTTATCTCCGTACCAAAACCAGATGGTCAGTGAAGCAACAAGAAGGTGTTTATTCTTCAGAAATGAGACAGTTTGTGCAAATGTTCCTACATGAGAAGGGACGAGTCACCTCACGGGTTTTGAGATGCAATATAGCAACCTTCTGGAGAAATTATGAATCATCAATACCATCACAGGGATGTTTTTAGAGCTCCGCACTGAAAGGTGGGCTCACATTTAATAAATCTAACAAAAGTAACTCGCAATAATGTGCAGTAGGCAGAAGGTGTTTCTCTTTGGCAACACAAAACTACTCATCTCACAAATAACAGACATCAATATTGAGTTTTCTGGAATCATCTGTTTTTCAGGCTTTTATTTATTTCACATGATGTACACTACAGCAAAGAGCTCAATTTGACCAACCTCACTCGCTGACAGTTGTTATGACAATCAATTTTGTCTGAAATTCATACATAAAACATTTCTTGCTCTCCTGGTTTTTCATAAGTGATATATTTGTTGATGGTACTGGACGATATTTGAAAGACCACAGCGTGGCTTCAGCAAAAATCAAGTCGAAAACATGCACACGCAGCCGCCAACCTGCTCACTGCTCTTCGCCGCTTGTTTGTTAAAAATGGAGCCAGCTGTTTATGTTCTGTTTGTCTGTGCAAGGAAAGAGTAACAAACAGTGACACAGTTAATGAATCATTGCATTCAACTTTAGCAAGACAGCCATCCATGAGCTCTCCTGAATCACACACTGGTTTTGTCCTTGTCTATTTGTCTGCATTTAAATGTTATTTTGTTTGTGAGTGTGTGTGTGTGTGTGTGTGTCTGTCTGTCTGTGTGGGAGCTAAGACATGATCACAATAACCCAACAGTCAGAATAAATTTTAAAGGTAATTATGGCATTTTATGCACAAGGAACATGAATTTGAACTTAGTAGGAAAATATCCAAATGTGCCACCCAGAAATGACATTCAGCAGCTGATTCAACGTGAATACTTATTTGAACTTCGGACTAAATAATTATTATTATGAAGGTTAAGCTACAAAATGTGTTTTGTCTCTGAGACACTCAGTCTGCACCAGCCATAGATCTGAAAAATGAAGTTGACGCTTTCATATATTTTTCTTCAGTTTAAAAGATTATATATAATGACTCCCCCCCAGGCTCAGCTTGTGATGAAGCGTGCATCTAAAGATTCTGACATCTTTCTTCGTATCTGCATATATTGTCAGCCCCTCTTTTGAGTTGCATTTGAAGCAAGGCTAATTTTTTTTATGTGAATATATCCTACACGTACATAAGTGTGTTCCATTTGTACTGTGGCCGTGACTCCTGATTCCATTGTGTTGGAGAAAATCTTCAAAATCTTCATCTAGACAGGAAATAAGAAAAATAATTTGAGAAAAGTTTTATGTTTTCAATTAACTGCAGACATATTTGGCTTTTTATCAGAAATACTGGTTGTTTATTAAAGCATAACTAAGTATAAACTAAGCGTGTGTTCTGGCACACACATATATTCACACATACACAGGAGCCTGAATGGCTCTAACAAGAGTCCAGCTCCAGATAGAAAGCTATGTGTGCTGCTCTGGTCAGGGGAAATACAAACAACTGTGCTGCTGGGAAGGCAAAGCTGGAAGCCAGGAGCTCAGTGTAATGATGATAAAGCCAACGGCCTGTTCTTTTAAGGCCCGAAATGTTTACAAAGCTTCAGCCACAGATAGTTGTGTATTCTTTTTTTGGTCTGTAAACAGGCAGAAGTTATTCCTGCAATGCTGGCAATGCTAAAATAAGGTTTTTTGTGTGTCCATGCAGGGCAATTCCAACAACATTGCCACTGTCGACATTTCTGTGGGATTCATTGGACTGGAAAGTTATGTAGAAGCACCTGCCATCTTCTTAACGGCCCTCAACACTTATGCAGGGCCCCTCCTGTGGGCTTGTCATCTCGTCTGCTACCTCAGCTCAGAGAGAGACAGGTAAGCGTCAGACTGCACGTCACTCTGTGGCACTGACATCCAACCAGGTTGTTTGTGCTCTGGTGGGATGACTGCAGTGTCCATGGTGGAAAGTCTAATTCACTAAATCTACTGAACTAAACTTATTAAAATGAACATTTGTATGAATATATAATCTGCACATGTTTAAAAGAATATAAACATCAAAATAAGATTAGAAACTGATGTCGGCCTTTACTGCAATGTGGGCCAGGATTGGTAAACTGCTCATCAGCCTGAGTCTGAAAACTACTGTGCACAAGCACACTTGCAATACTGAACTATAGTAATGGATAAATTGTTAAAATATGAACAAAAAAAAGTTAAAAGAAACAGCAGAGTTAGAAATAAAATGTAACCAGGTGAAAGTGATGGAACAGCTTGAGCTGTCCAGCTTCTCTCACTCCAAGTGGTCACACTATAAAATCCATTTGGTCAATACAAACTTAACACTGACAATATGATGTAATGAAAACATTGATATTATCATAAATATTTTGATGTTATTAACAATTTGGAACATGAAAATAGTTGTATTTAAACACATTTCAAACATGAAGGTGGAAGTACATTATATTTAAACACACAATTCTTTTGCTTTGGTTTTAAACCATCTGTAACAGCACATCCACCAGGAGAATTGGTGATGTCTTCTCTCAGGCTTTTGTTCTGAATTTTCTCTATTAGGGCAGCACAAGGGCACAAAAATATTCTGTTACCTGGGTTTATTTGTGGCAACGATCCAAGATGCATGCAAACAGTTTAACCTGCATAAGACCGAAATTGGAGAGAAGCGCAAGCTTAGTCATTGTATATGTGTAAATGCTGCCAGTAATAACAAGCTCCCCTCAGCATGAGGCCCCTTCGCAGCTCTGACTGATGATGTCTGTGGCTGGGCAGCAGCTGTCCTGATAATAGAGCCAAAACTCAGATGCCCTTTTAATGTAGACAAAGGATAGTATTTCAATAAATGGGATTTGTGTTACCTGCCTTTGTTGGTTAAAAGTCCATAACAGCATTTAAAGGGTCTATCAGCTGCATCCTTGTGATTAAAAGTCACTATAGTGATGTAAAAGGTAAGTTTTTAATTTTGTCCGACAGAAATTAGACTGCAGAGTGAGGAGACATCCATGCATGATTGAGATTGTTAATGATCCCTGATCCCACATTTGAATATGATGCATTTAACATTTCAGGAGTCCAGTCTCTGATTGCAAAGGTTTTAGCCATCTTCAAATTTTTGGCACTGCTAGAAGCAGTCTATCGATTCATTCATCCAATATTTTGATCCAGTGAAGTGCTTGACTGGCTCGCCGTGATATCTGATATAGATGTTGAATATCCCCAAAGAATGAGTCCATGATGTTGGCGATCAAGGCATGGCAGAAAGCTTCCATATATTCAGGAACTTTTCACTGTCATTACCCTAGGAATTCCACTTCTACATAGAAATATTAAAAATGACTCAAAGAGGACTGTAGTTTCACACAGGAGATTAAAACTCAGCCATATTACAGCAGGTCTGGTAAAGCTGTGGCACTGTCTTCATTTTCTACTGGAAGCAATAAAGAGAAGAGCGCGTCAGATCTCAAATACAGCGGCACTCGGGAGTGACCAACATGACACCTTTGAGGTCTTGTGTTTTTTGAGATCAAATTTCTGCTTAAAATATTTCCTCCAACAAACTAAATTCAGATGCAGCTCCCGCATCGATCTGTTTCATGCGTGAACCTAAAGTGCAACAACAATGCAAGCTGACGGTAAATCTCATTCAGTCTTACGACGCGATTGATCCTTTCCCTAACAGCCACTAAAGTGAGGTGTGCTGGTGCCTGGCTGCCTCGCCTCAACTCATCACTGTGGGTTTACCCCTCACCCAACCAGCTCGCTGACTGCAGCCTCTAGAAGCCACTGCAGGGATTCAAATCTTCTTTTGTGATGCCCTTCAAACTAATACCGCATTAAGGCGCCTTGTAAACATTACGCGCTGCATTACAGTGCTGGACATCATTCACAGCGTGGTGCTTTCCAAAGAAACCCCACCTGTAGTGTGCACTAAGAGATACAGGGAAGAATGAAACTCTGAAATACTCTGATGCAAAGTACCAGAGCTCATTTAAAATTCACTCTGCACCATCAGCAGCTCAACCACAAGCCGAGTACTGGAAATGGGCTTTGATCATTATCTATTCAATGACTTTCCCTTGACACTGTCACACTGCACCCAAAGTAATACCATCAGTTGAGGAGAAAGTTTTCATTGTTTTAGTTCATAAAATCACAGAGCAGTCACCTTCAGGACTGGCTGATGACTACTTTACTGTCCTCATTAAAATGTCTACAAAGTCACATATGCTGGCATAAATGGGCATATAGAGATGTAACTAAGCATTTTCAGATCATTCTTTACTTTAGCCTCTCTTTGCAAGATGCAACGTGGCTCTTTCATATCACTTTTGGTAAAAGTAGGAAAACTGCTCAAGTGGTGACAGGCTGTTGATCTTTTGTGCAGCTCTTTGTTCACTCAAAAGTGAGGTGGTTTACTGACACAATGCCCTGAAGGACAGTCAGCTTTGCTTCATTTATCCTTCATTTTGCACATTATGACAGCAGAAGAAAGTGCTGAGTGCATTGTAACTTTTCTTCTTCTCCCCTTCTGTCCTTCTGGATGAACACCACCCAGCTGAAGTGGAGTTAAGCCGCTTTTCCACCTCATTCATTTGTAAAACTTTAGAGAAGATGTCAGTGTCATGGTATAGCTTCCCCACACTGCTGGCCTGTGCACCCTGCTAACCCATCTGAGTTGCTCTTTGAAACAAGAGGCAGAAATAAAAACAGCGGCTCTGTGGAAGTTGCTGTTAGGTGAGATCAAACTTTGTATCTATTCATATTGAATTTTTTTTCTGCAGCTGTTGCCATAATGTGTGACTCTACTAGCCTCACAACGGAAAACTTGAAAAAATCAGCTGGAAAAATGTATCAGAAATTAAAGGCCTAAGTCCTGCTTCCACTTTGAGCTGCTGTGCTCACTGTATTTATGCACGTCTAGAGCTTTAGCATTGAATCTTAAGGGACATCACAGCACTTGCTGTTTTTCAGTTAAGTGGTTTATATGTCTGCATTACACTGGAGAGATTTTTCAATTCTGATCACCAGAAGTGTGTCGCACCCGCTACTTGTAAATTCATCACTAGGTTTGTGTGTATTTAGACATTACTAACAAGTTTCAAACCAGTCACACCATTAAAACTGAAGGCATGACTTAGACAGTCCAGTGTATAGCGATCGTCTTTACAGGCAGCAGGCCGTGATATTGAACTGAGCCGACATTTGGCTTTATTTGTTTCTCAATGTGAAAACTTAGGGATCTACAGTGTCAGTTCAGTTTCACCTCCGGGAATATTGGATTAGTCCAACCAGGTTTATACCATTGTGACAGCTACACTTACACGTTTCTCTGCTGCCCACATTATATGATTATTGGTCTGTGTTTGATGATTCTTATAAACTGGCCTTTTGGCTGGACTGCCACCTCCAAGCTGGACAACATCATCAGTTTGTCTTCTCTTGTCTTGGAAAAAGGCTTGGAGTTCCACACCCTCAGCTGGGACCGTTGGACGTGTTGGAATGAACAGATCCCTGCGCAATTCACGCATGTGTTTCAGTGCGTCATAGATCAAATGTACACATGACTCTGTGTATCCATGTGTGTTCACTTTTACATCATCAGCTCTTAATCTTCTTCCTGCTTCACTCCTCCTGTTGTGCAGGTTTTAAAGTCATTTACTTATTTTTCAGAATATGGCAGCAACCCGCATTAATGTGAGAAGATAATTGGACTAGGCTCTTCTCCTGGGTGCATGTGTAAGGTAAAAACTTACACATGCACCCAGAATGTGGAAATATGACTTGAATGATCAAAAACAGTCTGCAGCTGCTGAATCGACATCATTACATTTCATTCAGAAACAACTAAATCCGCTCAGGATGACCTTGGCCACACAAACATTCCTGCTTTCCTCAACAGGAAGTTTTCCTGTTATTGACAGCAGAGTGGCCTCCTTCACTCTCTGCAGCGCTTCCCTCCCTTCTGATGAATCCTTTCTCTCTCTGCAGGAGCCCCGTCGCAGTCGGCCATGGTTGCTACTGTTTAGCTCTGCTGAGGTCTGTGCCAGCTGCAGCCTACATTGTGCTGGTGACTGTGCTGCGCTACCATCTCTTCGTATGGAGCGTCTTTTCACCCAAATTACTGTACGAGTCCATGCACCTGCTGCTCACTGCAGGAGTCTGTCTCTTCTTCAACACGATGGAGCAAAGCCATGGCTCCAATAAGTCTTAGGCTGCCAAAGACGCAGATCTTTCATCAAGGAATCCTCAGAAGTCAAAGGCTACAGACGCACATCTGTGTGTAAGTAACACTTGGAAAGAATGACGCGCACTAAAGCATGCTTATCCTCCCTCAGCAGTATACTGATCTCTTCACAATGTGTGAATAGATGCTTCAGAAAAAAACATTCATCTGCACTCTGGGCATCTGCTTTGAGAAGGCTCCAACAATGCATTTTTGTGAGCAGTTTATTTTATTCTTCCCTTGGAGGAAATGTTTCTGGATGAGAAATAATGAAATGATGTAAATAAGATTTTGAAGAATAACTTTCTATGTATAACCACCACACATTACCTCAGGGGCTGGTGTACAGTGAGCCGCAGAGTTTGATGTTTTAGCTCTATGGGTAGTTTAATGACTTTAATACCACAGAGGAAAACATGCTGTGTTTATGTTGAGCAGTGTGTAAACATGTGATGTTTGCCTGTTTGTGGAGCTGAACCCTTTTGATGACAGTCATTTTATAGACCACCAAACTGAAGAGAGCCTCTTGCTGCAGTGGGAAAGATTCAGGTATTAATAATAAAACGAATGAATTCCAGGATGCTGCTTTAGTTCCGGGGTCTTGGGTTTGTGCTTACTGGGACCTTTTAACACTACAGAAGCATTGTTAATGTTGACACCTGTGATTTTCCAACGTCAAAACATCTACTGTGTATTAAAGTTTATGTTGTTGTAGGCTAACAGGAACCAAACTGCCCACAGTGGGATGTGAATCAAATTGAGTCTATGTCTGCCCTCACAGATTACCAACATTAATTATCTTATACTGGCCTAAATGTTTCATTACATTATCCAGTAATCCCCTACAGTCTTCAATTAATCCAGCCTTCATCTGCTCCCACTAAAGGAAACATTCCAATGTATGAATTGCACCATGGTGGAGAGCTCTTAGTCAAGTGGGGTTTTTTTTGTTTGTTTGTTTTTTTTGCCAGTCACAATTTTGGAATCTTGGCAAACATTTCTCCCTCATATGTCAACCAGAGGTGTGAGGCCCAGTAAGAGCACCAGGCACATGTTTTTATTTAAAGCCTGTTTTATTTCAGTGTGTCTCAATGAGGGTTTAGCTGTAGTTATTTCAGGCACAAAAATCTGTCTAAGGCAGCACGTAGAACAGACTTGATGAACTTGGCAAAGACACCAAGCAATCAGTTATCAAGTCTGTGTCAGTTTCTCGCCGTAAATTTATCTCGTGTATTTTTCTCCTTGTTACATTTTCTGCTAAATCCTACTGAGGCAGAATGTACAATCACAAATACTGAGCTCAGTGTTAAAAACAGTCCTCATTTACCTACAGCACAGCTCCATGAAGATGTGAGCCAGTTCAGTGCACTCTGTGCTTTTGTGTTTTTCTTTATTTCCCACAGTGTTCAATAGTTGGCTGATACTAATGCATTCTGCTGAATGAGCGTAGGTCCGTATATACATCACAATTGCTAACATGCAGCTCATATTACTTTTCCAGACTCTGGCAGTGCAGACTGAGAAACTTCTCTAACTCCTTCTCGATCTGTTCCTTCTGTGTCACTGAAAGGACTTCATAAGTAAATCAGGCAAAACTGGCCATCATCCAAAGCAATAAGAATATAGAGCCGAAAAAAATCAATCACTGCCTTGCTGCACATTCATGGAGCAGGCTATTATTACAACATTCAACTGACTGCTTGGACTCAATTTTAAAAGTAAAATCAGAAAATTGAGATATCTGAGCAGCAGGTCCAAGCCTCATCAAAACTCAATACTTCTGTTTATGTTAATTCATCAAAAGCCTCCTGGCCCTTGTACACAGTCTTTTACTGCAGGGGGACTCTACAAAGTAAGAGTGACAACTTCCACTGCAGCAGTTGTTTTCTTATTTTATGGGCAACTATTGTGTCGATGAACAGCTGTGACTCCTTCAAAGCTCCTTGCTGATTATGACTTCTTACATCATTACCCTCTGGGATGTGTCCAAAAAAAAAAAATCCAGTTGAAAGATTTTTAGTGATTTTTACAGCCACAGTATGTAACTTTTCAGCTACAGGCAGTAAAGTGAATCTTAAGTTCCCTCCCCAGCACTTGTCACTCACCTTGATGAGCTGTCTGCTTTTAAACAACATCTCGCCAGAGGCTAAGATCACTGACATCCCCCAAGCCACTGCAGATGTCAAAGAAGCAGAAGCCAAACCTAGAAAGTTAAAAAAAAAAAACAGCAATGCTGGCGTTCGGTGTGAGGGTTTTTTGTTCGGCTATTTCCTGTGCGAGACGATCTTTTGTCATTACTTGGCTCCCATTTCAGTTGTTGCTTTGACTCACCTTGATCGGAACTGGGACCTCGGCGCCGACTACACCAACAGAAAAAGGAATTTTAAATGTTCCGAACAACATTGAGAAGTCAGACAAACAAAAGGATTTCCATTTGAAAGGACAGGGTCACTGACAGACTTAGCCTGCATATGGATCACAGCAGGTCAGCTGCTTTGCATCAGAAGCAGAATTCATATTTAGCTCTGAGGTATCCAGGCTCAAAGCCGAATTGATCCTACTTTAAATTGGCAGCACACTGTTGTCAAGTGCCTTCCCTGTATGTATTTGAATACAAACCTTCACATGGACGTCAGACGAAAGCTGATGGAAATAGTTTTTGTAGCAGATAATCATCTACAGCATCTTTGCAGACTCGTATCTTTAAAGGGACAGTTCAACAGACTCCAGGTACTCACAGCCTGATGTTTTTATACAGTTTTTTGTCTAGATTAGACAGAGCCTGACTCATTGTTTCCCCCTCAAGTCATGTGAACGTCTTCAACTTCTAAAATTGTGTTGCTGCTGTCTTATGATATGAATGTATTTTTCTGTTTTTGAACCTTCATACATTTTCTCCGATGGAGATGGATTTTCTGCTCAGATAGATGAAAATAAATGTTGCTGGTGCTGTTGGTGGACTGCTGGTTTGTTTTACAGAGCTGAAGATGAATGATGCAGCATCCCTCTGCATCTCATCAGCTGCATTGCACAGACGTGAAAACTTTGAGAAAGTGCTGTTATTGAGTTTGATAGTATCTTATATTAAAGGGCTGGCAGCAGATCTTCTGCAGCCTGCACTGTGATTAATTGATCTGTTAATGAAGTTTCTATAGGAGCTATATTTCTTTCTTTCTTTCTTTTTTTTTTTGTCCATTTATAGATTCTGGTGTCCTCAAGTTAAATTAATGAGAAATTGGAATTGAGAGGTGTCACTTCTTGAAAGATCCTCAGTATGCTGAGTAAATGGGAAACCTGTGTCTGTTCAGAGAGCAGCAAGACACAGAAACACCACAGGGCATAACTCTAAAGGCTACAATGACGAACAGGGAGTGGCGTCTGGATCAAATTCACTGAAGTTATCTCCACTGATTTTTCTCAGCTTGTAGAGGAAACAGTGAATTTTTTATCCCAACCGGTTCTTTGTTTTTTGTTTTTTTTTTTTTGTGGGTTTATTTTTCCCAAAACACTGGATTCTCTGTAGAACCTGTCTGCACCGATGCACGAAGACGCCTCCGAGCAGCTTCTCACAAATCTGATGGGACAACATTTTCTGTGTGAAATCATTCCTCTGTATCCAAATCTCCAACAGCCCATGAAATGGATCAGAACAACTGTGGCAGCTGCATGCTTGGAAGACTTTTAGCATGTTATCATCACTACAGTTGTATATGAAATGGAAGGTAGACTGCTCTTTGTGTGTTCCTTTGCAGATTAACCGCATTGTTAAATGTTACATGATACACTTACATCATGTGGGCATACAATGGCCATTTAGAATTCTTTTTGTCTCATGATTATCAAACCAGCTGTTGTCTGTTGTGTATAATGCCTGTAAAACCAAACGTGCATCTGTATAAAGCACCTGTGGATGTGAAGGAACACTTTTTGGGGAGTTTGTTTTTCTCTTTATTGTCATTTTTGAAATGGCAAAGACTGTTAATGACAAATTCTGCATTTTTTCCTCATTATTTACTCATTCTTGGTATTTTTATCTTATTTGTAGTAACATCAAAGTTAATCCTCTCTAGTATATGGGCGTGCATTTTTCACCCATTTTGTCTTTCACTCTTTTTGTGGTACTTGTTGAACTTCATGGAATCACTCTGATTTGTGATTTCTAGGTTTTTTGGGGATTTGGCTTCTTTGTCTGTTTGCCATTTTTACTTTATTTATATTCCTAGAAATAAAACAAATTGATCACCCTGTTATCATTTTGGTGTCAGTGCTCATTTATTGATCGGGAAAAAGGAAAAACCTTCACATCTTGATTTTCGTTAAACGTTCAGATTCTTCAAACAGACATCTTAATCGCCATTCATGCTGTATTAGTAATTATCTGTAATATTGGTAATTTGCTGCCCATTACAGTTCCGTGTAGCCAGGGTGGAGGTCTGGGGGCCCAGCCGGCCTCACCGGATCACTTTCATATGATGCACTTCTCACTGGCGTTCGTGCACTCAAAGTTTCCTGCTCTTAGTGAAAATGGATCAGAGAATCTCCAGGAACGGTGCAGAGAGTAGGAGGATGATAATTCACTAATCATCCCTCTATCTGCTTTCCACCCAGTAAATAATTATTTTATGCCTTCAGAAGCTGCACTTCAATGCCATCATTAAAGAAACGACACGTTTCATGCTGCGCTCACTTCTGAGTGGGAGTCTCTTAAAATTGACAAAGGGATAAAGCTCTGAAAAGCTTTATCGCCTTGAAATGTTGGGAACCAAAAGATTAATTAGTTTTCCCGTTTGCATAAAAACAAAAGTGTCCATGAATTAAAATGTTTTCTCACATTCATGAAGCGTCCCAGATGAGATAAAGGCGTGTTTTGTAACATTTAGCGTATTGTGTATTTTGTTCATTTTCCAGTACAACACATTTTTGCCTGAGGGTGACAGACCTAGCTTTCTATAATAAGTCATGGCTCGGTTAGGTTGTGGGAAAAATTCTGGTTAAAATTAGCGTTCTCAACATCGGACAATCTTTGTCGCCATGGCTACTAATCTAACAACACAGATAACTTTGTCAAGCACCAGACTGGTTAGTAGAAACAATTCAAATGGGAGTCGAACATGGCTTTCCTGTGTTCTGTTGATCCATCCATCTACCCAAACCTCTGACCTTGTCACAAATGACATCACTGCACTTTTACCTTCGCTCTTGTCATCGTCACTACCAACAACAGATGTTGCTTTGCAGCAAAACTTAACAATGATGATGGTCACGTTCTGATGCTCCATATTTGCTCTGTAATTTCCATTGATTTCAGCCAGATATTTGAATAGATTGTATCAATACACATCTGTCCTACATACACAGGTTGTAGTGTTAATTTAGCCGAGCTAGCCGGTGGAGCCCAGTAAGTGCACAAGCCCTGACATCAAGCCTGTGCTGTGGCTGTCGATTTCTTTTCCCCGGAATTTTTTTTTTTTTTTTAGGTGCTAACATCACAGCAAAGATTTCTTTTATGGTGCATTTGTGTATTTGAGAATTAAAAAAATGTTTTTGGGAAGTGTTCCAAGCAGGTTGCTGTATAACATATCGTCTTAGCGTAACAGACTACCTGAGTTCTTAATATGTGCCATTCGTCCATCATCACCACTCATCCAGTTCCACATCTCAGTGGTGACCTTCCACCATGCCCTCCAGCTCTTCTGCTTGATCCTGAGGCATTCACAGACTAAAAGTTACGTTTGAACCTCCCTGTTAAGTTCTGGGCCTGCCTCAGGGTGTCCTCCCAATTTGACATATCCAGGAGGCTTTCTGACCTGATGCCCAAAGTTCCTCAAATGGCCCCTTTTTTGCAAAGTTGTAGCCAGTTGTCATCAAACAGGAAATACTTACACACGTCTGGGAAAAATGGTACTTCCGGAGGTGTCTGATGTTTTGCCAGAGCTGAGGTTAATCAAAAAAATTTTCACTGAACTCACCAAACTCATCCTGTACACACAGGCTGCAGTTCCTTTGGACTGCCAACACCTGTCAGCTAATCCAAAGCTTTATTGGGATAACGAAGCCCAAAAGAGTCGCCTTGACAGCTTCCTGCACTAGAGGGTTTTTTTTGTTTGTTTGTTTCCACCCCAGATGGCCCTCTGGCCACAACACCAAACACAGTTAACAATGGAGGCTTTAACAGGACCCGGCCACCCTGTTTGGCCAAAGGTGTTCTGCTACAACTCATGTCGAAATACAGCTGCTGTGGTTCATATCAGGCAGGTCACTGCTTCAGGTCCTACTGCTCACAGTTGTTGACCAAGTGACCAGTAAACATCCCCACCAGTATATGTGTCCTCTGAAGGACCTGACTCAGACAAGGTAATGAGCTCAGAGCTTTTGGACTTCCTCTCCGGAAATCCTACAGATATGGAGGTCACACTGCTGCTTCCTGTTAGCACAGCAGCCCTCAGCCAAGGCCTCATCACAGCCCCAACGTCAGCTAAGTTTCCCATCCCTACCCAGAGATCTGATTTCAGAGCTAGATTCGAACTGCCGCCTTCAGTAAAATGAAGGTAAATTATCTGTTTGGCCTCGGGAGGAGCAAATGTGAGACATGATTACATTCCTGTACTGTAGATACAGAATGTTGGTTCACATCATAATAGGTTTAGTTTTCTGTCACATCCAGTGTTACCTACTTCATTTCGTCAATCTTTTTTTAATACTCCATTGTTGCACACCACAAATCATGTTAAGAACTTTCAAGATCGCTTGGTTAAATTTGTTTCCTCTCCTGGAGTTCATATTGCAGCTGCTATAATCAATATTCATTTTGATTGAATTTTTATCTGACTCTACAGTTCCCCTCAGACCTGTGGAGTATTTTATCATCTTATAAATAAGAACTTAAGGTTTTAAACTTCATTATTCAATTTTGCCCTTATCAGCATCATGTCCAGTCACAGCAGGCGGTAGTTTTGAGTTAAAAAGAATCAGAACTGAACTGCACAGCCGCTGCCCAGCACCAAACCCCAGCCTGGCAGTCAGCAAACAGCTTGTTAGCTTTTAGCAGCTAAGGAGCCAGATATTCCCCTCAGGAGTCGGTTGAAACCAAAACACAGCTAAAAGTGTAGAAAGAGTAAATATTTGACTTATATTCATCAAGAATCTAAAACTACAAATGAATGATACTAGCGCTCCTTATCTGCTGGACGTCTATGCAGTTAGCTACAGGTTTTCCACCTCATATTGAAAAGACAGTAATGCATCTGCTCCCCATGTGGACAAATCACATCCATTGATGCATGTTGAGGCAAAGATGCATAATGGAGATCATCCTTGATCAGTACTGAAAAGGGATGGAAGTAACAGAAATTTTTGCACCTCTTAACTAAATGTATGAAATAACAGGTCCTGCTTTTGGGCTGTGATGTCTCTGTAAATCCACAGGAAGCTGTGAAGGGGCACAAATCATCATCATAAATCAGTAAGCATTTATTGCCTCCTCAGCGTCTCGGCTGGTGGACCATATGACTGAAGCGCATTGATTTGTCACCTCTCTTCTCTTTCACGCATTCGTTCCTTCATGTGGTTCGGCCTGAGCATGTCTCGCCGTCCAGCAGAAAACACTGGACTAATTGCAAAAATAGAGCAGCTGGAAAACTAAACTGAATTGGAGCTTTCCCTGTATAAGCGGCTGCTGTTAAGAACTACACCGTTTAGCTCTTTTGATGCTCCAGGAGTTGTCTGCTAAGTGGCAGGTGGCAGCGAGCCAAAGAGGTTATTGCAAGTTTAGAGCTGGCTCCGTCTGTAAACAGCAGCCACTGCAGGAGCTATTGATTGACGCCCGGCTCACTCTGCGGATGCTGACGCTGCCAGGGTTCCCCTTCCTCCCCCCCACCGCCTCTCTGTCACACTTTCTGTTCCAAGCTACTGAAAGGAATCCAGCTCAGTAAAACTCCTCTCAGTTTTTAAGAAGCCTGGAGGGAAACTTGTTATTTGTATCAAATTACTACCAGCCATTTAACAATATGGCACCAGATCCAGGATTCAGGATAATTGCATTTGATAAGACATTTCAAAATTGGATTGAGTGTCCAGGCTGCAGTAAAAATATAGATGTGATACTGATCTAAAAAAAATAAAGAAACATTTTAGTTGTTTTTATATATATATATATATATATATACTTTGAGAGCACTCAGAGTAATGCAGCTGTGGTTCCCTTGGAGAAGTTTTAGGTGAGAAATGAAGCACTCAGCAATTCCATTAACAGCATCATTTTCAGTATGAAGAAACAGATGAACAAACTATGCAGGAGTTAGCTGTAATATGAAATACCTTGCTGGCAAATGGAGCTCATTAGTTGACAGACAAATGGAACAAACACATCTGGTGTAGAGAGTTTTAGTTTATACTGAATAACAAAGATAATTGAATAGAAACTGTGAGGAAAAGCCTTCATTAAATATCCATTCAGCAGGTCCCCATGTGAGATGAATCAATTCTCATCCACACAGTTTGGTGATACTGCAAGCTCAGTTGGTTATTAAAGGGCTGCTAAGATATCAACGGCCCTCATCAAGCTCTTCACTGAGAGCGGCCAATGCTGTTATAGCGACTGTACAATTTTTACTTAGTAGTAAAAAAAAAATTGACTATGCTCAAACATGAGCGTCATTTTGAAACCGGGACATGTTACTGTAGGTGCAGAGGTTTTCTTCCTAATATAAACAACAGAGAGAGAAAAATATCAGCACCGAGCAAAGTAACCACTAAGTCAGGGGGATTGACTTCAACTTCAATCAGCCATATCAACCTCCTATTGTATCAATTTGTCCACTCAAGTTGAAAAACTATGTTTACTGCTTCATCCACGTGTCAGCAACAATCTTAGACGTCAGCAGTAAAGCTCATCTTCCAGCATTCCATCTGTTAATATGGTCATCATATCACCATCAGTGATGATGGAGAAGGAGCGACTGAGCTTTCATTTTTACAGTTCATTCATTGGGGAATACATTTTAGCTTCTCTTAAGGAGGAGGTTGTTGACTCCAACTACTTAATTCCAATTTTTCAGTGGTAATCTCCAACCTTTACGTCCAGGTTCATTTGGTGCAGCAAAACAACAAAACAAAGAAGAGCTGTTTGAATAAATAATTCAAAAACTAATCTGCCTCTTTCCATCTTTCTGTTAGCACCCATGATCTGATTTCATGCTGCAGAGCTCGAATATGTGAGCAGGAGAGCACAATGCGAAGAGATGGATACGTGGAGATGTGCTACTCAGTGCAGCTGCTCCTTTTCTTCCTTCACTCCCTAAGGAAATGCTGGAAGTGAACATTGTCTTTTTTCTTGTTGTTGTTGTTGTTGTCATTTTTGATGAACAGGAATGTCATGGTGATGTATTGGCTGGTACTGCCAGGATGAAGGTTCTAGGTCCACTTTGGCCAGCTAGAGATTTTCTGTTCTCCTTGTGCCTGTGTGAGGACTGTTCCTCCCACAGTCCGAAGACTGGACTGCAGGTTAAGGTTCATTTGTGGCTATAGGTGTGAATGTGATTATGAATGGCTGTGTCTTCATGTCCCCCGTGTAGTATGATGCCACATTTGCCCAGTGTCAGCTGGGATTGGCTCCAGCCCCGTCGCAGCCCTGTAAGGAAAAGTAATATGTGTAATGGATGGGTAGTTTTTGATTAATGTTATCAGTAACGAGTTGCGATCCAGTGTGATGTCATCCATCGGTTTGTGAGCTGTGCTTTTGAAGCCTACAGCTTGTAATTTGTCCGTCAAAAAGTGGAAAAAGTGGCGCCGAGGAGGAGTTGGGGTTGGATTTGACCTGCTCTGTACTCCTAATGCATTACTTTTCCTCTGAATGAGAATGAACACCATGGTGTATTAAAAAGGCTTGAAACTAGAGACTGAGACCATGAGCTCATTTGGAAAATGTTCACTGCGCCAATAGATCAAGTTAGAAGCAGGACCAGTTTCCCATACACTTCAATATAATCTGACTCCCATTTACAGCCAGCGGAGTCACCCCGCTGGTCGCTATGGGATAGAATGAAAATTTAAGGCTCTTCAGCCTCTTCAGAGTCTAGAGTGAATTTTACGGACCGTTAATGAGCAGTAAATGCAGGGCTTACTTTTTTTTCTTCCGACTGCTTAATATCATAAAAGTCATTTCATTTTTTTCACCAGTTGCATTTTCGAATGTGAAGCTGCAGTTGCGGGACTGCTCACATTAGCAGTAACAATTCCCTTCACACCAGTAATGCTGCAAATATATTACTATTGTGATATATTTTTCAGTACTGTAATTATAGGTATATGTATAAGCCACCGTTGCGTTTTCCTGATTTCACTAAACATTTATTTAGCAAAATCTGAGATATTGTTTAACTTTTGAGCCAATACTGACGTCCTGAGGAGTCCTGAGAAGTGAAACCAGATGCCAACAGTTAGTTATTCAGTTTATTTAGGTAATCAACACAAAATAAATCAGTAACTATTTCAAGAGCTGATTCATTGATGATAAAGTTAAAAACAAGTCAAGAACAAATGTTACAATATGAGAAAATAACACTTGTCTCCCTCCATGTAATTTTTAACTTCTTATGTTTTGTTTAGTTTTTTTGATTATTGGTCAAACCCTTCAGGTGCTTGCTTATACTATAAATAAAATTATCAGTTGATTAATAATGAAATTAATAATCAGGTTAATCAGTACTCAAAATAATAGTTAATTTGCTTTAGAAATTTAGGCACATATCAATAGGTTAATCTCCATGGCAACTAAACTCCAACTGCGGATGTTGTGTCTGGAAAAATCTGGTAAATGGACTTTGATTGAATTATGTGAGAATCCCAACAATCACTGATAGTTTGACTGGATATTCTATAGCATTAAAACACAGAGCCGGCTTTGCAGGATACTAATTCCTGGAGCTCTATAAAACCACCAAGCATTTGGTGCACACTCACACAAAGAAGGCTCCAGGAAATAAATGAATTTAAATGACCTTTTATGAGCTGAAACTGAAGCACAACTTCCTCATAACCAGCAAATAATCTGGACACACAGTAATTAGACAGGTCTGCAGCTAAATGGTTTCCAGCCTCAGCGATGGTTGTTTTTCTGTCCGCTTTGTTTGTGATTATTCAGTCATGACGGGGACCACAGGATTTTTTCCAGACACAAGTTTCCCTGGCAGCTGCACGTAGACAAATGGGTGTGTGTCTAATGAAAGGCTTTTAGAGATATTGATTTTTGTTTCCATAAGTATGGCCAGCAGTTTTGTCCTTGACATATATTCAAATAAAGTTGCAGAAGGAAGAAATGTAAAGTTAATCTGGGATATGTTTGAGTGGGCACTTTGCACCTGTGTTTCTCTTAGCAGCACCACCATTATTGTCTCTACATGAGCAGCTACAACATTTAAAATGTTGTTACATGTGTTAACAAGCTTTATGTCAAATCTAGACTCAAGTAGCACCAAAAACAAGTTCTGGTCTCCCTCCCCTGTCTCGGGGCTCAGCCCGGGTGTGTGCTCCTGTCCGTGTACATCATTCATCCAAATATCTGCAGTGTAATCACTTGTGCAGAAACCCTCTCCTATACTTCTCGGAGTGAGGAACTTTGAGAAGCAAGTCAGCAGTTTTAACTTTGTGTGACCAGAGCTGGAGGCTGTCATTACACTAATGCAGCAGTGCTATTCTACAAAGGATGTGCCACGAGAGGGAAAAATTAAAAAAATAAATAAATAAATCATCCGACTGCACAGAACACAGGTCTTAAGATAATAGTTCACCTTACATTAAAAACTCACGTCTCTGCTTGACAAACCATTTACTAGTCATTACAGCAGGCTTTTTCATGTGGTCGAGAAGATAATATGAGCTGTCTTCAGAGGCACAGTTGATTCTTTAATGGAAGTAATCACTTATAGACACACTGTCAGTGGCTTTTAAAGTACTTTGACGTTGCATTATTGATTAAAACCAGCGATAAAGTACTGACATTTTTGGAACATCAGACAGCTCTGTTAGAAAACCCCCTGTGCTGAATTCAGATGGCTTTAGCTGGCAAAGACAGAAGTATGAACATAAAGGTCACTGGGTCAAATCCCATGAAAAGGTGCTGCTAAGTGAAGCACTTAACCTGGATGTGGCCTCACATAGCAGCTCAATGACCGTCAGCTGAACAGCACGGCTGCACTAGACTCTCAGCGTGAGCAGCCAGGCTCAGTTAACCTCCCTGGATAAACGCAGTGGATTTATTGTGTAATCTTGTGTTTTCTCTCCAGTGAACAGGCAGGTGACATTTGTTAATGACCACAGAGCAGAGATGCATTCCTCCTGATACGCAGCGGGTTATAAACTGCTCCCACAGCTGTGACTTTTACAAAGTTAATATCTTTGTCTTTCCGATGTGCCGGTGAATGTCGTTTCGTAATTACGCCTGATTGAGCTGATATTTAAACATCGCAACATCGTTCAGCATGCTGAGTCAGATGGGTCAGACTGAACTCTGGGCTGGATGCTGTTTTTGGTTTGGGTGATTCGAAGTGTGTATAATTATATCTGTGCCATAACCTGGTTAAAAAGTATATAAACTATATTTTCTAGTAAAATCATCATCACATCAAGAGCTGTTAAACCTCAACAAATAAAAATCTGTTTTTCCTCCATAAAAACTGTGTATTTTACTCAGAATCACATTAATGCACAAAAATAGCCTCTTACTCATTCTCTAAAATTTCAGATCTGCTCAGCGAGTTGGTGTTTCAGTAATCACAGCTTCGGACTACGCAATAAGAACTATATCTGATCACTTTTGTCTCTGGTTGTGTTTCTGAAACACGGCTTTCAGTGCTGTCGCTTGTCTCTTGAATAACGACACAGGCTGCTGTTAAAAAAAAAAAAAAGCAATATGTTTGTGAAACTTATGTTTTGCTCTTACTGCAGCAGATGAAATAAAAATAACACCAAAATACACCAAGAAGCAGAAGGTGGGCATACTCCCATTGGAAGAAACACCATTAGAGGTCAGAGTTCATATAGTAGGTCTGTGAAGCGCCACATTCCCCTGACAAACCAGAGCAGATCTTGGCCTCTAGTTAGCTCACTTCTGCCAGATTAGCGGATCACCAGTAATGTCCACAGAGCTAAGTGCCATGCTCAAAACCACCGCACCTAAGATAGTAGCTATAGGACTTTAACAACCAAAATATAATTATCAACATATTCAAACTAAATTCATCAACATTGTGCCACAATTGCGACAAAATCATTGTGTGCATTAGAAGCTATTATGGTATGTTACTGGATTTTATCACTGATACTTTCCTAACATCATTATCACCACACTTTACTGATATTGCCTGCTCTTGCTCTGTTACCTAAACCAAATGTAACTACAAATAAAATAAAAGCAAATTGCTGTGAAGAAGACACTAAATGTGACATTAAGTCGAGTGTGATTGCTACTAATTATTGATCACTAACAACATTATTGCAAAAATCATACCAAATGATATACGTTTCCACAGCACAATCAGGACTGAGGCAGAATTAAAGCCACAGAAAACTGTGTTTTTGTATGAATCAGTGAGTTCCAGGCTGTGACATGGTCCAAAGTCACAGACAGTGGCTGAAGTGGCTGGTTTTTATTGTGCCATTAATGGTGAGCAGAAGCATGAACACTGCTTCATTATATCCTTCAGAATGTCAATCTGTTCTTCTTTTCTTTAAGAAACCTTTCCCTTCAATTATTTTTGATTTTTGATGTGTTCATATTTTTGGAGGATAATATGCCAGTTAATCTCTCTGTGGTATTAGAGCAACAGTTTTTAGCAGCAAATGTCAGAAAATGTCTGCACAATTGCATCCCCGTACACTTAAAGATATAATCAACCAATTATCCTCAGTTAGTGAGCACGTTTATATGGAGTTAGATTTGCAAATGGAAAATCTATTTTGAAGTGTTTTATATGTCAAGGGACCTTGTTAATGCTGGAAATGTATAACAAAATCTCTATAGCTTTAAACAGACAGTGAACCAGATCATAGAAATGAATGAAAGCTACTCTCAAAGCTAAAAAAAAAAAAAAAAAAAAAGTCAGGACTGCAGCTCCAGGGATTCAATAGAGAGCTGATAGAACCATCAGACAGAAGTTTAATTCTCCATCTAAAGTTCTGCATCATTTATATCCTAAAGACCAAAAGCGGTTGAGTTAAACCAAATGAGCTCTTTCTCATCTTATTTTGACTTCAGTCGTTGAAGACCGTATCGTTTTTCTTAAGTAAGCAGCTCCGTGCTTAGTAAAAGTATCTAATGGAGGTTGCACTGATGATCTTCACCAACTGTGACATTTCACTGTATTTCAGAGAGGAACAGCAGAAAACATTGAGGTGAAAGTGAAGTTAAATCTAAATTTCTATAGCACCGCCAATGTTTTACACACAGATTGAAAAGTAAAAGTAAAAAAAAAAAACAACAAACAATCACAGCAGGTCCCCTGAAACAGATCCAGGCCAGCTAATTCATTAAACCCAGTGTGATACTGCTGACCTGGACCAGTGCGCTCCAGGTTGATGACTTGCTGCTGGCAAGGACACACTCTTTATTTCTGCTGCCGGGTCTGTCTTGTGTTCAAAGGAGTCTGAACCTGAAGCTTTCTGCTGATGGATGCTGCAGGTGACTTCCCCTCCTGCTCTTAACACCCCACCATGAAACTTTTAGGATGTCAGCTTCCTCGTGACCTCTTTTGTTCTCCAGTTGGCTGTTGGGTTAATCTTGGTGAAGCTGTATTTTTACAGGCAGAAACCTTAAGTAGGAAAGAAAAATAAGAGGGTTCTGTTTTTCCTTTTAAGCCTTAGCCTGTATTCAGCTGTAGCATGCAAAGCCCAGCCTAAGTAGAATGAGTGAGTGGTAAGCATCCTCACACGGTTTGAAAAGGATAAGAGGAGGATTATTGCACTGAGCCACTAAAATACTTCTTAAAGTTTTTCTGCCAAAGTGCCCCTGGAGAAACATTTGGCCACGGATGCTCATTTGAGGGCTTTATTTTCAGGGAAAATGGACCGTTTCAATTTCATTTACCACAGAACACTGTTGTTTGAAGGGGGGCCCGTAATGATCACAGCCAAATCTATCATTATATTTTTCCGTCACTGTTCTGGCCATTAAGTGAAATTAGTAACAGTGAGGTTGAAAAGGTTCTGATGGTCCAGGGAGGATCCGTGCTGAGAGCTGATGTGTTTGTAGGCGCGTGTGTGTGTGTGGTGGAGTTCATGAATGATTGCAACTCTCATCACATGGAACAATATGGGAAACGCTGCTGCACAGTTTGATTCTTTTAAATTGGAAACTGCTGGACCACCGTCCGCCTGCATCATATCAGGACAGCCCGGTCGAGCAACTGCATTAAAGGAGCCTCTAAAATAGTAGAGTTTGTGTTATTGTATCATTACCTAACCCGCCTGGTTTTTTTTTGGTTTTAAAGCAAACATCCCTCCGTATCACCCTGAACCCCACAGGATCATGTGATGTGTCATCGATACGAGCTGTGAATGACCAGTTTTACATGTAATTCAGGTTGCAGGCCATTAATGTCTGGAAGATTAATCCTGACGGTTTCACAATGATGTAATCAAATGATCTCAGCTTGAGCTTGAAGGCGACAGAAAGTGTTGAAAGCTGTGGAGCTTTACAGATGTTTGCCAGGCCAGCATTATAAGACGGTGTCATGTTGCTGGATGCTTTTATACTCATGATGAATATTTAGACTTCTGCTGCTGGCTCGTTCTATTAAAAGTCTACTTTTTCGATTCTCCCAACTATATGGAAGTGAGTTAAAAATGTGGAGTGGAGGCCGCACACTGGGTCACATGCTGAGCACGTTGGAGTTTTTTCTTTGTTTGGTTTTTTGTATAATGACACTCCTGACACTTTCCCAGATGATGTTGACCTATGAATTAGCCACAAAGTAGTTAAAAGAAATGAACTTTTGACAACATCAACCAGCTCTCCAAAAGCTAAACTTGGAGCAGCTTCACGACGTCAGATGAGGTTAAATGCACTTTTTATTCACAGGTAAAAATGTTAACAGCAAACATTCAAAACACAAACTGCTTTTTTTTTTCTTTTTTTTTTTTTTTTTTCATACTAGCAAGCTGTTGCGTTTGTGGGCCTTGATCTGTCTGCCTGTCTGGGCCTGGATCACTTTGAACTGCTCCTCTACATCAGTCTGACTGGGGATGAACAGTATGAGCTACCGGGGCAGGTGTGACCTCAGAAAACATCAGCATGAGAAGCCGCTGGCCTCCAGAGGAACTTACTGTTTTCTGTTTGTTTGTTTGTTTCTTGGAGAGGATGAGAGGAGCGGGCTGTTGAGGCACAAAGTCACTGATTGTCACAGCAGAGGAGAGCGCTGCTCCAGAGCGGCTATGTGTTGCATGCCTCGGCGGGGAAAATGTCTTCGTATGCGGGCGGCAGTTCGCTGGGGAGCGGGTAGGAGAAAGGGAAGCAGTGGTTCAGCTCCGGGTCCGTGGGCGAGTATCCCGGCAGCTCGATTGACGGATGTCCCCCGCACTGCACTTCTGCACCTGTCTCATCAAACACGTTAAAAACACCCAGGTTGATGTAAGACACCGGCTGGAAATCCGCCGAGGAGCAGTCCCGCTCCTCGTTGAAGAGGATCGCTCCGGCTCTCTGTCTCTGACACTGGCGGCTCCTAGAAAACTGCGCTGTTTTGTACCTTTGGATGACCACCAGGTTGATGAGCCCGAGGAGACACTCCAAGGTGCTGAGAACAGTGGAGATGACCAGACTCCGCTGATAATCCCTCAGCTGCTCGCAGGCAGGGTTCACAAGCACAGAGTGGAAGCAGTAATGGGAATATTTCCTCTCCACCAGAGAAGCCGTGTCCCCGTCCAGCACCGCGCCGGAGAAGGCGGTGAGGACCCCCAACAAGAAGACCACAACACCGAGGAGAAAGAAATTCCTGCAGCCGGGCTTCTCCGTGCAACAGAGCAACGCGGAGCTCAGCAACACCTGCCCGATTCCCACAAGTATCCCGGAGTAGAAAGCTCCGGCCGCGGCGCCGAGGTGGAAATGCGCTTTCACCATAGATCCCAGTAAGACGCATCTTAATCCAACGACAACTTCGCTCAGGGCGCACACGAAGAGGAGGGTGCTGGAGAAGACGGCGCACAGTCCTTTCCCACTCAACTTCATTATATTCCACCTCTGCCGCTCTCGATCCCTCTCCCTCCTTCCTCATCCTCCTTGGTGCTCTCCTCCGTCTCCTCTGGAAGCACGCTCACATCGGGACATCATCTGCCGGTGGCTCCGCTTCAGAGCGGCCGATCCTCGCCGCTGTGGCGTCTCTCTGGCATCCCCACCGCTTTACAGGAATATATAAATAATTAATGGCAACAACCTAAGCCTTTTTTTTTTGCCTCTTATCGATGGCTGTAGCTCAGGATCACCTAACCGCCCATCAGGCTCTTGAGGCACTCTCCTCAGCAAAAGTTTTTTCCTCCTGTCTCCTCCTGAGCAGAGAGGTTCATCTGCAGTCAGTCCGCCGGGGTTGAATGATGTGTGGCGTGTTTTTTGGTTGTTTTTTTTTTTATGTGGTAGAGAAGGAGGCGGATGCTCGAGCTTGAGATGTCTGAATGTCCTGTGGACCACTGACCCACCGGCCTTCAATCCCCCCAGCACTCCTACAGGGGCTTTAAGTGCGCTTCGTTGTGAGGGTTAAATGGAAACGTGAATAAACGACCAAAAAACAACAACAGAAAAATATAAATAAATAAAACAACGACATCGAAAACAAAACAACCATCTAAAGTAAAGTGGTTTTTTAGGATCATTGATTTCTTTACAGCCATTTAAAGCCTCGTGGTAAAATTACTTTGATAGAAGTGACTGTCGGAAATTACCTCTAATTTGTGCTAATGGTAAACTGGAGGCAGTTTGGGCGGAATCATGTCTTCTGTATCACTTCAGTGTGTTATAATTTAGCTCAACTCATTCCCGTGGTCGTTATATGGACTCCATACATACTGTGATACCATCCTTTCATATTTCCTGGTGAGGGCTGGAGTTTGTCACGCGGATGTTTGTGGAAACCAGAAACAGCAGCATCAATAATGGAGCAGAGGATGAGCTCTGTCCGTGGTGCTGAAACGGCCGGCAGGGCCAGATGGCCGCTGACTTCTCAACATCTTTCCTCTCAGTCAGCATCCTAAAAAAACACGAGGCCTTTCAGGAGAAACCAGACCTTCACGTTGCACAGACATAATAACGTGTTGTGTATGTGGGGACACAAATGCGGGCCTTTTTAATGCCCAAACGACCTTGTGAATTTTAGGGAGAGAAAACATAAGATGTGGAAGTACTACAAGGCAAATTTTGCGAGAAGAAATTCTCGCGTTACATGAAGGCGATGACACTTTGGAGAAGTTCATATGTCATAGTAAAGAAAGTAAACAATACTTGACAGTGATATCCAAGATGATTCCTGTTAAAAGAAAACCAGGCAAAGCAGATTAACAGGATTCTCCATAACTCATTAAGTTTAATTGATTTTACATGGGCAAGCAGAGCCTTTCACTATGTATGTGAAACGTTTGACATGCGATGATGGGTAAAAGATAGTCATCAAGTCATAAAGCCATCACAGTTCATCCTATGGGAACAATGAATACCTGTAGAATACCTTGTACTGGCTTTCTTCAAGTAAATGCTGAGTTCACACAGTGTGTGAAAAACAATGGCCTCCCACTTAGAAGAAAAAGTCAGGGGGTCACCAAACGTATTCACCTTCACCCTCCAGGAACTGTGAACATTCATGTGTCAGACTACACAGATAGTTCATCTGTGTAGGCTGGACTGATGTAAGGTTTTGGTTAGCATATAGCCTCAACCCTACAGGCTTACTATCACAGAAAATCCAAATGTGTCATTGAACCAGTGTTAGCTGAAACACTGAATGACCAAGTTGACAAATTTCAAGGATACGTGAAAGTGATCTGAGTTGGAAAATTCTTTAATTGATTCTTAGATGTGATTTTTTTTCCAGTTCATTAACACTGGATGTGAAGAACTTTCAGAGGATGAGCAAGAGTGTTTGACTTAATGAACCAAACATTTGAACAGATGCAGGTGCAAGAATTACACCAGGGAAAGCTCTCACTCATTCATTCATCACAATGAGCCACCTCATTGACTGTACCAGTAGAGCTGCCAGTAAGTAAGTGAGGTTGTGAGAGTGTGTGTGTGAGAGAGAGAGTCTAATTAGGTCATTATTACTTTGCATAGGTTTACAGAGAAGAGAAGACTCTGTGAATGACAAGATGACGATCTGCTGAATGGCTGATCGATTGGCACTTGCTGTGAGTGTGGGTCGGTTCACTGGCAGTAAAGTGAATGTCGACACCATCAGCAGCAATAGTGAAAAAGAATCGAGCCATTACGTCACATTCTTTGACCCAAACAAGCTCAACTTCAGCAAAAAAAAACAGACAAGCCTGAGCCCTCCCGTCTGTTACAGAATTGCGTAACGTCCGTTCTTTGCTGATCAGGAGATTTAAAGTCATTTCTACATTTGTTGTTCCATAATGTGGGCGTTGTGAGGCCTTTTGAGACTGTGACTGTGATCACAAGCTTTACAAATAGACTTGGACCTGGCTTTGGTTAAAGCGTATGTACCCAGCATGCATTTCAATTTTGGGAAAACTCAATTGTCTGACAAATTTGATGAAGGAGTAGTTGTTGACAGCATATGCCTTTGGTAAGGAGACAAGGAGAGCACCGCTCACCTCCATAACATAGACTATTTCTCTTT
This sequence comes from Echeneis naucrates, assembly GCF_900963305.1. Classification (NCBI taxonomy): domain Eukaryota; kingdom Metazoa; phylum Chordata; class Actinopteri; order Carangiformes; family Echeneidae; genus Echeneis; species Echeneis naucrates. The sequence goes on along the minus strand of NC_042520.1, from coordinate 19,126,296 downwards.
GTTGCTCACAAACTTGGAAGGTGCTGCTACTGAAGAGGAAAGTAATTCCCATCCTCCCCCCTGACATCACTGCAAGAGATGGAGGGCTGCTGCAGAATCAAATGTATTTAAGCAGTAAAAAGAAAAACACACAAAACACGAACATACACTATTTACTGACACACAAACATTCAGACAGGTTTCTCATGTTGTATGAAAAAAAAAATCACCTTTTCTCCTTCAAGAACAGGTTTTTAACTTACATCAGTACAAGTTGCAGTGTGTGTCTGTGTGTGTGTGTGTGTGTGTGTGTGTGTGTGTGTGTGTGTGTGTGTGTGTGTGTGCGTGTGCGTGTGTGCGTGCGTGCGTGTTTAGGGCCCATTGGCTCAGCTGTGCCAAGAGTCAGCTGTGAAGGGACTGCCTTGGCATCTCAGCTGCAGTTTTACAGCAGCAGTTACAACAGCAATGACAAGTCAACCTGTAAAATCCTGTGTTAGCCTATAAATATTAATGAGTCCAGAAGAGTGCGCACTCTTGCTGCCTGGAACTGGGAGGGAGAACATTGAAAAGAGGAATTGTCTGAGAACTGCATAGAATCAATACAAAGGTGGACCACTTGTCTGGACCACAGACAGGGCTCTTCAGGTGAGCAGGACTTTAAGGAATATAAAGAAGCAAAATGGGCAGAGAGCAAGAGTCTTATTTAAAGCTGCACCGAACAATATTTTTATATCAATAGTGGATTAAATGACTATGTGTCATGCGAAAGGAGTTACCTGTAGTTACTAACCCACCAGCACCGGGCTCAGAACTGCCCCACAGAGCTTTTTGGTGGTTGTGACCAAACCATAGCTAAAAGGAAAATGAATTGGATTTAAACTCGTCAGTTAACCAAAGACACCTTATTTCCCTGTGACAGCCGAACATTTGAAGATTTTTGAAGCAAAGTCAAAGAAACCTTTCTTCATCACTTATTTTGTGAACTTCAGAGGAACGGCAATAATGCCAAGGAACAGATACTAAGTAATTCATGGTTTTGCCAGTTGTTACAGTTTTATGTGGTGATAAGATGCTGTGATCTGATCTTGAACTTGCTGTTTCCTCCAAGTTGCCAAAAATGAAGTGATGCAGCTTAAAGTGCGATATTGGGAGAATCTGAGCATCTTGGGTTAAATGATATGAATTTATTATGATGTTTTTGTAGCTTGACTCTTCATTTAGAGGTGTGATATAACTGGAAGTTTCCCTTGTTGAGAAAACCAAAAATAGACCAGTAGAAAGGGTTCTATGGAGCATTAAGCTCACTATTACTTACAGTAAGTGGTTTTGAAAGGTTGTGTCACCATGTGGAGAATAACAATCTGGAAGAAACGCTGAATCTTCAGACATCAGTTCAATGACACACGGTCTCCATTTTTAGTCACTAGAAACACAAAACTAACTTTATTTCCTCCCATAATCTAAATCAAAAGGCAATTTAACGTTAAACACTTTCTCTGGTCATTTTAATTTGCACTTCTTTATGTAATAATAAACTTCATTGCCCATCTATGAATATTTTAATTGGTTTCCAGGAAGTGATTTTTAATCAGAAAACTCCTGTAAAAATATTTTTCATGGAGTAAAAGTTACATAAAGAGCCATGTAAGGGTGAATGTTTCCCACACTAGGCTAAGCCATGGAATTGGTTATTATTACAGACTGACAACAGTTTGTGCTGGAGCAGAGTCTGTTCATGCAGCTTATATCATTTTGTTATGCTCAAAAAAAAAAGTCAATTATAAATCATCCTTTAGGCACTGGCTGGTCGGTCTGGGGACAGCAGACGCATAAACTTGATTAATACCTTCAGTACATTTCCTACACATTCAGTCCCCTCACCGTGTCTGTTCCCAGGACAGTGTGATGGGTTAGCTGTGTGGATAACACTGCTTCAACAGCCACATGGACGAAGCTGAGACGCAGAGCTGTTTGACAGAACGTATACCTACAAGAAACAGTTCTTATTTTCATTCAGCCCTATATATACCAGACCAACTACTGGCTTAGTGCTTAAAGTAGCTTTGAAAATGAGCCAGAAACTCATTTGTCAGTTTTGTAGTTAACACTAATGCTGCTTAATACAGCAGTCCTGCAGTCAATTCTGCTTTCAAGAAGGTTATAATGGTCTGCATTAGGTTCAGCTGGGTGGAGCTCAGCTTAGTACATCTTACATCTTTAGAAAGCTGGATGCTGTGGGTTTTATTAAGCTTTACTCTAACAGTGGTAAAAAGGGCATTTGTTTGGTGCTATTTCCTGCCAGATATTCATATATTTTATCTGAGGGTGTATGTAGGTTCAACTCAAACTACAGCACTTTTTCTTAAATTCTAATGAACAAACATGTAATTCAGTGTAGTGGTGTTTCTCAGTTTCTGAACGCTGGAGCTTGGTGGTACTGAGAAATGAGACCAGCTGACTTTTTGTCTCTTTCCTTATTTTAATTTGCTTCTGGTCCAACCAGCAAGGGCCAAATTGCCAAAAGGGAACCACTACTAGCAACATTCAGTGTTCAGCTCAGTGTAACTTTTTGTATATTTCCCTTTACCTGAGATGCTTTTGCAGGGTTAAAGAGGGTGAGAAGAGAGCTTTTTGAATGTGGTGCTTTCTTGACAGATGGGATTCACCTTGGCCTGCTGTGTATTATCAGCTTTGTAGTTTCCTAATAAAATATGTGTATTACAGCAGTGCATGAGGCAGCATAGAAATATGAGTCTTTTTTCAGGTTCTTGTGCATTTGAATATTTTTTGATCACATTAAAAAACGTTTTTAACTTTACTACATGGGAACTTTGTTGTCTGTTTGTTCCACAGTTGAATCAGCTGGAAAGGACAGTCAGATGACTTGATCCACTCATGTAATCCAGATGTTGTGAGGTTAGAGAGGCCAGCTGACAGGGAGGACAGTTATGAATTAATCTGTCTTGCTGCTTTTGCCAAACATGTAGATTTTTGCAAAATTTCTGTACCAAATGGAACATCACATATTTAGAACAATAAGGGCCCAACATGGTACTGATGCTCTTGCTGTGTCAGTGTAAATAAATAGCTGACTCTATGGTAGATTAGCTTTCTTTTCCCCCATTTATAAGAAACTGATGTGGAGACCGTGCCCCAGTACACCTGCCTGTTGTTCATCACCAGCCTGTGGCTCCACTAGGCTTCATAACTGTGGTCATGGACATCTGAAAAGGAGACAGATTTCCAGCTGCTGCTTGCCTTCTTTAATGTTGTTAGGACTTGTGCTGGGTTTAATTTGTATTTCAATTATGCACTGTCTGGGACCTTTTTTTTTAACCACTAGGGAGCAGTGTCCTCCATACAATACCCAAAATGATGCCGCAGGTGTGTGGTTAATTTTGTATAAATAGCTGAAACTTTGAGGCTAATATTTATATTCATTTATATTGTGGCCTGGGTGGTTTTCTCCAGCATTTTTATTTCAGGACACAAAGATGTAGTTGTAGCCAACAATTATGCCACATTAGACAATCTGACTCACATCATTTGCCTGTTATGTCAGTACACAGCCATGTCATTACTGCTCATGACGTGAACATACTGATGTCAGAGTCCTCTGGGCTAATCACAAAAAGCAGAAAAGCAAATATTAAGTATTCAGAGAATGAGTAATTACAAACTGCAGGCTGCTTGGTTAGACTAGGGGGATGAAGTGTCGTAGTGTCAGCAGAAGTAGAAACAGCTGCATCTAGTGGACTTAATCTATTTCCTAGCTCCAAGGGAGTCCAGGACATGAGGCTGAGACTTTCAATGCATGTTGTATGCACAGGGGCTGGTTAGTTCACTTTTATCCTGGCCGCACAGCTCAAGACCAATGCGTGCAAAAAAAAAAAAAAAAACCCAAACAAACAAAAAAAAAAACTCAGTATAGGCTGCAAAATTACTTGTCTGCATGCACTTCATCCTCCCAGCTTCTTTATTATGACTGGTATATTTAGTTTTAAAACGCTGCCTTTCATTTTTCACTACGCTCTCTGTCTCATGAATTATTAGAGTAAATTCAAACTAATGTTCAAAGACTTGTAGGATGAGTGGCTTTACAGCAAGACTGATGTGGCTTAATTAAAGTAACATTAGATTCACACTGTGACAATACAAAAATGTCCTGTATAAGGAAAACTCCTATACAATATCTCACACACACACACACACACACACACACACACACACACACACACACACACACACACACACACACACACACACACACACACACACACACACACACACACACACACACACACACACACACACACACACACACACACACACACACACACACACACACACACACACACACACACACACACACACGAGTACTCCTGCTGGTAGAAATTGTTAAATTTAATCAGATATTAATTCAAGGACCTACAATGCCAAAGACTACAAATTGGATATTAGTGTGCTTGCAGACCCACAAACACGTGTTATCAGTACCCTTGGCTGGGGACTACTGTGAGTCTAAACAAAGCTGTCAGTAACCTGGATGAATGTATGACACTATCCCATGCACAACAATATAGTGAGGTCTGGAATTGAAAACAAAAATAATCCCAAGTAACATAGGTAGATTTCAGTAAGCAGGAGATTTACTGAAATATAGTGAGAAGTATTATTTGAGTAGCAAAACACCTGTTAACCTTGAAGTCTTTCCCTACGCAATCATATTTAAACACCTGCACCAATATATATTATAGCATAATATCAAACTTGGATTGAGTCTGCCAAGAATGTTGTTGAATGAGGGAGGAGTGCAAATAGTTCCCAGAGGTTTAGCTCATTTGGTGCTGCGCAGGTGCAGGTGCTGATGGTTCAGTGTTTCCTGCCAAAGGCCCATTGGAGGGATCACTGCTCCCATATTTGCCCTTTAAGGAACGTCCCAAAAACAGCCAGTACTCCTTGCGGATGGTGTCCTTCTCCTCTGCTAGAAGTTCACAAATCTTCCACGCAGGTGCAAACACAACAAGGGTGAGAAAAGAATAAGTACATTAATATTATAAAAGGTAAAAGTCTAAGTTGCAACTGTTTCTAATGATATATTTTCGATTAAAAGAAGCTTCTACCTCGAGAGCCTTTTTTAAAGTTTCCTTTTGTTCCTCTTCTTCAACATGGTCCTTTTGGCTGTTGCTCTCCAAAGCATCCTCATAGCAATCGAACAAAAATGCTAGAAGGTAAGGTGAGCAGTATGCCTCCTTTAGCTCCAGGACACTCTCCACCAGGCCTGACTGAGATGACAGACCTCCGTCTTGCAGCATCCTTGAGGAGAAGGAAGAAAAGGAGAAAAAGAAAGGAAAAAAAAAAAAAATAAGGATACTGTCGGTGAGCTTTTCCATTTTTAATAACAGTCTCCACTGAGTTGCTCCCCTCTAGCATGCCATATATTCTGGATGTCTGAATAAGGAAGGCACATAAAAATCAGTGATTCTGCTAGAAAAAATGAAGGAAAAAAAAAATCTTTTGTGGCAGCTTTGAAGAGGATAAACGTGCGAGTGTACACAAGCGCGCACACACACACACATATATATGCATATATACACACATATGATAAAATATGCTATTTGCAGATCTCACATTTACTGTAATAAAAATATTTTTGATTTGAGTTTTTCATCTTACCCTTTCAAATAGTTCCATGCACTTTCATTGTGAGGCGCCTTTCTTATCTGACTCAGACAATACCTTGGATTAATAAAAAGGAAAATAAAGGAACAAATATTAGCAAATCTGATGAGTATTACACTAGAAAAACAAACAAAAAAAACCCAGGAACTGTTCTGTCTTGAAACATTTAGATATGTAGGGAAATCAGATCATATAAATATAAGCTATTTAAAGTAGTTTAATGTAAAGTGCAGATTAACTGTAACCCAAAGAAATACTACTCACTGAATCTCTCTTCCCACTATGGCTGGATCCGAGAAACCTGTAGTGTGAGAAATCACAAAATGCCTCTGGTTCCACGCGGAGTTATTCCTCACATCTTCTTCCAAAAGATTCTCCACAAACTCCAGCTCATTATCCCACAGTTTGTACTCCTGAAAATTAAATAAAAATGTTGGCATCAAGCTTGTTTATGTAATCATGTAGTGCTTTTAGCGGTGGACCTGCCCTGCTGGAAACAAAGAGTGACTAAAGACAGAGTCAAACAAGACACCAACAAATATCCAAATGAATAAGTGAAACATTCAGTTTGGCAGAGAAGCCCACTGTGGGCAGAAAACTGGACGTCACTCCTCAGTGTGAATGCCAAACTCTGCTAAGAGCTCCAACACCTACCTGGATGACCCACTGTCTGTGCTGCCAAGCGTGGTAGTTCTTTGCATCTTGGCTGAGAATGTCTGCAATGAACTCCAGCTCCTCTGAGGGGTCATTCAACCATTCGACCACCATACGTCTGTGATGCCTGGAAGAGGAATTAGGAAACCCATCCTTATATTTAATGTTTTCATTAAACAGAATGATTTTTGAGATGTCCTGCTACCATCTGCCCTCCTCTTCTGGCCCCTCCCCCCTTACTGTCACATGATTTAACAGTGGATAGACAGGTTTAACTTGAAATGTAATGGCCAGCACTCACCAGACTTGATAGTTTTTTGGCTGCTCCTCAATGATGGCAGTGATGTACCTCATCTCCTCCCTTAGGTCCTTCGATAGGGTTTGCAGTAGGACCCGCCGATAATGCCTGCACATTATCAAACACAGATTTGGTTTACGCTTCATTTTGTTGAGGATACAGTCATTTTCAAACATAAACTTATGCAACGTTGTCTCTCAATTTCATTTACATATAGTGTGATTGAAACATGAAATGTTAGACATAGAGTCTAACGCTTTCTTTATAAGTATCATTTGGGAAGTAACTCATATGAAAATAAAATACTACAAGATACCAAATATTAGCCCTCTGCGCTCAAAACAAGCAGCAAACTCACCAAACTGTATAATTTGCAGCATTTAGCTCAATGGCATCAGCAGTCAAGGCAAAGGCCCGCTCACTTCTTTCATCATTCTTCAGGAGTGCACGGAAATAGTCATAAACATCTGCGACTGTTGGAAGAATTATACTTACAATTATAATTGTGGAATTCAACAGTATATCTCTGACCGAGACCGCTGCTGGTCATCTGTTAGGGATGGATGTCTGCAGTACTAAAACCATGACCTGCATGAACTATTACTGATCTGAAGATTTGAAACATATAATGTTGAGCAATTGGTATCATAGGGGGTTGGAGTTAGGGTTGTGGCTCTGCAGGGGTCTGTTTGTGTTTGGTGTCCTTCAGTACTCGACGTGAAATCCATCTCTGTGTAACAATCTTACACTTCTCTGAGTAGGCGATCTTCACCACAGGATTTGGTCCATCATCCTGAGGAACAGGCTCCAGGTCAGCCCACTCCTTTCTGTCTCTGAAACGCAAGAACACGGAGGGGGGATTATTGGCTGCTGACCCGCAACACCGCCAGAAGGAGGCTCATGCGACTGACTCCCCTCAGCCTGAGCTGACCGCCTTCTCGAACAAATTAAATAGAGGACATGTAAATCAAAGCTGCAGTGCTTGTTGTAACGCTGCGTCGGCAAATTGAAGCTGCACCTCGGTGAGTTTGTGAAATGCTCCTATTTGGGGCGGGGAATGAATGACAAAGCACATCCATTAGCCGGTTTATGTCGATTTAAACAAGGTCAATGTCGCAAACATTAGACAGACATTACCGGACACTAAAGTAGTTAGCAATGATCATTTTGTTGTTGCGAACTAATGTTACTGGAAGGAAACACAAAGTTGACCGTTGGAGCAGCTGCCAAGGTAACACAAACATTTGAGAACGCTACCTGTAAAACAAGTATCGAGTCGGATCGACGGCATAATCCTCCCCGAGCTGCTCCTCGGCCTCTACATCAAACTCCTTGTCCTCTTTGGCCCCTACAGACTCATTTGAAGTCTCTTCTACACCTGACATCGCTAACTTGCTAGCTGGAAGCGTCTGTATTCAGAGACAGGAAGTAAACGTCATATCCGGCGAACGCTGCCTTTACGGACGTTGGGAAACGTATCATTTATAAACGCTGTTTTTTGGGTTTATAATTTAAGCAAATGATATGATAGGTGATCCCCAAACAATTTTTGGGGCTTCAGATAAAGTTCAAAGCGATGCTAAATTGAAAAGCATATCCGATGCTGTGAAAATATAAAATAATCTGCTTTTCTGAACATCTCCTGCCAAGATGTGACGTTCAAGGGACAGTTTCCTGCCCATGAGCAACCTGTCGAAACTTCTACCATCAAAGTTTAGCTAAGTTTTAACATCATGTGGGCAGTCTGTTCAGTGTTCTGCGTACAGATGTTTTTGTTATTGTCTTTCAGCGTTCAAATCGTATTAATAAGGGTTTTTTTTTTTTTTTTGGTGCTTAGATTAAACCAGTGGCTCCTGAGGTCCGTTTCAACAGGATGAGGTGCTGGAGTTGTGTGTCAATATAGTAATGGTTCTGTAAATTTGCATCAAGACTCAGCTTTGTGTAACTTCCCTTCGTTTTCTCCTAAACAAATATACTCAAAATGTATGAATTACCGTAAGTCACTAGTCTCCACTCTTGGCAGTTGATGTGATTCTGTGATACATCCTCCTGAAGCTGAAGAAGACAGCAGAGATGACAGACTTTCTCTCCAAGTGTTTGGGGACCACAGAGCTTCAACAGCACAAGTGGAAATCTATTTTCTCGGCTCCCTCTTATGGTAGGATTTGGCTATCCTGTCATAATTAAATGAAAATCTAAGTCTGAACAACTGAAACACAAAGCAATCAACTTTTGCCAAAGCCCATTTACAAGGCAGTCTTCAAAATTATATTAATGTTGGAACATTTGAATAAAGTCTGACTTCCAAAATAGTGAGAGAACTATGATGTATTTGAAATTATTTTGTAGACACAAGGTCAAGCTGAACTTTATTTTCATCAATGACTCTGGACATTATAAAAATAAATAGATGATTCACAGTCAGTGGATCATTTTACAAATTGTTATCAAAATTATGTATCAGCCCAGAATGAAGAATTAAAGACATGCATAATAACCATTGCATCAACTTATACATTTTCTGAATACTTAACAAAATGTGTTTTGTGACCAAACCTGTTGACAGAATATAAAATCACCATTCAAATTAGACAGCTAAGCAAGAACTTCGTTCTGACAAATTTTCAATGATGGCTTGACCAAAGTGTGTTCAGTGACTGTCGTCTTGATCCAACCCATGTTTTTCAATGTAGCGTCTGGAAGAAAAAAAAAAAAACATGTAAAACAAACAGTCAGCATTTATTTCACTAAATAAGAAATAAGTTTACTCCCTTTTTACACACGCGGAACTTACAGAACTGCCTCTGGACTCACCCTTGTTATAACAAATTTGGTCATTATCAATGCTTTTTTTTTTTTTGTTAGAGAGACTAGTTAAGCTAGCTTTTGAAATGAATGGTACCAATAAATATTGCACAACATCCCTGTGGGATGTTTTTTCCATGCAAGTTTTAGATATCCAGCCATTATTTTGCCATACGTTTGGAGTTGTATTTTAAGCAACTCTGCACATTTAAGTCCAAAAATTAACTCACCTTTAATCCTGTATAACTATTTCTGGCCCAGAAGTTTGCTAATAACCCTTTTAAGGTTTCAGCAACGGGTTGCTAACTTTATATGTTGGTTGTTTGTGATGTGCATTTGGTGTACAATGAGTTTGTCAGATATTTTTGCAGAAGACTATTGGCAAATCTAAAAAATGCCACTAATGTGAGATAAACAGACATGTGGGCAGAGAAACCAAACTAAGAAGTTATAAGACATTAGCAACGTCTTAAGAAAAAGAGACAACACAGTACAAAATCTAAGATTGGTCATTCTACTTGTCAAGCGATGACTTGCTCCTTCATTGCTCTGTCAGATACTCTCTGGATTTCAAAAATAAATCCACATGGTGAAAATTAGCAGACTGGGTAATTTTTGCATGCCACTGTTGCCTTCCACATCTGTAACACTATTTAGAATCAATGTTGAGTGACAGACACAACCCTAATTTAGTAACTCTCAAACCAAATGAACATTACATAACTGTTCATTCCTGCACAACTGCAAGATGTTGTGCATAATGAAGCAGGGTTGGATCTATTGAGGTGTCTTATTAACATGAGCTGAACAGACATGGAGCATTTCCAATCATTTCAGAAATATGATGTACCTTAAGGTACACGATAACTAACTGCATCTTAAAACAACTCTCTTATATATCTTTAAAGTTATTTGTGCCTTGCCCCCAAAATGAAAAAAATCCAAAAATATTTTTTAAATAATAATAAAAAAAAAAAAACCCACCTTCTTGCAAAATTATAAAGGGCTTCTTTTCTCTCTTGGAGTGACAAATGTCTGTCAGCTGGTGATTTCCCAAAAGATTTGGCAACAGGCTGTGCATGAAAAAAAAAACAAAAAACAAAAACAGCACACACACAAAAAAAAAAACCCATTAAAAACAAAGTCAATGATACATGTACTGCACAAATTAAATCAATTTAAATGCATAACATAAGATATTATGAAATTAATATTCCTATGTGCAGGCAAAGATGCTATTTATAAATCCCATGAAAACTAAAGAATACTTATTCATATATTCACAGAACATGGATCCTACATAATACATAAATATGCTAGAGAGCTAAGAGATCAAAGCATCAGACCTTTATGGTAGGAGGAGACCCAGAAGAGTAGGAACTAATCTTTGAAGGTCCGAATGTAGAAGTCGCAGTGGCTTCCAATGTTTCGTCCTTGTTCTCCAGTAGATTTGTTATGGTGGTGTCCACACAATTAGTTTTTGCTGTGTATTCAACAGACAACTGTAAGTGCACATAGAGTTGAAGAAAGAAATAACAGAATGTGCAGAGCAAAGTGGAAAAAAGCTCCAAAGAGGTGGCAGGGATATTGGATCTAAAAATAAATGTGCATTGAAACTGTGTCAAACCTAAGTCCTTCGCAATGACATTCAGTGGCACATGAGGCAGCACATCCTTCACTTGTTGCGCCATCTTTGCAATCCTACGATCATCTGTGCCCAAACTCTGGACCATGAACCCAAGTCCGATGGAGCTAGGTCTGACACCTAGTGTAAGGAAAAGAGATGCTGACATCTCCAAAAAAAAAAAGACCACTGTCTGAAACTTAAGAAGTACAGAAAAGAAAGTATTGTGAGTTTATGTTTTCTACTTACTTGTAGATGTTTGTGGTATGCTGTGTCTTTTCCTTTTGATGTGCTCTGCTTTATCAGCTTTAGTAATCTTGGTGGAGACCAAACCAAGTTCACTTGCTAATAGCTGAAAAACAAGATACACATTAAAAACTCACTAAAATTATATCTGCACCTATGAAGCAAAATGACAAGGCATTGATGATACAGCTGGACTAAATATAGACTATAATTATGACTCCTTATAATTTGCCCAAGAGGGATATGGATGTAGACACTGGAGTCGGGGAAATGCATTGACTTCAAAACTATATGCATCCACTCAACCAGTAAACATAGGTTTTACCTCCTGGACTTTGTTGGCAACTTCCTGTGTGGACTCGCCATCTTGTCTGGAAACTGGTGGAAGCCAACTGAGAAGAAAATCATAAGCAAAACAAGTACTGTTAAGAAAATGAATGCATCAAAAATTATGGCAGAAGAAAAGGGTTCAAAATCACCAGATGACTATTGAACAACTAATTTAAAACCAAATGAAATGTATGCTGACAAATCTGCATTACTTCCCAGAGATGATGGTCTTGGGGTTGGGACTTGTTTCAAAACTAAATGTCATCAGCTTTTGTTTTGTTTACTTGGTGGATCTAGATCAAGAAACTTGCATCTCTACAAAATCATCTTTATTTAAAAATAAACTAAAACTACTGGTTATGTGAATATTGTGATTTAATTTTAAAAATCAGTTGCTGGTAGAAATAATGATACAAATTATTTAGTACCTTACATGATACACTGTACATGGCGCAAAAAATGTCCACAAGAGCTCCACCAGCCAACTGGACTCGGGTGTATTCTGTGAACAAACAAGAGCCAGCAGTCAGTCCCAGTGGTTCATTACATGGTAACCTAACATGCCCTAAATTCATCTATGTAAGCACAGACAGGCAGAGAAAGGATGAAGACAATAATAGCTGTAGCGAGGTGTCCTGGAGACTCAAACAATCCTGCAACAAATAATAACTTTGCCAATAGTAAAAATCTAAATATTAGCCGTTGCTGCACAGCAACAAAAGAATTACTTTGGATCCTGAGATGGCTGGATGGATTAAATTTAAGCAGCTTGCAGCTACTTACAGGAAATTTCACTCATTTTGTATTGATTTTCCGCATCTAAGAAATGCATTATTCTCCTTTTTCGATTTTCTTACCTCCTCTCTATACTGACATTTTGCATTTTAGTAAGCTGTTAAAATCAGTCATATTGTTACATTTTAGTTTAGATGTCATTACTTAAGGAATACCAATAAATTATCTGAGCTGTATATTCTGTTAACACAACATAGTCTCAATAATGTTGCCATTATTTTATTATTTTTCTTTCTTGTCTTAAAGGTCTAGTTAAAGTTGCTTTACCAAAGCAATCCATGGTCTGGTCACCCGTAACGCCACAGGCTGGATGGAGTCAGTCAGGGAAAAAGGCCAGGAACTGTGAGGAAAGTCATTATACATTAGGTAGATAAGCGAATAGAAGGAAAATTGTCCCTTTACTCGACATTTATTCTAAAATATTTCTGCAGTTAATACCATCAGTGAGATAAAAGAGTAGAATGTGAAGCAAACTGTCAGTAATATGTTTCATGCAAATTTAATCACTGTGAAAAATTATTCTCATTTTGACTGTCAGAGCTCTGTGAAGAAAAGAACTGCTGCAGTTTCACTTTCTTACATGAATGTTCCCATCAAGTCCCATAGAGGGAAATTTGTGCAGGGAAACATCCACCAAAGCAATTTGTCGCCAGTTGCAAACTGCCATGGATGACGGATAAAAATTTGGTCCTGGTTTCATAACTTTTACAAAACTTTCATCTTGAGTCGCTATGCTCAAAATACAGATGGATCCCAACAGTTACTGTTGTACTTTAGCTAGTTTGGTTGGTAAATGTAAAACTATCACCCAAAAACAGAAACAGGAGAGCAATAATTTTAATTATTGCTGTATTAATTTTCTGCTGTGTGAAAGTTTACCTAAATTTGAGCAGGCCAGCACGGCCGTTTGTGGTGTCCTCTTCAGGAAACAGGAGCAAAGGTGCGGTGCCTTCAGTAGAACAGTATCTCTGAAGAGACTCTCCTATGGCTCCTTGTCCAGATGCTGAATTGATTTCAAAGAAGCCTCTTGCCCAACACAAAAACCCTGTGGAGCCTTCCAGCTGGGGCTAATGAGTAGAAAGACAAGATCGCCAAACAACACAAATACCATATTCAACAATACACAAAACAATATGCTGCACAAAACAAAAAACACATAGAACACAGAATGTCAGAGGAAAAATAAGATGGCCCAGACAGTGAGCAACTACGACGACACGCATTCCCGTGCACAAATATGCATTTGTCATCTACTGCTTCCAAACACAAATTGCTTTCATCATTGCACTTTCAGCGGAAGATTATCTGTGCTTCTAAAGTTAAACTGACACGGTGATTTAAAAGGTTTATAATTTCTCCAGCTGTTAAAACAAAGCACAATAAAACTACAGGGCATTGGCACATCTTAAGGCTGAGCTGTGTCTATTAGAGCTGTAATCTACACAGCTTTCAGTTAGACATTGCTCAGTTTTTAACATGATAAGATTTTTCAGAAGTATGCAAACATCAGCAATTACATCACTGCAGATGTCAATTAGTGCAGCAAGTGTGTCACTCATGCAGTCAGCATGTAGTGTTTCAATGGTGGAGGGCTGCCTGAAATCATAAAAAAATCTGTAAAATGTCAAGTTAAACACTCACAGTGTTGCAGGGCGTCAGAAGGTTGATAATGTTGTGGTCAAAGACTGTCACGTGATTGCATATGTACAGCTTGGTGTTCTTGTCTCTGGAGCGATGATTTTTCTGTCTCACGTGCATTCCCAAGACTGAGCACATAACTCTCACAATAAATCTGTGTAAAAGACACATTTGAAAAACACTTAGCTGCCATTTTCCTTCAGGGTTTTTATTGGAGGGGCTTAATTTAATGCAATCACTCTAGTGTGAGAGGTGGCCATTGCAGAGTGAATTGGATAGTTGGATAGAAAGTATGCATAGATGTGTGTTTTAGCATTAACCATGTAATTTCACAGAGCTTATGATTTTTATGCATGACACAAATGTGATTACTACCACAGGCACTGCTGCCCCAACTACAATAAGTATTACTGCTGAGACAAACAACATTGAAATATACTGACAATATAGAAAAATACTTGCCTTCTAATAAAACTTTCTGGAAGTGCACAGCTCACCAAAAACACGTGTATACCAATAAAAATCCGTATTAACATCAAGCAAATGCCAATTGGAAAGTAAATCATCAACAGCAGGAGAACAACTGCATCCTTGGGGAACCTGGACAAGACAGACAGTACATTTTTAAAGAAAGTATTATTTCACTGCTGGTGATATCTTGACAAGCAACACTGATCTCACTAACAGGTAGCAATGATGGAAAAAAACCTTACTCAAGGAAGAAAATCACAAGACATGTCTGGACTCCATTCTGTTACTTCATGTGCATGTACGGACTCACCAAATAAACGCAAATACACATAACCACATGAAAGATAAAATACTTAATATAAAAACGTCACAGTCTGCAACTGATGCAGAAAAAACTGCTGGTAACTTTTTTTACTTTTTTCACACCTGCTAGAAAACGCTTCAGTGTGGTTTTGAATAAATCTCCTATTTTTAGAGTCAGATCCATCCATGCCTTTCTCTATAGAATCGGCATATCTGTGAGTTTCATTCTGACATGTAACCACAGCCTGTCCCTCTGTTATTACACGTGTCACACACTGGCTGGTTTGACCTTTAGCTGCTAGAGAACATCTAAGATTTCCAATACTGTTCCGACCAACATCATAATAACTACTACTGCACGGAGAGGTCTTATGTCCCGCCTGTATTTGATATATGGGTCATCTATATTTGGTACAGACGAGGCAAAACATTTACCTTGCAGAGCTTACCTTCCAGATCTGTTATTACTGTCACAGTTACTAGATCACTATAATCCTAATACACAGCAGAATAAGCATTACCTGGACTATTAACTCCAGTGTTAAAAAAATTGGGCCAAATACAAAACTTCATGGGTTACTGTCAGGACGGTTGAAATTTCACATCGCCAAATTTAACAACTGTCCGAGGCTAAGCTAGCTAGCCCGACAACCTTTCAGCTAATGACAGCGTAACGTGATTGACAATAGCTTTATACAAGGTAACATGTTAATTTTAAGTAAAACCTCAATATTATCTTCAAGAGGGCACAGGTAGCTAGCTACCACTAGCTAACTACCTGTATGTTTTACAGGCGGTCTAATGTTGGCTAGCAAAGGCTTCGTGTTGCCGCTAACAGTGCATTGTATTTATTGGACTCACAGTTAAGAGCGTATTAATGTTATCACTGTGGCTAATTGGCACGAGCTAAAGGCTAAAGGTTACCCGATCATCTTTCATCGGCTATCTGCAGTTAGCTGACTTACCGACGGAAGTCAAACATATCTTCAATCCCCCGAGTCTCCATGTCTGCCAGTCAGACCTTCACTCAGACGCTAATGCTAAGACGACAACCTGATCCCTAAAAATAACTTAGTCATAACGTTCACGACAACAGTTTTGTGACCCGGTGGGGAAAATAACTGCTATCGTCACTGCTCATCCGATGAAAATGTTATCAAGGCAGACGGACGGGCAGTCTAACAGTGTTAGCTTAGCAACAGATGTTTCTGACCGCGGTGCTAGCAGCGCTAGCGGCTCTCGTCCACAGAAACAAACACCAAACTTCCGGCTGCAATACTCAAGAATAAAAGTCCCCCGGAAAACGAAAAACACGACTGTCAGAAGCACTTTCAAAATAAACCTCCCACCCTTTCCGCGCGTTATAAAACCAAATTACGGTATTTTGTTGCCATCTAGTGGTTGGACTTGAAACAGGCGACCGGACACCCATTACAGTGGTGGTGTTATTTTTTTTAACCCTGATTTTTAGATGTGACTAATACACACCGTTTCTATCTCATTATTGTAAATGATCAGTGAAATAATCAAAGGTCCAAGCCTTTGCTGCTCTATGAAGGGATGACAACTGCTTGGAGATAGGGAGCTGATATGGTATAATATACGGGATAATGAGGGCATGTATTGAAAATGATCCCTCTGGTCTGTCAGTGTCAAAATTAGACTAGACTATATTACCCAGTTTGCTCTGCCTGAACCTCCCGCCACTGCCCCACTTAATGAGAGCGACACACTTTGGTATATGTCATCATTGTCGTCACCAATATCTCCATCTTACTGTTTAGTTTTTTTTTTAATTTGTTGAGAATAAGATTGTGTGGCTTGTTGTTGTATCTTGATGGGGTGATATTTACAGTGTGGCTCTTGAACAGACCCCGCCCAGTGATGCTCACTGTCTCCTCCCACGGCTTCATCCCAGACCTGTTTGGCAACAACACCGAGGCTCTTGTATAAACGCTGCTGATAACTTCGTATCGATCTGTCCTCTGGGAAGGCAAACATCGCTGTATTTAACTGAGCTCGGATCGGACATCGGTCCCTTTTTCTCTTGACAGCACAACATGGTGCTCTGGTTCCGCTCCTGTCCGGTAACGCTGTGGCTGGCACTGGCCGCCCTGCTGAGCACGGTGCTCGGGCTCGGCGAGGACCTGGACCGGCCTCTCTTCGGGCCTCCTGGCTCCCCCATCCGGCTGCATGAGTCCGACCCGGGCCTGAAGAAGGCTCTGGACTTCGCCGAGGAGCGCTATAACCGGGGCTCAAACGCAATGCACTTCCGCAGGGTCAGCCAGTTCATCTCTGCAACCAAACAGGTACCATAAACACATCGTCTTTATGTATTCTCAATATAATGTCGACATTTTCGGTGGCAGCATAGATAGATTTACTGTGAGTGCCCCATTTAGTGGTGTTGATTGTCTGTAAACAACAGAGATAAACCAAGAGGCCGGAAACAACATGGATTACCTTCAAAATAATGGCACAACGCAGTCACTGCGCAATAACGGTGACATAAACAACACTGTCTGAGTGTTCATTATTTCCTTCTGAGCGGAAGTCACATCACTGAGTTGAACCTGGTTTCTTTGGGCTTGATAGCACGATTAAAGGGCCAAAGTGTTGTCATTCCCTGCACATCCATGGCAGCTCCAAAGAAACATCCAGATGCTGCAATACATTCAACATAGTTTTACACAAAGCAGAGAGGCTAGATATCACTGAAATACAGCGGTCATGTGACCATCAATGTACAAAGCTGCAGCACAATCAGCATCATTCCTGAATATATGTGTCATGGCAAGTTTTCTTGTTTATACGTTAAAAATGGCCACTGTATGTGTTTGGGTCTGTTTTCTAGCTGGTTAAGGGAATCCGCTACACTATAACAGTGGAAGTGAGTAACACTCAGTGTAAGAAGTCTGCCATGCTCAGGACATGTGACTTCTATCCGGAGACACAGAAACTCAAGGTATGATATGAGGGTGTGTATGTGTGCGTGTGTATGAGAGAGAAAGAGATGAAGGGAAATCAGGCCATTGCCTTGGTTTTAAATGAGCAGATTCCTCCAATAAGTTTGTAATATTTCATAATGGAAATGTGCTTTAACTCTGTATCGATTTATTATTGCAACAGTTCTGTTTGTTCAGCAGACACATCACCAGTTAAATGATCTTGTGACTTGAGTGAACCCGTGCACGCTCATGCCATGTGCCCTCATGGATGCACACACTTGGTTGGAGATTATCCATTTTATCCAAAGAAATACACAAATGCTCTAATTGGAGCAGTATCATTTTGAAAAATTTAAAGAAATACACAAGAATGATAATATAATAGTTTAATCAGATCAATGCAATGGTCTTACATCTGCATCAGCTTTGATTGTTTCTGTCTATTTCAGACAGAGCTGTGTGTGTTTGAAGTGTGGGACGTTCCCTGGCAGGGCACCTTGACTCTGCTCAAACAGAAGTGCATGCCTAAAGGTCAGTCAGCAACCAAATAAAGTGATCACTCAACATGACAAATTCTGACGGAAGAACAGAGTTGTGAGACAGTGAATGTAGTATCTTTTTTATCTTTAGTCATAGTCCAAGAGGTCTAGGTTGATTACTATTTGTGTCTATGTGATTTCAGATTATTACTTCCCCTGTAAGGACAGCAATATTTTTTCATAAGACAATGACCCAATCCAACTGATGATCTTTAATGTTGTTTTTGCATCACTGTTGTATCGATTGGCACTAATCATGCCAGGCCAACCAAGGACCTTGTCACTCAGAAAGACTATTTAAATATTATCCTCATTTTGACCTTAACTTGAACCTTAAAAATTATGTTGCCAGAAAAAGTAACTGACCTTCATGCCTTGGGTATTATGTAACTAAAATGTTTACTAACTTGGTCAATAAGTGACACATTATACCAATGAGATCGATGAGGTAAAACTTTATGAGCCCAGTTACTGATGTACAGTTCATTTCTATTCTCAATATAAAAAAAAAACAACAACAACAAAACCAGTCAGAATTTATTTAAGTCTCCTGTCTTTGTTGCCCTGCTTTGTAATTAAGTGCTTTACTTAATCATGTGAAAATTCAGATTCCATTTAGCAGACTTAGTTGGAAAACCAGTCAATGCACTTTGAAAGGCATGAAGCATGAATATAGATGTGATCTTGTAGAACATTTACCATGTTTTCAATAATGGCTCTCCTCTTATCCTCATCAGTTGAATCTCAAGTGGAAGAAACCAACAAGGTGGAGGATCCGTCCACCAGCCAGGCTTCAAAGGTATAAACAATGTCACTGTCGGACTAATAACAGAACTGACAGCAAAATGTTGTTCGTGTTCAAGTTTGGACTTCCTATTTGTGTCTTCTCTCCAATTTGTTGGAAACTACTCTACTGCTGATTTGAACTTGGCTTGTGTTGTTCATACTGTCTTTTTTGTTTTGCTAAGCAGGAGTCTGTAGAGCTATTGGGACATTTCAAAGAGTTCATGGTTAAATTCAATAAGGTTTACAGCAGCCAGGAGGGTGAGTGACACTTAAGCACACCTTTAATCTACCAGGTATTGTGTTCCTGTGTAAAAACCAACCTGACATAGATTGTTTGCACTAGTTAGTTATGTGTTAGTGTGAATAAATGTTTCCCAATTAGATACAGAGAGAAGCCAAGATGAGATACTGAATATAACATACCCAAGACAGTTAAACACAAAATAAATTATTAATATTCATACACAGAGGAGCTGTTTATATCTCAGTGTTTATCATCTAACTTTACACATGCGTTGTTGTATAGAGAATTGAATTAAGACATGTTATCAATGAAAAAATTAAGTCTATGAGCTAGTAAAGCAGTCCTCTCATATCCATTTGACCTTTGACCTTCCAGAGACAGACCGTCGTTTACAAATCTTCCACGAGAACCTCAAGATGGCCAACAAGCTCCAGGCTTTGGATCAGGGTTCAGCTGAATATGGCGTTACCAAGTTCAGTGACCTCACTGGTATGTGTCTGGTTGTGCTTGTATTTGCACACAACGCTCAATGAGGAAATGTATCTTCTCCTTTTTGTGTCTTTGCATCAGCTTTTCTTAACAAAAATAATTCTCTTATGTAACACGAGCATTGCACTGTTTTCCATCTGTTTGTCTCCAGAGGAGGAGTTTCGCTCTACATACTTGAACCCACTGCTCAGCCAGTGGACTCTACAGCGACACATGAAACAGGCCCCTCCTGCCCGTGGTCCCGCCCCTGCCAGCTGGGATTGGCGAGATCACGGAGCTGTCAGTCCCGTTAAGAACCAGGTATCAACATACGGAGTTGATTATGGTGCAGTTGTTCCCATTATCATTCTAATTAATGAATAAATTACAGATCCTGCAAATGTCATACTGATTCATGGGGGTGTGTTTCTTGCAGGGTATGTGTGGATCCTGCTGGGCGTTTTCTGTTACAGGCAACATTGAAGGCCAGTGGTTCCTGAAAAATGGAAAATTGCTGTCACTTTCTGAACAAGGTAACTATAACACATACACACAAACAAACATAGATGATAAAATAATTCAATTCTCCTGCAGGAAAAAACTGTTTATAGCACTAATTTGATTGGTATATTGATTTGTTCCCTCACAGAGCTGGTTGACTGCGATGGTGTCGACCAGGCGTGCAGAGGAGGGCTGCCCTCAAATGCTTATGAAGCCATTGAGAAGCTTGGTGAGAGTGAAATGATTGGATGGGTTTGTTTTTTTTTTTTTTTTTTTGTGCTGAATGCTGATTCTGTGTGAGCACTTTTAACCATTTAATCTCGCTCCCTCATGTGTGGTTTAGGTGGTCTGGAGACGGAGACTGACTACTCTTACACCGGCCAGAAGCAGACTTGTGACTTTGCCACAAACAAAGTGGCTGCCTATATCAACAGCTCTATGGAACTGTCCAAAGATGAAAAGGGTGAGTGGGAAAAAAAAGATAGAAAGAAGAGATTTTCTCTTAATATATACACAAAGTAAATCTTGCATGATTATTTGTAATTAAAAATTTCAGATGTGGCTGTTGAATTGACTAATTCTGAGTCTGTTTTCCCCAGAAATCGCAGCTTGGCTCGCTGAGAACGGACCAGTCTCTGTTGCTCTGAATGCTTTTGCAATGCAGGTAAATATTCACAACCCTTCACAACAATGAATGGATCACTAACATTAGATCCATTTACCACACTTATATCAACTTCATATACATCAAGATATAAAACAAAAATCACATGAAAAAAATCAAACAAAAATAATCCAGTGGAAACGACAATGTCAATGACAATGTCATTTCCACTGGATTGTAATTATCAGCATATATTCTTATTCTATTCAATTTTATTCTTAATTTCTGTAGTTCTACAAGAGGGGTGTGTCTCACCCTTTTAAGATCTTCTGCAACCCCTGGATGATCGACCATGCTGTGCTGCTGGTGGGATATGGAGAGCGTACGTTTTTCTTTTCTATATTATTTTATCCTCTTTTCATTTACTCCGTTTCACTAAACAGGACAAACACGTTTCTGTCCTGTTTATTACCATAAAAATATTAAAATTTTGTGTGTTAAGATGAAATCAAGCCCATTATGTGGACGTTTCTGTAATTTCAGGTAAAGGTATCCCATTCTGGGCCATCAAAAACAGCTGGGGAGAGGATTATGGAGAGCAGGTAAGTCAGTGAAGCTAAAACTAATGATTGCTTTCATTATATATGATTGTGCCAATTAATTTCTTGGAAGAATTATTTAATTGAGGGCAGCACTGCAGCATAGTGGTTAGTCCTATTGCCTCACAGCAAGAAAGTCGCGGGTTCAGTTCCCAGCCCGGAGTCGGCATATTCTCCCCGTGCCTGCGTGGGTTTCCTCCCAGCGTCCAAAGACATCATGTTTGGGTTACTTTGTGACTCTAAACTGTCTGTAGGTCTGAGTGTGAGTGTGAATGGTTGTTGGTCTCTGTCTGTCTCTGTGTGTTGGCCCTGTGATGGACTGGTGACCTGTCCAGGGTGACCCCGCCCTCACCCAGAGTGAGCTGGGATTGGCTCCAGCACCCCACAGAGACCCAGAAATGAATAAATGGTTGAAGATGAGTGTGTGTGTCTGTAAAATGTCGCCAATGTACTCAAATAGAATTCAGTGTCACAGACAGGTAAATATGTTTCAACTTCATGTCAAGACATCAAGACAGTCTGGCTCTTGGGTTGCCTTTTACTTTATTTTGAATAAATTTGTTGTCGTTCTAGATGACAGGTTGAAAAAGGAACGATAAAAATTAAGTTACTTTTCCCCTTTGTTGCGGTCCATTTAAGATTGTGTGTGTTTTGTTTCTCTCCCTATCCTTTTCTCTCTGTCTTTGTCTCGCTCTCTCTCTCACAGGGTTACTACTACCTTTACAGAGGGTCCAACGCATGTGGAATCAACAAGATGTGCTCATCTGCTGTTGTCAATTAAATAGCAAATACCCATTTTCAAACATACACACACCATCGCATTACATCTACTACAGCCGTACTGTACCTCTTCAAAGCACATTTGATCCAGTATGCGTGAAGAGTATCACACTAAGTCCTGCTGAAGCTACTTCTCCGTTAAACCAGAGTAGTGTTAAACCTCTCTACCTACCACCTGATAGCACTTTATCAAAAACATACCAGCTCTGATAAACCACATATAACTCATCATGGCTAATTTAAAATAGATTTTTTGCAGTTTTCATTCCAATAGTCCTGCAGGTCATAATGACTTTTGTGTTTTAGGCACAGTAATGGAACCCATCTGCGATCAGGTGTGTGCACTGATAGGTGCGGCCCTATACCTCCTCAGTTTTCTTTGATGTTTTCTTGCTAGGATTTCTCTGAATATTGTGAGATTGTTGAGGTGGGGTTTGGAAAGATTGCGGGTTTTCCATGTAGTGGTTTGTACAGTGTTACAGAACTGCAGTGCAATTGTTCTAACTAATAACTGCTGAGGTGAAAAATGAAGATTAAATTTAAAAAGAAATTGTGGAATCCTGTCTTGTTGATGTTCCTTTCTTAGATAACTGTAACCAAAAAAAAAAAACAAAAAACAAAACTGTCAACATAGACTCATAATAAATGTATGTTTACTTTGGTGGACATTACAATCAACATTATGTGAGATTGCAGTAGGGTTAGGGTTAAATAGGGTTAAATAATTTCATTTGTCGCTCTTATTTTGTCAGCATCGGAAAGTGATGAATGATTAACAGACCAGTAGCTAAAAGTATGAAAAAAAGTATAGATTCGAAATCTACCATCAATAAAGACAACCCTTTCTTATTCGTGTCGCACTTAACTGAACACTAATGATCTTTAATGTTGCTCAAGTTGAGATTTTATAAAACTCTATTTCCCACAATGCAACTCTCATACCCATGCAACAATTAAACCTGCGTTGAGCTTTAGGTTTGGAGGACAAAATCGGATAATGAATGGCGATTGATATTGTGTCGCGACAAAGTACCTATCTAAGTATATAATGTTAATTTATATATGTGATTAGACACAAACAGGTTGCCCTTTAGCCCATAGATTACAAAAAAAAACACGGAAAGAATGTTTTATTTTGAAAAGCGTGACCTGGTGGATCCCGGAACTGAAATATCTACTGTTGCCAGAAAACCGTGGCGTGTGGCTCAGTTTACTGATATTCGTCCCAAAGTTATCCGCTGTCGGTCTGATCCTTCAACATCGCCTGCTTCCATCGGACACAGTCACGTCTCGTCTTCTATCAAGGTGAGTATTTTACCTGAGCTGAGCGCGAGGATGCGTGTTGACACAGTAACAGTTAGCGTTCGCAGCTAACTCACTACCATTCATGTTTATGGAAGCTGTGAGCAAAGTTGATTTAGAAGAGGTGAAATGCAATCATTCTTTGGGCCATCGTAGGAAACACGAGGAAGCTGGTAACCAGCTAGTGTTAGCTTAGCTATCAACTCGTGTTTCGTACGTCACAGCACGAGTTGTTTGTTGACCATCCCCTTAACGCCAGTGGTCCAGTGATCGTCACAACTTTGACCTTTGACCTCTCTTCTCAGCTGGAGAAGGCACTTGAAGCTCACAGTTTATAATGTCACAGGCCACCAAACGCAAACACGTTGTCAAGGAGGTTCTTGGAGACTTTGTCACTCTGACGGAAAACCAGCAGATTGTGAAGGTGAGCAGTGTTCGCTGCATTAACCAAATGGACACCGAACAAGCTCCATCTCTGGTCTAACTGCCCCCATCCTCCTCATGCCTGTGCAGATTACTGGTAGCCGTGGCAACAACCTCCATGAGACAGTCACTGCTATGGGCGAGACCTTCCTGGTGAGCATGCCCACCAAGTTCCGCAAGAACATCTGGATCAAGAGAGGTAACTCCATAAATGCCAAACAATTAAATATGTCCTTCAGCTCAGAAGTGAAATGAAAGTTGTATCTGCCTCTAAATTTTTAGAAACTGATTTGATTAAATAGAAATTATAATGCGTGAATATCTGTATCAGTAACAGTTTTTCTGTTCAAACAAATGTCATAGTGTCCATATCTTCAGTCTGGCCCTCTTTTGGAGAAAATAGCTTCATTCAAACAGCACAAACATGTCAAACAGTCCAGCATTGGAAACGAGGCAAAGTGTTAAACATGACATGCACAATTCTAGTCATTATTTATCAAAATGAAAGTTCGTTTCAAATTAGTTTAAAAATGCACTGCAAAAATATCACTAGTCTGATCTTTTAGTTGAACTACTGATAGATAACCCAGTAATATATTTCTAATGTGAGTGCATGTAGAAATTTTGGTCTGAAATATTTTTTAACAAATACTGCTGTGAGATGATAGCAGATGATGTTTTTGAAGAGAATATGTTTCTATTATCTCAATAAAACAGGCCAAGATCAGCCATTAGAGTGATGATATATTGGTTATTGCTGGCTGAAAGAGATTTCGTCTTTGCTTATTTGCTTCTTTCGGGAAACTTCTCACAGACTCTGTATCACAGAATCATCTCCACAGATACCCAGTGGGTTTTAAAATCATTTATATAGTATGTGCAAGTGTTTGGATTGTAGCACCTGGAGGGAAACCATGCAAACTACCACCACTGATATTGCCATTAGAATTATTGTTGTTATTGGTGGTAGTAGTAGTAGTAGTAGTATAGGTCTGGACTTCTCAACACCTGTGCTTACACACAAGAATAAAAATGAAAAGTGCAAAGCCCACCATTTAAATATTTAAATTTCCCTTAAAACACTCCATAACCATAAAAACTGATAAAACAACATCCTGGCATGTTCACACTTTTCATCAAAAGCATTTTAATTCACAATGACCTTTCCCTGCTCACAAAGAGCTCTTGACCAACAACATGACTAAGAATGGCACAACACCAAGGGGCACACAGCAGGAAAGGAGTTGTCCTGAGGCAACATTTCTAAAACATCTGGACACATTTATGCCACTTTTTAAACAGTGCCCATCTGCAAAATGTCCACACAGCTCTCCACATCTACAGAGAGACGACTACAACCACAATCGCTGGAACATAACAGAGTACACAAACACAACCGCAAAGCCAAGTATCTAATTATCTCCACACAAACACATGATGGGTGATACAGGAGGACAAACGGATGCTTCCAGTTTGTCAGCAACATGCTGTCCTTAGACACATTTAAAATATGTATTCACCAAATAGTCAGGTTATTATTATCGAATAATAAACTTTTTCTCGCTATTAGAATGTATCATTTATCATTTACTTACATCATTCACTTTATTTTCGAAGCACTTTTCAGAACTTAGAGGTATAAATGGCCATTTTTAAAATCTGGCTTTATGTTGACAGTTTTTAACAATAAGGGGTGCTACCTAACACACTTTTAGGAAAAGTCAAAGACTGGAGGGCTTGAATATTTCAAAAAAGAAAAAAGTTACATACAATTAAGAGACAGCTGCGGGTAAATTTTTACTAGTGCCAAGTATCTAATTATCTCCACACAAACGCATGATGGGTGACACAGGAGGACAACATGACAGAATTAATTTCTACTCACCATTCACTAAGGGCGAGTCTTCTGGTGTCGGGCTTGTGTTGGAATCCGGAAGTGCCAGCAAAGACAGGCAAAGTGCAGACAGTTTCTTTCCTACAATCTACATGTAAATCAGGCATAGTGCGTTAGGGTTAGCATGACTCCAAACAATACAATAAAACTGATCAGCTTAAATATTAGGACAGCCATTGTTTCTCTGTGACTTACAGGTTAGGATAGCCAGTGGAAGAGCATAAGACCACATGACAGCTTTCTTCTGTGAGTTGAAGTGGGGCAGACTTTTAGTCCTTGCAGGTCATCTGTTGGAGTAGGAGGGTTTACAGTTTTGCACCTAAATTCAATCTGAGGGATGTGGCCTGATGAGTTTTTTAGTTGCTGTTGTTTGTTTGTTTGGTTGGTTGGTTTTTTTGGGGGGATGGACAAATTGCGTGTGCTCTGTGATCCTCAAGGTGACTATGTGATTGTGGATCCTATCGAGGAAGGAGAGAAGGTGAAGGCGGAGATCAGCTTCATCCTCTACAAAGATCACATTCAGTACCTGCAGAAACAGCAACTCTGGTGAGTGTGAACTCACGCAAAGATGGCATTAGTTTGTCAAGTGTTGGAGTGGTGGTGATGTTCCCTTCATTCTCTCCAGGCCAGACGGGTTTATGGATGAGTCACAAGTGCAGGACAAAATAAACAAACAGCAGGAGACAGAAGAAAAAGATGAGGAAGAGGAAGAAAGTGACTCTGAAGATGACGAGAGCGACCTCTTTGTGAACACCAACCGCTGTAACTACCAATGCAGTGACAGTGAAGAGGAGGAGGACAGTGAGGAAGAAAATGAGGAAAAATAGGGAAGGACATGAAATAGTTAATGGCAGGAGCACAGAAGAAACAAATGAGAGAGAGAGTTGTGAAAATCATGCGGCAGCTGCTTTGCTGTTACCTCTGACTGATATGAGGTGGCCCTCGTGCTACAGCTCCGTCTGCGGTTGTTGTTTCACAGCCTGTTGGAGTCATTAAATGGCTGTGCTCAGTGAGTGGACCTGAATTTACAAGAAATGGACAAAATAAATCCTGGTAAAATTGTTTTCTAACTGAAATTGATCAGTAAGTTAAAATTCATCAGAAATTGAATAAGAATTCTGTGATTTTCTATTTCTTCTCTTGCTGAAAATCTATCACAAATGTAAGTCTTGTAACATACTGACTTCTAATGAAGTCATTGCTGTATTTGCCATAACATTACACACCCAGGCAACACAGTATCTTTGCAATATCATGCTAATGTAAACTGTGATGTCTACCCATCTTCCTCCATGGAACAAATTAAATGTGTTAGAAACACAAAAATGGCACCACAAAAAAAGTTACTCTCACAGTTGGGTAAAAATTACATGTTTATGTTTACTTTGTTTATTTGGTGAATTGAAATGTGTCAAGTAGTTAGACTCCCCATTCCTGTCTAACCAGTAGGGTGATGTTTTAACTCATGTCTGTCAGACATGAAATTAAGAGTGAAATGGCTCTAAATAGGCAGTTTCCTTTGTCATAAGCATAAGAAGATGTTGTCAGGTTGCTCTACTTTCAGCCAACATTGCATCAGACTTGATAGTTGCTCACTGTGACTGATCTCTGCTGCATCCTCCATTTAACATTCCTGACTCTTGTAATAACAACAAACTATTTGGAAATAGTTTCATTCTTGAGTCTGACTTCACCTGTTCATGTTGCAGTAGGAGAGTTCAACATGTAGTCGCAAATATTTAAGTCCACACAGAAAAATTATGCAGAGGCACATATATGGAAATAAACAGGCATACATCATGTGTACCGTCACAATATATACCAAGACATAAAGCTGCGGAGGAGTTTTCTCCTATTTCTATTGGAACCAGTTCTACTGCATGCCTAAACAGAAATTATCAAAACCGCATACACATGTACAGAGACTCTGAATGTTTATCTTACTATAATTAACTGTTTTAGTGGCTTTGTGTTTCTAGGAAGCCCAAAATGCTTTAAACTGTCATAGAAATATTAATTATTAGATCTGGAAGTGTTTGTAAATCATGCTTATTTATGATGGTTGCTAAAAAACAAAAAAAAACAGCTGCCGCTACATTCTTAAAACTATTTAGATGAGCCAAAGATTCAGGAGGATGACATACTCGGAGGTGAAAATTGCCCAATTAATGCATTATCTCTGTATCACGTTTAGTCTCATTTGGGCATCATGTTATGTATCTTAACAAAAAGAGTATTAATGCAGGGTGAATTTCCATAGGCCTACCAGGCTGTCCCATTTACTCTCTTGTATTTATTGTGAAAACAGCCTCTATCACACATCAGAATAGGCAGACTTTTGTGTTGGTATGAGCACTGTTGTTTCATCCTTCTCTGAAATTTCTCGCTAACCAATTTCTCTGAAATTCCTGTGACACATATAGAGATTCACCCTTTTTAAGAAAGGTCAACTCTCTATGTTTGTTTGGGGTGGAAAAAAAGATAGAACAGGGAGTATTGAAAGCTTATTGTGAGATGAATTAACCACAAATAGGTCACAGCAATGTAGAAAAATGTATTTTATACTTCCATCACACTGTCTGATTGATGATGTAAACGTACAGTGTTGACCTGCAAAAGTAACTCAATGACTGTAAATTCATCTTAACTCTTAGCTTGTTTTGACTCCTGGCTGCTGATGTAGGAAATTGATGCTCAAAGCACATGAATGGGGGAGTTCACTGATTCAATGACTCTGCATGCTGCTGTTACAGCACCACAGTGTTTCAGCCAGAGATGAAATTGTCACTTTGCACCTAGCATTATCATCTATCTCTCACAGCAGCTGCAAATCTGACACACAGAGATCAAACAGTCTAATGAATGGTTAGCAGGGATTGGACAAACATGTAGAAGTAAGATTTTTTTATTTATTTATTTATTTTTTTTACAAAATATCCTTTCCTTGTAGTAGAAAGATTGAATTATCAAATATCAGTAATTCATTCCTTGTGTATCACCCCAGAACCTGGATTCATGAAGTAAACAAAGGAATGTAAATAAATACAGCCACAAGTCAACACGCTTCACTTCTTTAAAACTGCAGCAGGAAATGTTTATGTCTCTACTAGGTCTTTACTATCTTTAGGCATCTTGGCTTGTTTGTCATCTTCTCTTAGCTCCTCAGAGGCATGTCCTTACACTGGGTGTATGTGTTATTCATGTCAGCCCACAGTTTTATCAACTGTTGGGGGCTTCTTTTGTGGACCAGCATGATTCTGTGGTACAAACAGGGCTCTCCCTTCTCCTTTTTAGGAAAGTCAAATGTTAGGAAGGCCGGGTGGTGAATGGGGGACGCATTCAGCTGAAACATACACATACCTACATAAACATCATCGATGGGGAACAGGTGAATCTTTTTAGACATGTTGTATAGCCGTTTGGTCAACAGGCCTGAGTACACCACCCCACCCCCACCTGCATATAGGGGATAGGTGCCCTTGTAGAAACTGTGAGGGATATAGTATTTGGAGCTGCTGAGTCGGTTTGGTGTGGCTCCACGTATAACATCTCCAACCATAAAGTCTTTCATGGTGCTGCGTGCTTTTGGCTCCTTTAGCAGCTCTTTCAGGTGGGTTATCATTTTCGGGGTGTTGACAAAGACATCCTCGTCTCCCTTAAACACAAAGTGAGTCCGGTCACAGGAGTTTGAGAACCACCTCCAAAAGAGCACATCCTTCAAGGTGAGGTTGAAAAATGTGTCTCTGAAGTCCCACTGCAGAATGTCTCCATAAAGATTATTCTCTTGCTGCAATAACTCTGATATATTTACACCCAGCTCCTCTGGGTTTTCTTTGCCAAGCAAGAACACCCTGCGGACGAATGCTCCACCTTCTTTTCCTCTGCTGCTGTTTGGCCTGTGCGCTGCCACCCACCCTTGCTTACCCCAGGTCTGTCGAATGGCCTGCCGGTTCTTAAAGTTCAGCTCCTTTGTTTTTATTGCCAAGAGTAGCAGAGAGGCCTCCTTCTTCTGTTTTGCTCCAACCCCACACACTCCATTTGGTTCGATGAGGGTTGGGTAGTCTCTTTTTTGCATGTTTCTCACAAAGTCTTGTATCTGTTGTGGTAGCTTGTCAAAGTTTCTCTTTATGCTATTCACGTCGCTAACCTCAGAGAAACTTTGCCTTAGTAGGAACTCATAAGAGGTGCTTTTGTTAAATCTCCTCTTGCTGCTGTTGGGGTGCAGCATTGGGTTAAAATGCTGGTCAGTGATTTTTTGGAGATGGTTCCAAAAGGGTTCCAGATTCGAGTCAAGCTCCCAGAAAGACTGAGGAACTGGGACAGGGTGGCTCTTGTTTAAATTTTGTGAGGCTTCAAAATAAGGATTCATATTCTCCACAGTCCTGGACAAGATGTGATGTATGTGCAAACACATGGTGAGAGCTGTGTATGTGAGCAGCAGGGCCAGGACGATACATGGACTGCACACACAGATTAGCACTTTACGCCAGTGACAATGGTACTGTCCCATTCAAACTGCAAATATAAAATACAACGGCATTAGAGTTAGTGCACACAATGTCCCATGAATTAGTCACACAATAACATAAATTGTCAACGATGAGAGAGAAAGGAAAACGATGTCCAAATTTGTCTAGTCCATAAGAGAGGATGAGTGTATACTTGAATGTTAACTAAACAATTTCCCCCAAAGTATCCCCCCAAAGGCAGATTGTGACTTCAGCAGATGGATTTCGCCCAACTGCGTCAACATTTATGCAGCATTTATGTTGGATAACCTGATAGTATGGAGCACGAATGACATAGCAGGTAGAGCATGTGTCCAACTAAACAGGAGGCAAGATCCTCATCAGTGAAAATGGTCAATTGCCACATCTCATTTACCACTTTCTCTCTCTCCCACCAACATTTCCTGTCACTGTTCAATCTGTCCTAGCTAAGAAATACAGATGGACCAAGAAAAAAAGTGTTGTAGAGTAAGAAAGCTCCTGATCATCTACCAAAAAGACCAAAGATTAACTCTTTCCCTTTAAGCTATACAGATGAAGAGATTCTACAGCTAATACATTGTGTTGTTTGATGAGATCAGCTTCTAAAAAAATTCGGATCAGCACTTTTCATTGCTTACCTGCTTTAGGTGAAGGCTCCCTCATTCACTGACTACTCAGCTGTTATGACAACCGAAGCTGAAGGTCCACGCTGGTAAGCCGATGTCCCAGCTATGTTCAAGACTTGCACTTTTTTAAGAAGCAGTAAGGATGTAATCCAGAGATCATCTGGTGACATCCTGCTTTTGTAGTCCCAAACTGCCCTGGCCAGGTGGCTCAGACAGAGTGTCAGGTGTGTATGTGCACAAGGGATCCACCCACTGACAGAGCCAGAGTGAACAACAGTGACACTGTCACTAATTAACAAGGGCAGGTTGACCACAGAGATAAAAACTGGAACATAATAATACATAAATATAATTACATTAATATAATTTCAATTAAACTATTGCACGATACAAATACTTCTAATTTCAATGTATATATGCATATATATTTATATATACATTTCCTTTCTTGTTTATTTATTTTTTTCAATTTCTGTCTTTCCCTTGTCCAAATTCCTGGTATGTTTACACATACCTGGTAATAAAACTATTTCTGATTTCTGATAATAATCTGTCTGATAACCTCAATTCAACTCAATACTATTAACTCTTAATGTTGCTGCTGATACATTTTACCCCCATTCGTGTCTAAGTTTAATTTACTATTTACCATATCTATGGTCTCCTAAACAACAATAGTTGGGCTAATTAACACAATAATGGCAACATCACCCTAAAGCCACCCATTCATCTCGTCGGACAGGATAAGTCTGGACGGATCTGTTCTTGAGATGCCTGGGGCTGCTTGCACTCCTGAAATTTCTCTCTTGCAACACTTCAAATTACAAAAGAACCATTAAATAGCGAAATCTCTCTCACACAAAATACGTTTCAATGACTCTTTTCTGAATGAGTAGGGCATTAGACATTGATTTCAGGTTTTTCTGGCATTTGAAACAGTGATAATGACTCATTTGGTGTGTGTCATTCTGTCTCCTCCATTGTGAATTTAGAGAAACTAACTTGGTTAGTTTCTCTAAACTGGTCTGACCTGATGCCTCTCAAAACTGTATGAGATGAAAAGACTAAATCATAGAGGTGTCCTGCTGATGTGTTGACTGTATGTGAAATGTACCTCTCCGGCCCAGGACCCTGGACGCATGTAATTTTTAATAATTTATACTCAAAATTAATTAAGGCAAAAGGCAAAATGGCAGAAAAGTTGTTCAGGAGTTGAGGTTTTTGCAGAATTTGTCAAATATATGGACAGATGGTAGCAGAGTGATGTTATGTGCTTAGCTAGTTCTTTTAAATGTCTGACAATATAGAGTTCCATTTATTATTAGTTAAATCCAATTTCTTAATTCAGCTGAATTCTTTCAGTAAAATAATGTTTGTAATTTTCAGTATAGCATATGGTCCTGTGTGTATGAATAAAACCCATTTATAATAGCTCATAGGGGGAGGTCACCAGTGCTGCCATCTAGAGGTCCTTGCCCTAAACTCTGCCTCCTCCATTTTCAGTGAACATAAGATACCACTGACTTTGGCCATATTTATTTTTACTTTAATAAAAAAAAATTAATAATAAAAAACAGCATTATCGCTTTCTTACAAAAATGACAGTACTGTTTCAAAATGGTAGGAATAAAGTTTTATTTTTCATATGAAGGGGTGGTTTTGGGGTTTTCTTCTTTTACAAGTAGTATGTTTTTGATAAAACTTGCAAAAAATCTTCTAGCATATTCCAAGAATGGTGGAC
The DNA here is from genome assembly GCF_900963305.1 of Echeneis naucrates. Lineage (NCBI taxonomy): Eukaryota > Metazoa > Chordata > Actinopteri > Carangiformes > Echeneidae > Echeneis > Echeneis naucrates. Next base: position 19,093,526 of record NC_042520.1, on the reverse strand, counting down.
ATGAAGAGAAGGGGATTTATTGCTGAATGTTGAAATGAAGACACATTTTTATTTTTTCACCGAGTGGAAAAACAATTTGCTTGCTGCTTTTTCCATGCACCCAACTACCAGTACCACTAGGACATGCAGGGGGGAGGGAAGGGTGACAGGAGAGGAGAGGAGAGGAGAGAAGAGGAGGGAAGGAAGGGGGAAGGAAAGGAGGGCGTGAGGGAGTCGGTAGGTAAAAAAGACAAAGGCAAACTGCTTGACAAACAAACATGGTAGGGTTTCATGTCTGTAATGGTTTGTGTGTGTGTGTGTGTTTGTGTGTGTTTGTGTGCGTGTGCGTGTGCGTGTGCGTGTCTCAGTGTTTGCTTAAGTGTGATGTTTGCGTATGTGTGCATGTAAAGGGAGGGGGGGAGTGCAGGGTGAGGAGAAAGGGGGTGGGTGGTGTTAACATCTCAACTAGCGCTAGAAGCACACTACCCTCACTTGCAGTATTTCCACATTGCAAATCCCAGATTGATTACAGTGATATTAAGACAAAACTAGCCAAACCTTTGGGCCATGAACCCAAATAATGTTTTTAGAAATTTCTAGTATGATTCCCCTGAATCTGTGGGGCTCTTTGTCATTTTTAAGATACTTTCTATATCTGTGATCCATGCATCTCCTGTGTGAAAACAGAAAACAAAAAAAAAAAAACAAAACAAAAAAAAAAAACAACTCTACTTATTGGATATGAACTCTTATAGGGACATGTTGTATCTGACTCAGTATTATCTTCCTCAGCGACCTGTGAAGTGGCGGGGAGAGGGTCTCTGAACCTGATGCACATTTGAGGTGGAAGAGTTTCTGACATGATCAGCCTTTTGTTAGTGAGCAGTTCACTTTACTCATTTGGAGATGGGGCCTAAATCCATCTGCTAGTTGCTTCTGAAGGTTGATAAAGGGGTGAGAAAGACATGGAGGGGAGGGGCCGGGTGATGGGGGTGGAGGGGCAGACAGACACATAACAGATCATTCAGTCAATATGACCGAGCAAAAGAAGTTCAATCAATAAAGGTATAGGAATGCAAATCAAGGATGCAGTAATCAGTATTATCATAAACCACCACTTGGCTGTGAGCTAAAGAAACAAAGTAGAATCAGACTCCTGCTCTGTAGCAGTGTGGCCCAGCACTCAGCGACCCGCAAGCAATTTTCCCCATCAGAGCAGTGCCGTCGCTAGTGGGGTGAAAAGTGGTGGCGATTCTGGGGGCCCGCAGCTGGAGGGGGGCCCGAAAGTTTCCAGTAGGATTATATTAGTAAAAAAGAAAAGAGGAAAGAAAAGGGGAGAACCCAGAGCGATATCCTCCTCCTCCTCTTAAGGGGGCCCAGAATTCCTAGCTATGTCCCCATCAGAGTGAACAGATGGTGTCTCCAAGTTTTTGATCATCATCAGCAACATCATCGTTGCTGTGACCCACACACAGCCACACGCATGCCCACTTACACACATGCACACAACCTTTCAAAATTTAAATCAAACAAACCAAAAAAAATAAAAGCAACTGAATTTCCCCTACTGATTCCAAGAGTACCCAGGCTCCCTAAATCATGGCCACGTGTGAACTATGGACTCAACAAACCTGATGCACGGACTGGAGGGATGGGGCGGGACGTGGATCTGGCCTGCGGACTGAACTGTGACTGAGATGACGAGCTCTCTCTGGTTTGAGTCTTTTGGCTGTGATGTGATGGGGAAGTCCTGAGACACAGTGCGGCTCTAAGCTGCTGGCATAGGAAACGGGCGGGCTGGGCAGTCCACGGGAGGCCAGAGTCAGGCTGGATTACAACTGGATTGGTTCGGTTCGGTTTGGATCGGCAGCTCCCTGGCCAATGAGGGAGGTTCTTACAGTGCAATGGAGCTTCTGGCAGCGTGAGGATTGGTGGAAGGAGTGTGTCAGTCACACAAGAGACCACACCCTCCAAGGTGAACTGAGGCGCCAACCAAATGAGGCTTCATGAGGTACACACACTCACACGCACACACACACACACACACACTGCAAACATTAGTGATGTCATGGCAGCACCCTGAACACCTACAGAGGAATCTGGAGTCACTGTCCCTCAACAACTCCTTCACGCTCTGATTTCACAGAAACAACAACAAATGACTGACAGGCAGCGAACGAGGACAGAGATGACTGATGTATGTTCATCTGGAGAGATTCTTCCACAAATCATCCAAGAAAACTACCCTACACATCCGGTTTGCGTCAGTGACTAAATGTCCCTGTGAAACGAACGCGTCGCATGGATCATACTCATGTAAACAGACACCTTTTACACAGGAGGAATCAATATTGCATGACATAATCAGATCACAGTTCAAAAAGAGGAAGATCCCAAATCAGAGAAAAAACCAAAGCAAAAGGAAGGAAGAGGGTTGGTCTCTATAAAAACGAGGAGTCTTTATAAGAAAGGCTACAAAAACTCAATGGGACCTCCGACTTCAGCATACAGCAAAAGGCACCACAATATTATTCTATTTATCTAACTCGTGAAAAAATTGGCACGTAATTCTCTTATTTTTTTTTCATCTCTCATAATGCTGTAAATCAAAAAACTTTACATATAAATATTTCCCCCCCATTATAAAAAAAGTCTTTGCTGTTAGCTAGTAGACAATTTTTGCTGAAATGAAAATAAATATTTCATTTGTTTAGAGAATCTGTCTGTTATACAAAATAAAAATATTTCTCCTAGATGCAGGTCTCTAGTCCACTGGTTGTGTGTGGGAGGAGGGGGCGTGTGTGAGGTGGTGGTGGTGGGTGGGGGGGTATATGTGGTGGGGCTGTTGGGCGGAGGGGGGCAGTCTTAAAGGGGCATGTTGTCAGCCTTGGAGCGCTGCGGCTGGGAGCCGCGGCTCTGCCCGTTGCTGCGCGTCCCGGGCCGACTGAGCCCGCGGTGAGTCCGTGTGTCCGCACCGGAGGACGAGCGGAAACCCGGCACTGATAAGGGCGGGTCCACGTTCATGTTCTGCATACTAAGGAAAGGTGTGCTCTCCCCCTGAGCATCCTCCTCCTCCTCCTCCTCTTCCTCCTCCTCCTCCGACTGGCTGAAGCTCTGAGAGCTGTAGTCCCGGAGCCCCGCGGACCGCTGGGAGATGTGTCCGTTGAGGCGGTTGCGTCGCGGGCGACGCCGGCTCCGGATGGGTTCCCGTGACGAGGCGTACTCCTGCGTGGTCTCGTACGCCTCGTCGTCCGGGAGGCGGTACGGACTGGACGGTAGGCTCCCGGTGCTCTCCGTCAGGTAGGGCCGCCGGGGACGCCGGGGCTGCCGGTACAAACTCCCATCCTAAGGACGGAGGACAGAGAGGACTCAGCATCACCTCAGCACTCAGGAAGATGATCAACGTGTGAGCGTCCAGTGAAACAAGCAGCTGCATGCTGTTTTTTTAAGAACGAGCACATCCTGAGAAACCACCGTGGTCTCATACAGTATCTCCCCTTCTGTCTGAGGCAGATAGCCCAGCCAGACTGGGTGATATCATGAACATGTGCACTCATTTATATGAGCTTTACGCCTCAGACACCATCCGGAACATGTACGTACATACAAAAGCACAAATTGCGCATTAATCTACACCAGAAAACCGTCAAAACAAACGCTGTGCTCACGATGTTCGAGTGAAGACATTCTTAAACTGCAGTGCAAGGCTGTTTTGGATAGTTATGTATATACATCAATCAGCCATAACATTATGACCACTGACAGGTGAGGCAAATATCACTGGTTATCTGGTTACCTTGGTAACTCTCAGTGGGTGGGACATGTGACGCAGGAAGTGAACAGTGACACTGATGTGCTGAAGCTGGAGAATGATCAGGTGTGAGGATGCGAGCACCTTAGACCAAGATTAAACTGTGTTGTGTAGACCACAGAGACAATGCAGGTTAGGGTTGGTAGGGGTCCAAGGAGGGAGAACCAATGAACACAGGGTCAGGGGTCATGGCTCACTGGTGGCCATAGAAACCGTCCTGCCACTCATGTGGATGTTACTTTGACGTGAAGCCCAACCTAAATGTTGTTCAGACCAAGTCTATCCCCTCGTGGAAACAGTGTTGCTTAATGGCAGCAGTCTCTTTGAGCAGGATAATGCTCCCTGCCACACAGCAATGGTTTGAGGCACAACGACCAGTTCCCAAGTGTAAACTTGGCAGCAAATTCTCCAGATTCTCCAGAATCTTTTGCTGGACAAACAAGTCTGAGCCACGGAGACCCATGATCATAACATCCATCTTTCAGGATTTAAAAAAATCTAAGCTGATAGTATTTCAGTCCTATATAGCTTCAGAGACCTTGGTGAGTCAGGGCTGTTTTGGCAGCGAAAGGAGGACCTAAACAATATTATGGTTATAATGTTATGGCTGATATTGTTGTAACCCACTTTGAAAGATTTGCGTCTGCTCTAGCACTGAACAGGCTCTGGGCTGAGCACCACAGCGAGGGTAGGGAAGTTGCAAAAGATTAACAGATGGATTCAACAAGGCTGGTTTAAAAATTTTCACTAACTGATTGTACATTGTCACTCTCACCCTGCTGCTCCAGTTGGTCATCTATTTTTTCTATTAGACTGTTATTCAATTAGTCTAATTGAAATTAGGACATTGTTCCCAACAGAGACCTGAGAACAACAAACAATCACAAAAACACAAGCAGCTAAACAAAGGCTGTACAATCACTCATTGGATGGAGCTAAAACAGAGATCAACAACAATTAAACTAATTTAAACTTTAAAGGCACAATGCGTCAGTTTTTTCTATTGCTACATAGCTGTCATTAGCATTGACAGCTGTTTGCTTACCAGTCTAGAAGAAATGCCCTGATTTCAGCATTTCTTGCTGTTGCCAGCAGTGGACAGCAATGCCAATGTAAATGCTATACATACAGAACAGGCCAAAAGTTTGGACACTCCTTCTCATTCAAATGAATAGGAAAGGGTGTCCAAACCTTTGGCCTGTACTGTATATATATATGTATTTTTGCTTCTATTTCATTTCCCTTCTTCTGTCTCAAGTAAGCATGATCAACTATTGGCCCCAACCCTACGAGCCTCTGTTTGGTTACTAATCTGGTCAGTTCTGAAAAAGTAGTGCTGCTCATATTATATTACTACATACAAAATACAAAAAATGACTGAAGCTCTTGCTTCTTTATTTGCTTCAGCCATTGTAAGCAGAACTTACAGCTACAGTTTTTGAAATATTGAAGGGAAATGTTTGACCCTATTTTGAGGAAAGTTTGCGGTCTAGGATAGATATAGGGCTGCCTATACAAAAGTTTTACAGTCGGAGGATTTTGTACATGAAGTATGTTTGATTTTTGATTCATTGTGATGTACAGAGGCAGCATGGTGCAATAGTGGTTAGTCCTCTTGCCCCACAACAAGGGTCAGATTCCCTGCCCCCTTTCTGCGTGAAGTTTGTCCAAAGACATCATGTTTAGGTTAACTGGTGACTCTAAACTGTCTGTAGGTCTGAGTGTGAGTGTGAGTGGTTGTTGGTCTCTGTCTGTCTCTGTGTGTTGGCCCTGTGATGGACTGGTGACCTATCTAGGGTGACCCCGCCCTCACCCAGAGTGAGCTGGGATTGGCTACACCAACCCACACGACTCGGAAACAGATAAGAGGTAGATGTACAGCGTGTAAAATATTGTCCCACGTACATCAGGGCACCGTAGCAGTGGCTGGTCGTCATCTCTGTGGTAGGCAGCAGCAGCAGGGGGCAGGGAGAGGGCGTGGCTTGTGTTGGGTGAGGTGATCTGGAAGGTGGGCACCTGGGGTGGCAATGCGGGGTAGTGGAACTCCACTGGGGACAGGCGTGCTGGCGTGGTCAGTGCTGACACATACCTGGATGAAAAAACAGCAGTGGGTCATTATAGCCTCTATTTCCGAGAGAGTGGCACAACATACATTAACTTTAAAACTGCACTGAGAGCTCAACTCAACAAGCTACATACGCTGAATTTACTGATGTTTTTTGTTTGTGTTGCTTTTCTGCTGAAGACACCAAAAGGGTGAAAAAAACACTGTTGGTGAGAGTCACAATGAAAATCTTGTGCATGATGATTTTTTATATATGTATCTTAATTTGGCTCTAAGATGCTGTATGGGTGTTTCATTGCAAGTGACTTTTTTGTACACTTCCCCAGAACTTTTGATTAAAAAGTAAGTAATGGAAGGTACTTCTCTGACTCAGACACAATTTGTGATTTGGACGTTTGGACGTTTGGATGCACTCCAATTCAAATATTTACTACACAGCTGCACTACACAAGTGGAGGGTTAAATTTTTAACAAATTAGATATTTATTGAGTTTATTTAAGTTCAAAATTTGTCTGAAATGATGTAAGAAGCAATATGGAATCATGAAGAAAGCCAATGTCAAGATATCAACAAAAGTCATCAGTTCTTTATTTTATTACAATCCTTAGATCCCAGGATCGCACTGATTTATAGTTTTATTACAATTATTTTTTTTTTATTATCCCTGAAGTAGTGAAAATGTCAAAATAATGAACTGCCACTTGGGGTCGCCAAAGAGTGTGCTGGAAGTGACTATAAAAAATAAATGTACAAGCAGCAAAGCAAAAGTGTTGTAAAGTCACGAACAAACACATGGGCAGAGATGACCCCCCCTCTCAGCCACCATCACTGTCAGTACAAACACACAGACACACACATTAGCACCTCCCCTACCTGTCACTGTGAGGTGAGTCTCTTAGAGAGTCATAAGAATCCCCATACTGCATTCCCGGTCCAGATGTGTCCGTACAGCCCCAGTGGGCGGCCCTCCTCGCCATGCATGCTGGGCTGCTGCACTTACTAGTGCCCACAGAGCTGGACAGCCCCCCTGACTGGCAGTCTGAGTTCATACTCTCTGTTCGCTCCATGCTCCACGTCTGCTCCTCGTGTCTGTAGGTATTTGAAGGAGGAGGAGTGAGGCGTGGATCTGACCTGCTCTGTAGTCTATCCTGATTGTGTCTCACAGCCTGTTAGTCAAGGTTTAGCTATAGCCTAATACATACCCTGATTTTTAGTCTATTTTACTCTAAGGGAGAACATCATTTAAAAAAAAACAAACACAGGAGTCTTCCATTAAGGGTTTTTTTTTTTTTTTTTTTAAACTTTTCCATTAGTATTTATTCTCCCATATCACATCACATATTTTCTTCCTCAGCCTGGTGACATCAATCACCAGGCAGGTTACCTGGTATGAGGGTTTATCCATCTCTGAGATTTCTCCCTCTGCCCAACACGAGGGAGGTGGATTCAACAGCAGCAGTAAAATTTCTCACCGGAAAGTAAACTGACTCTGTAGGATCTTGCAATGCAATGTCATCCTGATTTTTGCGTGTCTGTGTGTGTTAGACCTACCTGGAAGCGTGTGAGGCAGTGGTAGAGTGGTGGGAGCGGGTCGACATTCGGCTGCCTGCGTAGTTGCCTGCACCCTCAGCTCCGTGGCTGATCACACACTCTGTTGTAGGGACACTCGTGGGGATGTACTGCAATAGACACACATTAAAACACATTTGAATATGTATATTTTTTTTACTAACAAACGAGAAAATATGAACAAGCCGCTTTCAATGAAAGGATTCTTTGTACATATTTAACTCCACATCACTCATTTCTTTTCACCGTGTTTTCACTGTTGCCATTATGCTGACTCATGCCTATTATGTTTCCAACAGGAAGGTAGGTGTTATCTGCCCTCTCTGTAATGCCTGTCAGCTATGTGCCACCATATTTCCCTCTGTTGTCAGTGGATCGGAGTTTTATTTACACAAAACTCTTTTGGAGGCAAAACTGCTCTGAAAGCTAATGGAGCCTTTGTGGTAGAGTTAAATCAAAGTGACACAGCTAAATAAAGTCTTTCATCATCCCCACCTAAAGACACATAACCTGGCTGAGGCTTAATGGGCTTCCTGCAGTTTGCTCAGATGAAATTTACATCTAGTTTTACTGTCTCGTTCTTCTTCTAACCCTGCTTTAGCATTAATGAATATCTGAGGGGATTCTGAACATTGTGACACCACTATTTATGGGACAGTTATATTTAATTTAAAGCTCTGATGTATCTGGCTTTATCTCAGCAGCACTTTGATAGAAAAGCAAAGCCGAGCAGACAGAATGTGCTTTTTGATTGTTGCTGATAGATAACTGTAAATGAATTGCTATTGTTGTACTGGGTTACTTTTATTGTTCCAGCTACCAGAGGCTGAAAGAACATCACTGGTGCCAAAAATGCCTCCAGTACAGTTTGGCAACAGCACTCACCCTGGCACTAAATTTGTCTTTAAGTAACATCTCTAATTAAAACAAAAAAAGAAAAAGAAATAATTCAACCTATCCCTCTTGCCATGAATGGACAACTTTTCTATGTTTCTAAAATACATTCTGGTTAATTTATTTTGTTGGATGTGGCAAAAAAAAAGAAAATAAAAGAAATTCTGGCTACTTTTATTTATTTATTTTTGCCTGTTGAGCAGTTCAGCCTGAGAAAGTGTCTGCTCTGTCAGCAGTGACCTGTTGTAGGAGTCATGTCAGCATGAAGATTTAGGGCAGCGAACTCGACAGGATTTTCCTTGAGGTTCATTAGATAAACCTGACATTAGGGCTGTATGCACCTGTCCCTGCTGTGTGTTTCTACGGGTTGGACTCACATCAACCATGGGGATCTCCTCATGACCTGGTCCAGGGTGGTTGGGTCCGTTGGACAGAATGCGGGTGGGTTGATCCACACACTGGTTTTGGTTCTGGTGTAGGTGATTCTGCATCTTCTTCCTCTGCTTCCTGGATGAGAGGTGACAATGAAGGAACAATACATGATCTGGAAAATGTGTTAATCTACAGAAAGTGACGAATATCATTTGGCAAATTGTTATACTCGGTCCCATCTTTTTTGTTCTTTCGTATCTTTCCATTTAGCTTTCATTACTTCTTTTGGTAGCGCCTCTATCTACACATCACATGATTTTTTTCATTTTATGATCACAAATAATCAGAGCACTACATCACTCTCTCTCTTGCAGTCACATGGTCATTAGTTGGGATCAAATATCAAATGATGAATCAAATTATTTAATACTTTAGTATTCATTCTACATAGCCAAAATAGTGATTAACTAACAATACAAAAAACAAACAAGGGCCTTTCATTATGCAGCAGTGCAAAGTAATTTCTAAACCTCTTAAAGGATATAATTTTAAATAACTGTTAGAAGTTAAAAGAGATCAAACCTTCCAATATTTTGCAAATAAGATGATTTTTTTTTTTCAGTATTTCCTCCCTTCATGAATCATCAGAAGACATCTCAAATGTATTTTTGACCAATGTAAGGCTTATGCCACCTAGGCTGGGAACCACTGAACTGAAATTTAAATTGATGAAATAAGAAAAGTTCAATCAATTGCAGCAGTAAAATGCTACTTTTGCATCTAATAACATATGTGTGTATAACATATCAATTGAGTGCATTTTGTCCTAGTCTATTTAGATAGATAGATAGATAGATATATATATAGAGAGAGAGAGCGAGAGGAAAGAGATTTTTTTTTTTTACTGTGTGCGTGTGTGTGACACACATATACTTTCTTATAAATGTTATATCGTACATTTATTTAATATATGGAAGACATTCATTCATTCATTCATATTCAACTCATTGTCCCTCAGGATATCCATCTGCCACTCACAGCTAACGTTCCAGGCTACAGGTGTTCACCCTGGAAACGTCATCAGTCTATCACAGGGCTGACACACATAGAGACATACAGAGACAAACACTCATTCACACTCACATTCAGGCCTACCGCAGTTTAGACTCGTCAGTTAACCTGAAGCTGCATGTCTTTGGGCTGTAGGAGGGAGCTGGATTACCCAGAGGGAGACCACACAGGTACAGGGAGAACATGAAAACTCCAGGTGCCGGTCCCAGGCCCAGGAATATGACCCAGAACCATCTTCCTGTGAGGCAACGGTGCTAACCAGTGTGGTGCCCTTTGTAATACATGTATGAGGGGGTTATTTGTTGTTCTTCAAAGACACGTACTTGGTTTTGCAGTAGGCCACCACACAAACGATGCCAACCACCAACAACGCCACACAGATGCCTGTGATCGTCAGCACCCGCCTCTGGTAGAGCTCCTCAGCCTCTGTGGAGGGAAACACGTACACATACATACAACACACACATGTTTACATGCACACACACATACATTCATGTAATGCATACACACAGTAAACACAAAAAAGAAAAAAAGAAAAAAAAAAAAACCCACACACACATACACAGCATGAGTGCGTCTCCATTAATGGTAACTGGTGAAACAGTGTTCTCACTATTATCTGTTGCCGTCCTATCGCCTACTCTATCATGTTGCGTCTTCCAAATTGAAATCTACTACACTCACACAGTGCTACTACAAGGAGTAACTGTACAAACTTCTTACTATAGTGATGAAAAGCAAAGACATAAACCTGCATCCTGACATGAACTCCCTGTAGTACCTACACCAGAGTATCTATAATGGTCATGGGGATATAATGCTACAGATGGCTCTCCCTGGGATCTGAATGCATCATGCCAGTATGGATGGAAAAAAGACAAGTCACTAAGATGAACGAAAGAGAAACAAATCATTTTCCAAAGTGTTAACACCACAGTGGCTTAAGAGTACTATATATATAAGATAAATATCAGGAAAAATGCACAAAACTTTATTTTACATTTTGAGTTTTAATTTGAGAAAAATACAGCAACCTGTTTTTGCCTTAACATGTCCTTATAGTTTCAACTTTCTGAATGTGATCAACCTGCCATATTGACAGTTGTCTACTTTAGTTTCATTACTAAAGTTGACGTGGATTTTTCCAACAGAAATGACTTAATTCCCTCCTTCTGAAAGTGAGGATTTCTTTGTTTTTAATATAATTTTATTAGTAATTTATCTCGAAGCTGAAAATCTGTGTTTTGCTGTCCTGTCTGGACAGTGGACTGTGTCTTACAGGAAACCTACAATTCCCGATAGCAAGACTAGAAATTAGACTGCAAAAAAAAATAAAAAAATCAGCATAGTAACCACTTCTCTTACTTTTCAAAGGGGCAATTTTTAGGTTTTTTCTGCAATTTCTTCAATATTTTCTTGCTATGGTAGTCATTATAACATAACAGATTATCGTATGCCTTCTGAAGAGAGCTTCATTTTCTTTATGAAGTTACTAGTTGACAGCATAAAATAATTTTTACAAAGCTAATAATTTTTAAGTTTTGCAAACCATACAACTTTTATGTAATTGATTGATTTGATTTATATATATAAAACACTTCAAATACATTTTGTATTAGGCTATAACATTCGGGCCAAATCAATTTGGGGTAGATGACACTGCACTACATTCATCTGATGATGCTTTAATAGGTCTGTGGCAATGCTGCGTGAATACTTCCTCACTTACATTAATTCAGATCTCGGGGCCTCCTGTGGTGTAACACTGTGTCAAAATTGCAGGTGCAACGACACAATGACAGAGGAAGCAACAAACAGAACAAGTGGGGAAGAGGGAGAGAGTAAAAGAAGAAAAAGCAAAGTGGCGAGGAAGGAGGAGCAGGAGGACACATGTAGACAAAGGGAAAGGACGGGGACTGAGAAGGGACCAGGGGCGTGTCCAGGAAGAAGTCACAGGGAGACAGCAGTCCCCATGAACCAAAGACTGACTAATCCTTTGTCCCCTTATCAACTAAAACTGGATTATAGAGGCCCTTGGATTGTTAGTTATGGCTAAATTAAAGTCCCTGCAGGGTAACAAATGCTTTTCAAAGTCATATAGTCTCTTAAACACAAATAATTTGTTAGTTTTAGTTCCAATATTTGCTCTCAGTTTGAACTAAAGCTGAAACTATTTACTGCACAGCTGTGCCTGTGAGCAACCCGTGGGGAAAACTATGCTCACTAGATACTATGTATCTGTTGAAGACAGGAAAACAGACAGCAGATTTTTTTTTTTAAATATATAATTTCCAAAATCAGTTGGTTGCAGTAGCAGGTAATTCAAACATTGTCCTCTTTACCTAATTCATCAGCTCACCTTTCCCCCTCTCCCTCCCCTAAAAAGGTCTAGACACGCCGCTGAAAGGAGGAAGAGGAAGGGGGGAGGCGCAGGATGGGGGAGTTTCTAAATAAAGGGCCTCTGTAGGGATTGACAAGCCTACGAGAGCCTAGGCCTGGCATTGTGTGTGTGTCACAGGGTACTGATACAGAAAGGCAAAGGGAAATGGGAAGGCGAGCTCGCTGGCACAGTGCAGCCGAGAGCAATAGTGATTTAGGACAGGCGAGCTCTTGACTCTGACATTGAGTCAATCATGGGCAGAATAATAAGGACTGACTATGTGGTCAGGCCTTTTGCTGGCTTTTGGCAACACTTTATGAAAATATTCGCAGCTTTCATGTTTTTATCTGACAGGCTTCTGAAACCGATATGAACATTGCCAAAGCCCAGAGGAGAGGCCAGGTAAACTGTATTTATCGATGATGTGAAACATAGTTTGACTTTTTGGACAAAGTAGGTAGCTTTTTCTCTTTGTCATATTCTGATTCATATTAAGACTCTTCATTATTTTAAGTTGCCTCTGCACTTTGGTTTATTAACATATCCTTCCCAGTTAATTTGTCTCTTTCTTCAGTGGCTTCTTTTCAAGATTTGTTGGACTATAGGACGAGTGCATGCAAAGAAGGGAGGTTACATGTCTTGAAACCAGGTTAGTGGGCACAAGAAAAAGAGGGACAGGTTGAGACAGACCTTGTTGTTGGTTTTAGAAAGAAGATGGTACAATAATGTGTGACTGTGAGAGGATCTTGGCAAACTCTTTAAGCACAGCAAAATGAATAATAATGTTCCATACCCATAAATTCAATTCTGAGAAGCTCTGCCAGTGCAGAAAGTTGTTGGTAAAAAGGAAAGAGACAGATAAGGGTCAGATGTAATGTCCACTTTGGCGCAGATATATTATTTTCATGTCCTGTATAGGGTGAACCAGGATATAAGTTAATTCGTGCTGTCATACTGATTGACATGTGTACCGTCCAGTAACAGACAGACAATTCAGACAGCCTCAGCTCTGTGACCCCAAGAAATGAAAAGAAAAAAAAAAAAAAAAAAAAGGAACTCAAACAAAATCAAAAGCGAAGGGAGAAAATGAACCAAAGGCGGAAGGAAAGAGAAGCCAGCAGGAAGAAAAGGCATGCACAGACAGAGACAGACGGACAAAGACAGCAAGACAAAGAAGCCACATCACTTACTGCTATATTTACTAGACCTCATTTCTGGAGTAAACAATGTTGGACAGAAATACAAAATTAAAGAAAAAAAAAAAAAAACAGGACAAAAGAAAAGAAAAAACAAGAAAACAAAAGATAAAAAGCACTGAGTTACTTTCCAACATAAAAACACAGTACAGTCAATGAGGCTGGCACAGCAAATGGGGGTGGGTGCTGTAACCCGTTTGACTAATGGCAACTGTGTGCCTTTGTATCGATTACAGCATACCTCTCGTATAGCACTTTGTCTAACTATTGCTGTGTACTGCTATTATAACCTCTCATATGATTTACAGAGAAATCATGTCAGCATTCCCAATTTCCATAGCTTTGCATGCATTACTGACTGTAAAAAGAGGAAAAGTCAGCCAATCTCCTGTCCACCCTAACCTGAGCTGCTCTACATTGTGACAGTGCTTTATGCTGGCACCAGTAGAAAAGCAGGCAGTGACAAACCAACAGAGACTGAGAACAACAGAAGGTGTTCCTTCAGCTGACTGAAAGAGCATCACAAAGCAAAATAAAAGCACAACAGACAGATTTCAGCATGTGGACAAGGCTTGATGGTGGGGTCAAAAATAAGAAGACATTACATACAGTATGATAGTTTGTGATACAAAACACAGCCTTGGTTTAAATTTGACATTATTCAATGCGGAAACTTCCACAACAGACAAACAGCGAAACAGGACAACGTAGTACAAAGCAGAAGTGTTTCACCCCTGAAAACATGAGAACAAAGGTCATTCGCAGCCCTGCGTGTGTTCTCTCTGTGATTTCTTCGACATAAACTGACATGTTCAAGAGTCAAAAAGCAGTTTTTAAGAGGGAAAGCGGCAGGGCCAAGCCTTAAGTATTGTACAAGATTTTTATGTATCTGAAAATCTTTAGTTGTCCAGAGTATCACAGGAGAGTTACAAAATATGATCCATTTGTATCACATTGATGTAACAGAAATAATTGGCTATTTTGGGATATCAACATTTGCCTTCCAACAGGGGGTTAGATGAGAAGATTTAACTACTCTCACATCTGTATGCTAAGAAGTTATGAAACTGCAGCCAGGAGATGATAAAATGAATTTAAGCCAGACTCATACTATAGGAGTTCCTCAGCTATTCTGAAATTGGGTTCCATCACCACATAATGTTTCAAACATATATAGCTGTGGAACCACGTGATCTGAGTCCCAACATGGTCACTACATGATGTGAGTCACCACATGATCTGAGTTGGAACTGTCGTTGAGTCTGATAGATAATAAAATTTCTCTCTTAGTTCTCTCACACTCAGGACTTTATAATGTTTTACCATGTACGGATTAATCCAGCAGGTCAGCTTGCAAGTCAACTAGCTAGCACACGCCCAACTCAAATTGTGTTGTGACTCAGATTGTGTAGTGATAGCCTTAGGTGTAACAACTTGTAGCGTTATAATAATAAAGGTTTGCAAATTGTTGAGTTGTCTAATTTTCAACAGGCGCTGAGGGTTTGCCTTGTAACTTTTAATATTTGCCAACAGTAGTATGCTGACAAGAATCCAATCAACAGTTCAGCACATTTTACTCCCATTAAACCAAGAATTGTGTCTTTGACACGATAATTTATTTTATTATTATTATTATTTATTTATTTATTTTTCTTTTTCAAAATAGCAAAGATAACTTTTAAGGAGCCAGGCAGTTTCTCAATTTCTCCAGCCAACATACACTGGCATAACATACTCGCATTTTTGTTCATGCCATAAAAATGTCAAACTATTCCTTGAATACCATCATACTGTGATGAGAAACGAAACATGCAACATCATTTTTGGACACATTGGAGGTCAACCTTCAACATTTCAAGCAGCATTTAGCTATATGCCATAATGAAAGTACTGTTCGCATGGTCCATGGATGCTTAGAGTGGAAACAACAGGTTATCACAGTCACCACAGTACGGTTTACCTGATATCTTAGTTCACTGAATGAGAACCCATTTCGCAGCCATGAGTAATGCTTTCAAATCTTTTTATGACTACAATTGTTGAGCATATTCTAACTCTAAATCAAACTCTTATTCACTTGCCAAATTATCAGGATTTTGGCCGATCTGTAGCTTCTGGTAAAAACTGATGGTTGTTATAAACAATGTCTCATATTGTTCTCCATCTAAAGCCGTCTAAATTGTCAGTCCTGCTCCTTTTACAAGAAATAAAATCTTTTTTTTTCCTCTCTGTTAAGGACGGCCAGAGTACAGAGTAAGGTCTTACAACCTTCTATTAATAGTTTCTATCTACAGAGTTTTGCGTTTTCACAGCTGGAAAACTAAACAGCACCGATGGACCATACACAAAGTGACAAAATGTTGCAATAAAATCACATAAGTTTAACCTCCTGTATTGCTTGTGTTTATTCTCTGTCTCCTCTGTTTCTCTTTAAACCCTTTACTGGATCAACCTTGAAGAGAAGTATTTTGTAGGCGGTTTATATCTTAAAAATGCAGGATTTTAGAGCAGACACATCATAGGAACGTGGTGCTTACTGTTGAATCGTCAATTATGGGGCTAATTTAGCAGCTTTCTAGGCCACAGCATTTCAATGATGAGCAACTGGGAAAAAACATCTTGTGTGTAAATTAGAAAACATCAAAATTTGTTGTTTGTGGTTACCAGGGGGCACCGCAGAGGAACCAGGGGAGACAGGAGAGGAGGAAGGGGTGGACACAGAGGCATGCAAACTCACACTTGATTATACACACCTTAACTTCCATGAAACAGAAGAGCTGGTTTGCACACACACACACACACACACACACACACACACACACACACACACACACACACACACACACACACACACACACACACACACACACAAACACAAACACACACTCACTGCTCTCTCCATCCAGCCCCTCCAATGTACCATGCAGTATTTCAGTGGGAAGGAGACAGACAAGAGCAAATGGACATACTGTAGAAACCGGCCATGACGGAGTTTTGACAGCGGTCCCCCGTATAGTCATTGGGACACCTGATGGAGGGAAAACAAGACACAGAGGGGGCAAAAAGGGGGGTGGGTGGGTTAAAGGGTTAAAGATACAGAGGGAAGAGAGAGGATAAAACACAAGAGGAGGAGGAGGAGGAGAAATACACAAAGACAGATAGAGAAGGGGGAGAGAAAGGAAGGGAAGGAGGGAGACACAAGAGAGCAGAGAGATGAGGGATTAGAAATAGCACAATCCACCAACTACAGAGAGAGAGCGAGAGAGAGAGAGATGACCTGCATACCGTGACGTCACCGCCATCAATATGACATCACTTCTACAGTTAAGACATCAACACAGTCATGAGGGTCAAGGGATGGTGGGGCAGGAAGAAGGAGGGGTCAAATGTACAGTTGTTAGCCTCTAACCCCTCTCATACACAAACAGAGATGCACACAGGGACATAAACATACACACACTAACAAATGTGTCATAATATATCACAAACCCTCATTCATTGCATCTATTCCAAACCTCTAATTCAAAACATGATGAATTAATAAAGTAAAGTCAAGATAAACATTGAAGTACATCCGATTTATAATTGACATCCATTATTTTGATTTTCAGTATAAAAAACTATTTTCACAAATGATGTTGTCCCACACAATGCACAGGCAAGGCAATAAGCAAAGTAAAAGGAGAGAACACTGGTGTGTGTGCCGGGTTATGGAGCACTCATTATATACATTTTTTCTGAAAATATGTATGATATCATGATGGAAGTGTTTGACAATGTGTGAATTAGTTGTGTTTCTCAAAGTTTTTTTTTTTTTTTATGCCTTAATCCATAAAACAAAACAAAACAAAAAATGCCAAAGTAGAAGCAGCACAACAGGCTGTCAACAGAAAACATATTATTACCTTTTGAGGCTAATGTGATAAACATCACTCCTTTGTATATTCAGCAGACACAGAGCAACAGCAGCTTTTAGCTTTTAGCTGTGTTTTTGGGAACTTGGAAAATGTCACCTATTCCCTTTTCTTTTTAGCTCTGGTTTGGTCTTAGCCAACTCTAAGAGCATTATTCATTTCTTTAGCTCTTACAAGCTACATTTTTCCCACCAGCTAATTCCTAACTTCAGCTGACCTCTGTTCAGGTGCGGGCAGGTCATATATATGAGTTTCATCAGTGTTTCTCTGTTTTGAAAATTCAGATGAGGACAGCTGTGAGACTGAACTAAAACAACAATAACACAAGTTTCAGGCCATGAATCAATGAGCTTAAAGAAACTGTGATGCTCTGATGAAACTGCAGAGTAAGGTGATGGATCCCTGAGGGTTCGTCTCCATTGACATTACACACTTGATCCACTGCTAATGTAAAAAATAAATAAATAAATAAAATTGATTAGAGAAGCTTCAATGTAACTTAAAAATACTTGTACTGAATAATCAGCTAAATGAAATATCTCACTAAAATTAGAAGGTGGACACGACAAACAATATATATATATATATATATATATATATATATATATATATATATATATATATACGTGACACAGCCTCTTCAGGCATGTGGATATATTCTGAAACATTTATGACTTCAAAATGATGCAGTGTGGAGCTACAGCTGTGCTGGATACACCAACCGACATGTCAGTAAGTAACCATAATGTCTTTGAACATGTCTTCTAGAGGTCATTGTATTTATGGTTAAAGTTGCTTGACGTTGGAGGTGAAGTAATCCAGCAGGATCAAAATTGTTTGACCTGATTAGTCATGCACATGCAGCAGTTTCACTGAGTGCTGCAGTGTTTTTGCCTCTTACCCATCACAGACTTTTTGCAAATACAAAAAACCTTTATATATCAAGTAGGTCTTAAAGAATTAGCTCCTGCCAAAAGCTGCAGTGTGGTGTTTTGTTTCTGGATGGGTGGCGAGCTGTCAGTGATACCACCGGCTGAATATGATTCATGTTCTGGCATTAGGCATCAAACTCACAACACTGAAACTAACAAGCAAGACTCCTCAAGGCATCACAGCAACTTGAAAACTGATTCACATACATGGTCCAAAATACTGGCACTCTGGGTGCTTTCTTGTGGCAGGTGCTGTTGATGATGTCCTTCTGTAAATGCTCATCAGCGCTTTAAATGAAACACAACAGAACCTATTTTGTGAAAATAAAAGAATGCAAATTCTGACTTATCTTGAATTGTGTATTATAATGGGTGTTGTGGCTTCTACTCAGCCAGGTGTTTGTCCTTTTAACTGCTATAGTTGATTATAGATTAGCTTTTGCTGCAGTCACATGAAAAATAGGCATGTAATAGTAAAGCCTGAGCCAACCACAGAGGACATTATACTGCCAATGAATCACAACAATTGATGAAGTGCAGTAGTATGATATTATGGGTGTGGCCCCGTTACAGTCATTATAGTATAACAGAAGCCCTGAGCCCTCATAACAACAGCACTCTATTTATTACAGTGATTTAGTAACTGATCAACAAATTTGTCTAGTTTAAAATGTGAGGGCCATCATCTTCCCCTCATCCGAATACCGTCCACATAACTGACTGGGTATCCTTTTCTCCTCTTTCTCACCACTGAAGAGACAACTTGCATTTTGAATCAATTACAGCAAAAACCCTCAGAAGAGCCCACTCAGCAATTTCCCATAGAGTTATAAATAGAGCAGAGAGAGGGAGAGGTGGGAGACACTCGGAGCAGAAGCTGCCCTATTCCAACATAGCTTTTACTGTATTTATTTCTTTTCTCTTCTGCCTCTTCCCTTTCTCTCTCACTGTCTCTGCTTCCCTCCACCCCTCCTTAATCTCCTCGTGTTCGCTTTCCCTTTTGTTTCCCAACTGTACTGTTCTCACAGGCCTGAGAACAAGCACGGGGTTAGAAAAAGCCAGCACACCTTTTGTTCCAAATGTCTAAATGAAAACAAAGTCTGTGATACATTTTGTTATATTCATTATACAAAGACTCATCAAAATGAAGATTAAAAAAAAAATGGATAGCATTATGTTCAGACATCAATACAATTCTGAACTCTTGGCATTTTGTAGATTAGATTAGATGAACTTTATTGATCCATGAAGGCAAATTCGGCATTTTCATCCGATAGCTGGGAATACAGGGGCTAATGTTTTCTGCTAATGGCCAGATGGGAGTTTATCAGCAAAGTTCTTTTTAATCAGAGGAGCTATCTGCAACTCTACACAGACAACTGTAACACAGGTTGAGAGGAACAACGAGTAAGTAAGACACATTAAGCTTTAAAGTGCCGATCGCTCACTAAGGGCAATGCTTGCATGCACTGATTTCCACTTTAACCTTCACACTGTGTTTTAACCAGGGTGCCTCCTGTCCTCCACTTCAACCTACAGACTCCATTTTGCAGCACAGCATTATTTTTCCCTTTAGGGAAGAGGCGATTATATGTTTCCTTGGGCAGCAAAAAAGAGCTTGCAAACACCACCTCAAATTTCAGGGATATTAACAATTATTTCTGCCTGACAATGACATGTCGAGAACTGATTTGTAGCTGTAGTGCAGATTTGTGAGCGTGTCTGTGTGTGTGAGAGAGAGAGAGAGCAGAGGTCTACATATCTCAGGAGTGAACAAGCAGCGCAGACAGTCTACAGACAGCAGTCTTATTTACATCCTGTTATCCACCGGCTCCAACAGACAGGCCAACAAAGGATGACAAAACTGAGAAGCTACAGTAACTCTAGAAACGACTCTGTTGCTACCTTGCTAGTTTACCATAGCTTGTTTAAACATCCAGTGTGTTCATATATAGAACAATCATGCAGATAAAGTTGTTCAATCCTGAACAGTTTGTAGCCCTAAATTTCAACACACGCAGCTTGTAATGTCTGCATGCAGCCTCTCAAACAAAGTTTTCTGCTTGTCAGCACCATGAAAAAAAATCCTGATTTATCCTTCAGCAATGACCGGAAGGTATATCAGATGAGAGATAGAGAGAGTCATGGGGAGGGGGACAGAGAGAGAGAGGGGGGGGGGGGGGGGGGGGGGGTAAGAGGTAGAACTGTCGAGAGACAGAAAGACATGGAAATGAAGAAACAAGAGTTCAGCTCCCGAGCAGACACCAAAGGAGATACAGGAGATACATCCAATTGTAAAGGAAGAATAACAACAAAGCTCTTGATCATGTTTGACTGTACACACCACCTGCTAGCCACACTGTCAGGAGAGGCATTTTGTTACACCGCTATAAAATGATCCAGTGCGTATGGAAAGATGGAAGTGGAGGATCAAAATCTCTGGTTTAGAAAAAAGAAAATACTTTTTCACAGCTCAGGTTAAATTAAATCTTTGGTGACAAACGCAGTTTGTATTTAAAACACTGCAATGAGTGTAAATCTGTACTGTAGCATTTCACACGTACCAAAGAAAGGCTATAATACTAAATCATTTCTGATATGTTATCATTTCCACCTTTACCATCGTTGTAAAGATGCTACAGGCTTTTCTATTATATATATATATATTTTTTTTTTTTCATATTAGAATATTCATTATAATGTCATCATATACTTTATATATATATATATATATATATATGTGAAAAGACAAAGCTGAGGAAAAAGGTCTAAGCTGTTAATATTTTACTGACACTATCCCCACACTGAGGCAAAGCATCTGCTGAACATGGAAAAAATTGTTCTATGTTAATTTGTCAATAGATTAAGGTCAAAAGTGAAAACAATTTGGGTATGTGGGTCTGTGAAATCTCTCCAAAGGCCAGCTGGCAGGTCAGAAATGTGGCCAAGAGACTGGATTAATTTTGGTTCAATTCCCTGAAGCAGTTGTAGTGGAGGAGCTGATCTTGTTCACCTCTTAAAGCTTCAATAGAAAAAGCTAAATGGAGGCGCTGTCATTTGCACTTTGAAGGCTACGTTATCCTCTCACTTTGTCATATCTTACATAGGAAGTCCAAAATGCCTGAAATAACAAGGAATAAATACTAAAACTTCCTGTGGAAGTTATTTTCATTGAACACTGTCAGATAGACGAGGCTTCAGGCTTATGTCATCCCACCTTTGACAAGCAGTTTGATGTTCATTTAGGTTCCTCATGTTGTCTCCACACTGTCAACTACACAGCTGACAGAGTAGTAAAGTAATGGCCAATAATCCAAGAGGAAACCAGCTTCTCTCATGTTGACCCTTCACTTATACAACTAATGGCTGAATTAATTAAATAATTAACTAAGTCCAACTTATATAAGTTATGTAACAGTAATTTTTATTACGAGACTATTAACTGAATGCTAAAATGTATCTGATGCCAGATAGGTGATTTTAGATTAGCACATTTAGTTATTATTGTTTCTGACAACTGTAGCTACCAAAAGAGGAAAATAATAGATCATGCAGAATTAAGTTGAGAAAAAGGGAATAATAAAAATCGGAATCACTGTACACTTATGACCTATGACCTGTCTTCAGTTCTCTGTCCACTTTGTCTCCCTGAACACCCTCAGCGGGCACAATGTTTTATGGTCACATGCCAACAGAGACAGCAGTTTATGTACGATGTCAGCAGGACATCCTGTTCAACTTTTCATGTCAGTGCTGTTCCTATGAGCAACACTGTGCTCAGAAACATTTCTGAGCACACTACAAGCAAAAGCAGAACTAGCATATCCCTGCTGTCCCATCTGAGGGGCCAAGGCGGTCTCAGGCTTTTTTGTTTTTAGACCACACTGTATATTGTTGACCATAACAGCTTTAAATCCTCCCATATTCATCTCCATTGGGTTTTACTCACATAATGCTAGGAGGTGAAAATGATCCCACCAGTTTTCCTCTCTTACTGAAAGGTATTGCAGGCAACCCTCCCTGACATGTAAACTACAATGATCCTCTTGCAGCAGGACACAACATTTTTTGAATGTCTCAATGTCTTATACAGTGACCATTGGTTTGGGAAAGCGGTCTCAGACTTTTGGACCCTGCTTCTTATGAGGTGGTACAACGAGGGAACAGAAGACAAGGTAGAGCAGTGACGGGCGACACATAGAGAGTGAGATGCAGAGAGAGACGGGGGAGTGAGTAAAGTGATGACCGAGGGGACTGGGGCTGACTGAGCAACCAACTTACTTGCAGGACAGCTGGTTAATACCATGTATGAAGTAACAGTCCCCTCCGTTGACGCAGTGGGCCTTTTCCGAGTCATTGCAGCGCCTCGCGTGACTCACACCCGGAGATGGTGTAGTGGTGGTCACTACAGGGAGGAGAGATAGTGAGACAGGCAGACGAACAGACAGAGAGCGGGAGAGAGAGACGGACAAGGCTGTTACCTCCTTGTTTAAAATAACAAAGTGTTCAAATGTCAGATAAAAGTGCAATGGCAGCTACAGAAGATATTTTGCCAGTACCACAGACTTTTCAAACCTCTTCAGTGAATTTGAAAGAGGTTGGTGTGACAAATCTTTCTACTGTTTGAGCAGCATGAGTCCCTTTCCTGCACTTTGTACAGCTCCTGGTTTGGTGAGTGGAACGAGGCAGGTCCAGTCATATACATCTGCTAACACCCAAACACCTCACCTCTTTCTTTTTCCTTTCAAAATTTCAACATTTATTTATAAGCAATAGCATTAATTATTCTGTCTTCATTCATCTTTTGTGTTTTGCAAATACTACCACAGTTTTTCTTATCTGGACTCTCTCTGGGTTTTTATATCTTTAAGTATAAACATATTTTATCTGAACAGATTTATAATAAACACATTATTCTATCCTGGCTTTTTAATTCTGAAAAGGGCTCTGCAGGTGTGCTGTCAAATTTTTGTGTAAAAGCCAAACCACTGAATGTAACACTGTAAAAACTCTCATGTCTTTGCTAAAACAGGGTGATCAAATTTTATTAGCCAATACAAAAGGAGACACCCAGGGGGTCTTAGGAGGTGGACAAAAAACACTGGATTCAAGTGTCAGCTTTTAAGGTATAAAACAGTACAATAATACAATCATCTTGATTAGTATCATCACTTTTGTGACCATTAACAGGCAGACAGAAAAGTGGATTGACAGTCAGATAGATAGATAGATAGATAGATAGATAGATAGATAGATAGATAGATAGATAGATAGATAGATAGATAGATAGATAGATAGATAGATAGATAGATAGATAGATAGATAGATAGATAGATAGATAGATAGATAGATAGATAGATAGATAGATAGATAGATAGATAGATAGATAGATAGATAGATAGATAGATAGATAGATAGATAGATAGATAGATAGATAGATAGATAGATGTGTCATTTCTCACAGATCTGCACGCTGATTATACTCGTGGCATTTTCTTGTCCCAGTGAGTTTTCAGCCACACAGGTATAATTGCCAGAGTCTTCAACACGGACACGACTGATCTGCACCTTTGAGTTTTTTCTTCAGTGAAATTGGGAGAGAGGAAGAGAAGGCGAGAGAGGAGAGGAGAGGAGAGGAGGATACAGAGCAGATAAAAAGGTGCTGTCAGTTACTATTTTTTCATGGGAAAAAAAGAAAAAACAGCAGTCATCTATGACTGGAAATGAAATGGAAAGTTTTACCTCCAGTCTCTCAGCAAGACACAATTCAATGCTATGTACAAAGTTTTACTAAAGCTAACATACAAATAATATCAGGATTGTTAGGTGATTTACTATTCTTAAAAACTGAGGACTTTGGAAAAGCAAAGGATAGATGCTTAAAAATAGGCCACAATAGCACCAAAATTGGACAAAGACATTCAATCAGAAAATAAACTGGAACCACCGTTTATTAGCTGAGTTTCATTTATTTTGTAGACCTACTGTAAAAGAGGGTGATTTATAATTTTGAATGTTTTCAGCATGTCAATACATTAAACGGTTGGTTGCACATAAATGGTGAGATTTTATTACCAGGTGGTCTATATCAGAGCAAATAAAACACACCATGTGCTGTCAAACCTTGTGAACATTCTTACATTGACAGACAGTTTTCACTGTGCACATTTAAGGTCACAAATTGCTCTATAACACACAAAAACACTCCCTAGAACCAATCTCTTATCTTAGAACTGAGACACAGAATCCACCGATGATGTTTCATCTGAGGTTTATATTGTATTATTTTTTATGTTATATTATTTTCTGTAATATTATGCATTTTATTATATATATATATATATATATATATATATATATATATATATATATAAATAAATATACATATACATATATAAATATATTTATATACATATACATATACATATAAATATGCTGATTTGGTTTTTCTGCCTCTCTCTGAAATTTATATTGTTTGTCATTGCCTGTCTTTTTGTGTGGATTTAAACTATACCAAACTGATATAGCACATAGTCCTGGCAGGTACGTCTACTTTGTCCCAGAATGTAGCACCTCAAGGTGGCCCATCGGTTCCCAGCCTGGGGCCTTTCTGTGTGGAGTTAACATGTTCTCCCCGTGCCTGTGTGGGTTTCCTGCAGGTACTCCAGTTTCCTCCCACCATCCAAAGACATCATGTTTGGGTTAACTGGTGACTCTAAACTGTCTGTAGGTCTGAGTGTGAGGGGTTGTTGCTCTCTGTCTGTCTCTGTGTGTTGGCCCTGTGATGGACTGGTGACCTGTCCAGGGTGACCCCGCCCCTCACCCAGAGTGAGATGTGATTGGCTCCAGCACCCCCCGTGATCCAGAAATGGAAAAGCGGTAGAAGGTGGATGGATGGATGGATGGATCCTTGTGAAAAAAACTTATGTGATTCTAATGCATGTTAACTGTTACTGAACTTTACGAAGCGAAGGGACAGTGGACCTAGGCTTTCATCTGATAGCAGCTGTTTCAGTATGATGTCACTTCACAGCCACTGTGCAGGGAGGAGGACTGATTGAAGAAAAACACCTAAATGTAAAATCTGTGCTTTTACCTGTGTAACTTTGTCATTTTAATGTGAATATCAGAACTACAATCATCACTGATATATCACCTCATAAAGTTTCAAAGCTTTTTTAAAATAATGTATTTATTTTTTATTTTACACGTACAACAAACACAACATTAGCTTTCGTTTGGAGTTGCATCTCTGGTCAAACAAGTGTAAGAATATTTGGCTTTAGCTCATAACTGCTGCGTTGTGTTCACCAGCTGAATTTAGTCACTGAAGTCTGGTCAAAGAACTTTTTGCTGAAAGCAGCTGCCTACTGAGACTGTGAGAGCAATGGAAGTGAACAGTAGCGTGTCCGGCCTTAAAACCTAAACACAAAGCAACTTCTTTTACACAGAGTGCCACGGGGATGATGTCGTTTTGTAGGCCAACCCAGAAGTTGGCATCATCCGGGTTGGGGGCTTTATGGAAGTTAGGGAATTAGGAAGTAAAAGTTGTTTTCTAAAACTGATCAATAATCAAGTTTCTCACTGTCACCCAAACCTAAGGCTGAATATTCAGGGACTCACTTGTTGGTCTTTATCTTGAGGTCTCTGCCTTTCTGAAGCTCATGTCCATCTTTGTACCAGCGGAACGAAGGGCTGGGACTCCCGGTAGCCTCACACTTCAAGTACAGCTTGTCCCCTTCCGTCAGTGATTGGCCTCGCACGAGCCGAAGCTTAGGAGCAGAGGCTGGACCGAAGGAGAGCGAGGGAGAAAGACAGAGAGATATACAGAAGGGAAGTTACAAAAACAGAGAGTGAGAGGGGAATGGACTGGATGAGGAAAAGAAATGCTTGCATTATAAAAAGTAACTAATAAATTTAATTTACTTATGAATTTGTGTTTGTGTGTGTTTGTATGTGTGTCTGATGAAAACTGTGAGGGTTCAGATGTCAGGGGTCAAATCCTGAGGCATCAGGTCAGAGACTACATGAGACATGGCTAAAGAAAAAAGGAAAAAAAAATAATATTTGACACAACAGACACACACATGCACACAGTAAAAAAGCACTCTGGTAAGATATGAATCCTGAAAAGTAAAGACAAACTGAAAGCCTGTGGAGGAAAAATCTTGCCTCAAAAAATATCTGCAGTAGATTTTCAGTATGTAACAGTGTGTGTGTGTGTTTACGTGTGTGTGTGCGTGTGTGTGTGTGCATGTGCTTCATCAGCCTCAGGAGAGTTTCACTCTCTCTCTTCTCTCCTTAAAAACTACAACAGACTGCATCACTGACACCAGCGTAGGCAACACACAGAGCAGCTAAGGCAAAGAGACAACTCAGCACCATTTACACACACACACATTCTACACACATGTTTATGTGCAAAATGTGGGCCTAACACACCCACACTGGCCTGCATAGAAACACACAAAGTGATAGGACACGCTTGATCAGCTACAAGGCTCGTGTTGAACAGGCCCACAGCTCCTCACTGCTGCATCTTCCATCTACTCCTCATATATGTGCAGAGGATACTTGAGCTTTATGTATTTATATAAGACACAGGAGTGTCTGTGGATGTCACACTGAAAATCTCAAATTTCACTTCTGTATTAGATTTGGCTCAACGACTCATACTTGGCTATGTCTTCCTCTCACACTAAATAGAAGAGAGAGGGCATTTACCATTGAAGAGCAAGATGTGACTGTGATAAATGTGCTGCTGATTGCTGGCTTTTCCCAAAATGTCAGGAAGTGGCAGGAAACATTTGGTTCAGAGACATGGGGTGACACGGTGCCAAAACTCCCATTCACACAAACTGTGTCCATGACAGTCTCTTTACAGAAGTTCAAAATGGTCTGCTGCTGTGGTCATATATGGCTGGTTCCTGGTTGTAAATAGAACCAATTAATCCCAACATGATAGTTAGGACTGCAGAAAGGGGTGTGCCTCGATGTCTAGGCCAGAGCCAAAAAATACAGATGATAACAGAAAATGAGCTATAAATGAGATTTAGACATGCAGGGCAATGTATGTCAGTTACTGGTCTAACTGTTTTTAACATGGCAAACATACTGAGAAAAGACAGGTGCTTAGATCTACTGTCACAGTCTCAGTGCCGATTGAAAATGATTTTCTTGGGCCACTACTGATTAATTAAGTAAGAATAATCTCTCCAGAGGGAAACAGTGGGCTGAGAGTGAAGTCCCGCGGCCAAACTGGGATAGTCAGCAAATTAAACAAGTGGAAGTGGAAAAAAAAAAACAAAACAAAAACCTCTCAGTGGAGTGAAAAAGTAGAGCCCCCGTGAAGTACCCTCCAAACAGCTGGCAGTTATGTAAGGAGGATTTAGGTATGATTTTTAGACTCACAACAAAACAAGCAGCACATCCTTAAACCCATTTCTCACTTTTTCTAATATTTAGTCTTGCCACAGACGACATACACTGTTGATGAATAATTCTGTGTCACACCAAAGTAAATCATCCCAACATCACCAGATGCTCTCTCTCTCTCTCTCTCTCTCTCTCTCTTTCCATCTCTCCGTCTGCCTCTGTCTCTGTCTCTCTTTCTCTCTCTGTCTCTCTACATGGCTCCTGGCTTATAATGAATTAGACTGAAGAATAGCACTGAATGTCACTGTCATCATATATTTTTTGGAATAATTTGCCTGCTATTTTGGTATTTTCTTGAATGAGACTCCAGATGCCACTGACTCAGTTCGGACTGGAGCCTTTGATCAATCTTTACTCGGCTCAAGCAGACAAGTTCTGAATTCACAATAGACTTTGGAGGCACACAATCCACATGCTGGTCCAAGGTGTGCTACATCCTGGATAGGTCACCAGTCCCATCATTACAATCAATCACATTCACACTCACACTACAGACAATTTAGTGTCACCAACTGACCTAACATGTCTTTGAATGGTAGGAAGAAGCCACGCAGGCTCAAGGAGAACATGCAAATGCCATACCAAAAGGCCAAGAACCTTCTTGACAATGACAGCGATCATAATCACCACTGCTTCACTGTGCCAAATGAAATACAATAAATGCCATTAGAGACTCTTTGGAAAATGTGAGCCCAGACTTTGAGTGTGGATGTTCAGAACAGCTATAAATGTGGTCGGTCGGGCTAGCAGCCCTTAAACTCCTGTTTTACACCCCCATAACCTGCCACACCAAGTGAACCATACAGGGGACAGATAGTAATGTGCATACTTTAAAACATGACAGCTCACATCTATAGTAAATAATTGTGGAATGAATGTAGCATTATAACATGGACCTGGGCATTTTCTAGGTCTCCCTTCAGACAGAAAAAGATGGTGGGAAGGAAACAGAGTATAACCCACATTTAAAACACAGATGAGTTACTGGTTTTATGATTTTGTCCATAGGAACACACCAATTTGTTGTCTATAATCTAGTCATGACACGCTGCTTTCTATAGAACAATGAGCAGCCTGCTTTTTGTTTTCATCCTGCATTTTGCTCTGGATATTTTACAGCAGGCAATGAGCAAATCATGGGAACTGTAATCTAATAACCATGTACCATATGTGGAAAAGAGATGAGATTTCATTGTGGGAGGGGCGACTTTAGGCCAATTCCAGCAGTACGGATTTGACATTTAGACTCACAATGACAAAATACCTCTGAGAATAATAATCTTTGTTTGTGTTGTGTTTTTTTTTTTGTTTTTTTTTCAGAAGGAAGTTACAAAGTGCTTCACAGTCAGTAAATACATTAGAAATAATCAACAGTAAATTAAGTAGAAATGCCACCAAACAAAAGAAAGAAAATATAGCGAAGGGATACAACACAGTGGGATCAAATGAAACTTGCAAACACACTGATTTTGTACATCCTGCACAAGAAAAAACATGGCAGCTTCGGTAAAACACCTATCATCTCAAACCCTGAATGAATCAGGCTGTTGAACTACAGACGTACTCTCCACAAACACTACACTACAGTTGTTAACATATTTGTATCATTTCACTGTGGCAGGCAGCAGAAGAAAAAAACAGACAGTATAATAGCTGTGACTTCTCCAAAACCAGGGAGTTCATTTAAAATATGTGTGGGAGAAAGAGTGAGGTGTTAAACGAAATTTAGGTCTTCGCAGATTGGAATATTTTTCTATCGCTTGGCAAAACAACCACGAGTAGGAGGTTAAGCCACACAGGAGGAGAAGGAGAGGACAGCCAGTTTGCCCATACATCCAGAGTTAAATAACAGTCAGTCCTTCTGTCATTCTATTAATCAATCCCTCCAAACTACCCCAAGTGATCAATTCAATCACATTTGCAGGAGCACTGCACCGCTCGTCTTCCTCTGTGCTGTTCACATTGTGTGGCCAGAGCTGTGAATTATGTCAACCTTAAGGTTTAGTGCGACATTTTGGGGAAATAATCTCATTTACTTGCTTGCTGAGAGTCAATCGATACCAATCTCATGTCTGTGCAGTGAGAACACAGCTAAAGCTGAGCTTCTATTAGCCTAGTTTAGCACCAGTTCTTTAGAAAGTGAACACTAAATCAATCAGCACTAACCATAATCAAATATTTCATCTTTCAAAAGTTACAGCACAAGATCAAGAAAAAATAAACTGGCGTACTTTCAAAAATGCTGGACTATTCCCTTAAGGGAATAGATGTCTTCCTCAGGTCTTCAGCTGCATCATGGTGGGCTTATCACCAGCCAATGTGACAAAGTGTTGAAATGTTCTGTTATAATCAGCAGCAACGAGGATTCAAATGACTCCTTTGAGTCAATGCCCCCCCTACTAGCAGGCTGTGACTACATGGGAAAGGAGGGAGTGACGGTGAAAGCCAGCAGTAGGAAACTGACAGACTTCTTTGCTAATGTTATTCCTGTATGATTGTTTAACATGGTGAATTTTAGGAAAAGAAGTGAAACCTTAATTCCATTACTTATCTCTATTATACCGGATGGGAGGGCCAAAATGAGTCTAAACTGTTGCAGCCCTCATACGTTGGCCCTGCCCTAGCAACCTGGGGACCCTGCCCTCACCCAGTGTCAGCTGGGTCTGACCCCCCCAATGGGTAAGCACTATGGTTTATGATGAAGGTACCAGATGTAAACACGATGGCATGAAAAAAATATAGTCCGCATTTTACCAAGAAACAAACTCATTCCTTCCCACAATAAAAGCTATTTGCATCTAATTTGCAAGAAAAACGTTTTGAGATAAGACTGAAATACATTTGTCAGAAAAAAAATTACAAAATGTAGCTGCAAAATCATGACATACTTCTAATAAACAAATCTGCCAAATATTGAACATATCTGATTTCCTGTTAATATTGGCTTTTTCAAAACACAGCTTGACAGTTACATTTTGGCACATTTTAAATTTGGTATGATGTTGAAAAACTCAATATTGACTTGAAGCACACAGGATGTGTTTACTCTTTTCCAAATTTAACCCTAACCACAGTCTTTCCATCGCTTAACTGAGAAAAAAAATGCTGCCAGTGAACAACATCCAGGCAGCATTACATCTCCTAAAGAAATGCAAGTGGCAACACAAATTAGTTGTATATAAACACAGTTTCTAGGGGTCACGTTTGAAGTGGGAGAGACTCAGATTTTTCAGCTAAAAGAAAGCATGATAAAGGGGGTTGTTTTTTTATTTTTGTAGTTTAAGTTTCCACCTCTACAGTACAACTATTCAGTGCAGATTAAACATGCCAATGTACGGAAAATCAGACATTTTCTGTTTATGTTTGAGGTACCAAAACTATATTCTGCTATTAAACTCTCCCTCTATTTTATATTAAGTTCATATGCACTGGAATCTGAGCACCTTTTAACTTGACCTTGGCAGAACTCAGAAATCTGAAATACATGCCTTTTTATTTTTCAACCAAGTGGATGAAATTATCCCATTGTTTTCAAAGTTAATTGACTTGTGAAAATGAACTTCCCAAATCATAACAGTAATGCTACTGGCATTGGAAAAGACCTTGAAACAAGATTATTTTACGCCATTAGCGCATATTTTTCCTTGTTTTAAGACCAATAACACTCATGTGAGGTTATGTTTTTCAGAAAAGCTCCACTTAACAACCACCTGGTGGGTCTAAGGTGAGACTGTCAGGCTTTTAAGCAAGAGTAGAGGCGAGTGATGAAAAAGGGCCTGCAGCAGCTGTGAATGGTGAATTTGTATGGTTAGCAATGAGATCATCTCTCTTCAGTCACTATGAAGATTTTTATCAGTCTGGGGAAGTTAGCTGAAACCCAGGAAGAAATTGCCCTTCATGCATGTGACATCTGCATTTCATGGTTGTTACAGTGTAGGATTGATTTTGTCACTACAAACTTCAGAACCAGTTTTTTACTCCTTTTAAGCATCAGGCGTTATTCTCCTGGCCACTTCAAACATCCTTATGAGTCTGTCCTTTATAATAATTGATATTTTTAAACTCTTAATGTCTTTGTATGGTTACAGTTTTTTGAAGTAATTGAATCAGATTGTTCATCATCAAAGACCTTCTGCTCTTATGCAGTGCATTACCTTTAAATTAAATTCAAACGTGATTGATCAGGACAGGCCTTCGCCAATCTTATTTTACAGTAGATGCAATAATTCATTCATATATAGCAGGTAAATTCTTATGGCTGAATCTATAAGTGCACATATTTATAGTCCAATTTGGTTGGTTCTGCTCACTCTACTGTTGCTGTTTGATGTTCCTAAACCAAATCACAAATGCTGATAAAGAGGAATTTGCTGTGATGAGTTCTCTATTGAGTTTTAAAATCATTTTCTCTCTGCCAGAAACAATTAGCACCTATAAGGTACATTAGGATGTTGGACAGATGACGTCTTAAATAAATAATTTATTTGATATTTCAGTACTGTCTCGTTGCCTGAACCTTCATTTTCACTGCATTAATTACCAAATGTACACATGTAAGACAGCACAAGGATCACAAGAAATAAAGAAAGAAAAAAAAAAAAAAAAAACCCGACACCTCTTCCCGAGCATCTGCGAATGCTCTACTTCTATGGAAGAATTTCATACTAGAGACTCGATCTTTATTAAAAGATCAGACCAATGTAAAGGAAACCATTTGGAGGAAAGGGAAATACTACTTTATTGATTTGTCAACTGTATAAACAGTGGGGTTTTGGAGGGTTTTGGAGGGCGGATACATGGGACGGAATCAGACATATGAGGGTAATAAATGCTGGGACAATTTATCAGCTGTGAGCTTTAACAGTTCATACAGCATAGTATGAACGCAATCCTTCACACAAGACTGTCAAACCACATGGAGTCCATATTACACTGAGATAACTAGTAATCCAGTCTACAAACATGACATTTTGCTTTAGTTAGTTCAAATGGAGACTCTTTGTTTTAGTGTCTTTGAATTTTTCCCTGTAAAACTATCCGTAAACATACTGGAGAAGCTCCAAGTCAGATAATAAAGCCCATGGGTCCTGTCAAAACCTCCACTAAGATATCACAAAACATCTATTTTTGGCACCTCTGTGTAAGTAAAGAAAAAATATGAAATATTCAAATAAATACATTTTAATGGACTTGATTTGGAAATATTGTGTTAGAGGTTGAAATTTAGTTTGTTAAGAAATTATTCTTTTGACTGCAATAAAGAAATAGAGAACGAGAGAGAGAGCTAGAGATATGAAATACATGTGCACGAACACAATTAGAGTAGATTCACACATCCCACACAGCTCAAGCAACAAGCAAGCCATAAGAAGTCTAATTCTGCAGCTGCATTCACAAACAGACAGAGATTTTCCAGAGCACTTTGAATGTGTTTGAGAACATGTGTGAGGCACACAGGCATACACAGACATTTTATTGTCTGCACTGATATGTGCTGTTGTCTGTGTGTGTTACTGTGTACTGAATGTGTGCTGATCTAAGCCTTTTGTATCATTGAGTGATGGGAGAATTCCTCAGTGAGAGCAGTGAGGGGTAGGGAACGTGGGTGGGGGATGGACTGGGGGAAAGGGGTGGTGGTGGTGGCAGTAAGGCAGCCACAAATGGACAGCACTGTCTGACCAATAGGCTGTGACCAGCCTGTTCTACTAGCCAATCACATGTGACCAGCGCTCCCATCAGCTGTCCATCAAGAGGTCCTTCTTTCAAGGTCAGCTGGTGCTCTATCCCTCTTCTCCTCCCTCTCATCCCCCTCTCTCTCTTTGTCCAGCAAAGCAGGCATTAAAAAATTGATCAAATTTCTTGCTAAGTATGATCCAATAAGTGAGAGTGATATGGAAGCCAAACCAATTAAGTGTGTTCACAGACAGGTATGGCTCCCTGGGAAGGCAAAACCAGCAACATGCCTACATACATGGCCTGACCATGTGTGCATGCTTGTGTGTTTGTGTGAATAAGTGAGTCAGCTGAAAGTAGTGCAAGTGTGAGAAAAGAAGCTTGGCACATTCTACACAAAACGTAGAATGGCATGTGGAAACTGGTTTGTGTGATTATGGAGGAAACATACTGTATGTATTACATCAGCTGTATGTGTGTGTGTGTGTGTACATGTGAGTGTGTGAGAGGGAGAGGGAGAATGTGCCTGTGTGTGTTCATGTATAAAAAGCAGAAGCTCCTTCTATCTCATTCTCCGATCAGTGTGATTTCTGCAGCACACAGCTGTCACCATGGAAACCAGGGAGGGAGCAGGAGATAGAGAGAGAGAATGTAAGGCAGAAAGAAATGTAGAAAATAAGATTGAGAACGAGTAAGTGAGACAGAAAGTGAGAATGGAAAATGGAGAGAGGGAGAGAGAAAGAGAGGGATCAGGTGAAGGGGGGGGGGGCACTGGCTGTGTAAAGAAAGCCGCCACCACAGGCCTTCATGCAGCATCACCCAGATAACCTCTGCACAGCAGCAACCCCAGGCCCAAGGCAACCCTCCGTGTGTGTGGTGTGTGTATGTGATTTGAGAATATTTAGCTGTGTGTGTGTGTCCGTAGTTGTCTTCCATATGCATATTTGACAAGGAAAATCCTTCTGTGTGAGAAAAAAAAAAAAACACTTCCTTCCATTGCTTTATGCTTTTTGTTAATACACACACACACACACACACACACAAACACTTGACCTTGTCGGTCATCACTGCTGCTGTACATTGTTCTACTGGCTGCAGTGAGCTCCATTAAAGTATATATGCACCTCTGAGATTAAACTGAAATCAGGTTTCTTTCAATGACACACATACACAACTTCGCACATACACACAGAGAGACTGTCTTTTGCTGTAGCTGAACATTCAAGCCTTTTGTACAATATAGAAGGAAGAGAGTGGGTGTGAGAAAGTCAGAGAGAGAGAGGGAAAAATACAAGGAGAAGGTTTGAGTAAGAGAAGTCTAGATAGATAGATAGATAGATAGATAGATAGATAGATAGATAGATAGATAGATAGATAGATAGATAGATAGATAGATAGATAGATAGATAGATAGATAGATAGATAGATAGATAGATAGATAGATAGATAGATAGATAGATAGATAGATAGAGAGGATGTGCAGAGTTGGTAATGAATAGTTAATGAAGGGCTTGAGGGCAGAGCGGTAGGGAAAAGCTATTCTCTCTCTCTCCTCTTTCTCAAGGCTGGGAGTCGTGTGCAAGTCATTCTGCTCCCCACCTGTCCTCCATTTATCTTTTTTCCTTTTTCCTCTCTTCCTGCCTCCTACCCCTTTCTCCCCTCTCATCCATCCATCTTCCCTCTTCTCTCTCTCACCTCTGCCTTCTTTCCTGTTTTCATCAATCCTGCTCTCTCACCACTCCTGCCTCCATTTCTTATCCTCTACCCCTCACCCTTCCCTTTCGCACCTCTCATCTCTCCCATCAACCTCAGCCCTTCAACACACACACAGACACACACACATCATTAACTGCAGGCTTGTAAGGCAGGCCAACAGACACAATTCTCCTGATAAGGGGATTGAGGCATTGATCACATCTGTCCTCCATGACAAGCTAAAGATTCTATAGAAGGAAAGGCAATACCCCAATGCCCCGATGGGAGGTCATGCAAAGACACTGTCAGAAGGAGATGCCCTCCTGCAGCTTAAAAAGACACACAATGACGGGATTTAAATCTTGTGGTGTGCCCCAAGGTTCAGTGCTTGGTCCCATTCTTCTCTGCATATACATGCTGCCATGACAATTTGTGCGGATACAATACAATTCCATTGTTACCATGGGTTTAAAAAAGTAGTTCATCATAATCATGGTAATGTACATTACTGCATGATTTTATTATTCAAAGATCCAACATGTCTACATATATGCATTTAAGAGACATCTCTGCTGTCAAAACCTAGATGAAAAGATGATTTTTCATTAAGCCTTAAATGTCTGTGTGACCTATATGCAAATGTAGTGCTTCCAGTGGACTTTTTCCTGCTTACTGTGCAATTGTCAAACTCTGAGTTAAGCACACAGACAATCATATAGAGGAGGGGTCGGCAAATCTGTTTGGGCAAGTTTGTTTATTTATTTATTTATTTATTTATTTTTAATTCATTAGATGGTAAGTCTGCACATAATCAAGGGCTTATTCAGGAAATGAATTGATAAAAGAAATCAAACTGGAATCTGTTTTGTTACTGATTGACTTAATACTGAAGTGGTATTACTTTTTCATACTACTTCATAGGTCTGTGAAGGAAGGAACAGAATCTTATGAAATTCAATTAGAAATTTTCAAAATTAAACTTATGTAGTGTTAACATTAGCCTTTAGCCAGTATCTAAAGGCTGCTAGCCGCCGTTAATGGATAATAATAAAGCGGCCAATATTGCTGTGGCCACCAGGTACATTAACACCAATAATAAGTTCAAAGACTTGGAAATGGGCTTTACTAATGTTGAAATTCCCCATAAAGGCTAATGTGTCGCTCCTTAAGATGCTTTGCCAAGTTTGATGAGCTACTTGGCTTTGACTTCGTCATCACCGCTTTGTAGCTGTTTGTACACAGGCTGATTGGGTAAATGGGGGCCTTCAGTACTGATACTTGCAAATGAGTATCATATCCAGATAAAACGTTTTAGCATCAATATTCAGGAGCCATATTCAGTATTGAAACTTTCTGATAATCACAGCATGAAGAGCTCAATATGGATAGAACAAAATGAATAAGTGGCTCGCGAACACTAAAAATCTTCCCCTTTGTCTCTTGGAACAGCTCTGAAGGGCTTTCCCAAATTAATTTACACCCATGCCAACTCTAACATTTTGCAGGTTTTAGCCTCGCTGAGGACTCAATCAGTCATCTATAATGGATCAAAATGCTACAACCAGCATCATCACCAAACCCAACTGAGCACATAGAAAATAAGACTTTGTAAGAAGTCATCTTGGCTGATTATAAGGCGAGTATACTACATGGCTTATGACAGCAAAGAATATTTATGAGAAGGGCAAGGACAGTCTGGCACACCTCCAGTACACTGCATGTGTGTAAATAGTTGTACAAAAACAAATAGTCACTCTTTTATTCTGAACCAAAATGGTGGGCTGCAGCTCCAAATTCTGAACTAGGTCAAATTAGAGGCACAACTATTATAAACCAGAGGTAAATAGAGTTGTATTATAGGATTATTCAATTAATTGACATTCAAATAATTCATCAATTGAACTGTTTCATGATGTCATCACTGTCTTTTCCCTGGCTGGTGGAATCAGTTTCCAAATGCCAGTTACAAGAGACAAACAAACAAACAAACAAACAAAAAAAAACTGACCACCCATGAGCATCAGAGAACTAACCCCTGAGAGAGAACGCCATATCTCAAAAGATAAGGATGAAAGGGGTCAAAAAGTGAGAAGAATAAGAGAGAGCAAATAAACAAAAGGTAAAGGACACGACAGGGGCGGGGATCTTCAGTGGAAAATCCCCATCAACAGATCCAGATTCACACTGTGTGATCGTAAAAAGGAGCAGAGGAGGCTGAGCTTTGTTGGAAGAGTCAGCTTAAAGTGCCTGACCTCTGAGTTGAGGCTGTAGGATCAGAGTAGAGCAACGTAGAGGAAAAAAAGATGCTGATTAACAATTAGTTTGGAGAGCAGAAAATACAGAGACTATCCCAGAGGAGCTCCACCCACCTGGCTCCACTCCCCACCCCTCTGCTGCTATGACAAGCCTCAGCTGTGAACACATCTCTCATTTCTTTCGAACAGAATTTGTCTGCTGTTTTAATGATGCATCTTTCTCAATACTCAAGGTTTTTGTTTTGTTTTGTTTTTTTTTTTGATGAAAAAGAAGCAACAGCAAAATCCTCTCTGGCCCTAAGACTTTTCTTTGCCAAGATCCAGAATCCAGAAGATGAGGGAAGTTTGTCGGCTCAAAGTAAATTGTAGAGAGGACAGGAACTGGAGCCATTTGTCTAAAAACAACCTCAAACAGTCCTTCTTCTGACTGGAATTGATTCTTCTCAAAACTTTCAGCTACAATTACTATTATCACTATTATTAGAATATTGCAGCTTAAATTTCAGCAGGTTTACATAACGAAAGAGCAAACTGTGTGGGGGTTAGAAATCTTTTAAATAAAAGTGCCCAAATTACATAAGTTTGACAGTAGTTGGACATATAAAGTAAAATAATTATTGCATTCAATATTTGTCAATGACAACTCCTACTACAACCTTTCATAGCCGAGCATCCAATTTGTACTTGTTATAATGCAGCTAAGAGTTAACCTTAGAAAAGAGCAGGTTATGGGATGTATTTTAGAGGACTGACACAGTCTGCTGACTAAAGAAGAGGCTAAAGTGAACAAACTGAAGTGTCCATCACCACTGAGCTCAGTGCACATTTGCTCAACTCTGGCTCAATGTGTGTTGCCTCTGATATGGCGAACTGGAAGCTCTCCTCTGTCAGGGAAGCAAAATTCAAACACTTCAAATTGTGCGGGTCACACAGCAGTCGACAGGAGTTAAAACTGACCTCCAGCATGTTACAGAGCAGGGTCAAAGTTATTTTGCAAGTCACAGATAAGATTTCCAGCCTTGACTGAGTCAAGGCTTCGATTTTGAGTCGAAGTCAAAATGTGTGTCTTGATTCTAATCATTGTCATAACTCATTGTCCACCCTTCACAAAATCAAAGATGATTCAAATTTTTTGTCAGTAGTATCAATCACAGCTCAGACTTTAAAAATTAAGATTTGCACCTTTATTACAAGCTTACAATCTAATAACATGTAACAAAGGCCTCCTGTCTCAAAGTGTGGGCTATTATGTTTAAGGACATGCACATACTACACAATAAGGAGGAGAAGCGGAGAAGGAGGAGATTACTTCACGTATGGTAAGTCTATTTGGGTTTCCCATATTTCTGGGTCAATTTCTTGTTCACTGGGGCAACAACAAAAAAAGAATTGCCTGGAAAAAAAAATTTAGGTTTCACTAGCCTCTTGGCCTTTTATTTGACTGGCACAACTGTGCATTGAGGTCCCACTGGCATTTCTGTAGCCATTCAAATGAACAGCAGTTTGTTGAGAATTAACCAGCACTTTGCTACTTTGTATGTTGGCAGCACAAAAAGCAGTGACAGGATATAGCTTTTAATGTCAAATTTCAGAGAATATAACCTCAGTGAGCTAATCGCTGCATGATCCTTCGCCAGTTTGTGATGTTTTATAGCAAAGAATCAAACACAAGATTTATTGTTTGAGCCCCTGCTTTCATTGGCCAGGGTGCTTATTGACTGCTGCTGAACAGACAGCTTGTATCTGACTCTTCAGCTGTGCTTTGTCATTTCCATTTGGTAAAGTAATAGACCACACTTCTTTCTTTTTAGCTAATAAGAAAGATGTGATTTTAGGCTGATTAGCTTCTGTTTTTTACAAATATAACCTCTGCCTGATTGAAAATATGGTTAAACCAGGAGAAAAAAGAATTATTTGACTTGTGACTTCCTTTCAACACAGGTCAGAGGAACTTGGGGGTGTTACAGTTGTTAGCTGGTGTAAAATTAATTAAAATGATCAGCTTTGAGTAATAATTTATGAAACTCAGAACGATATGGGGAACAAATGATTGCACTCTCTGTCTACACCGTCCTGTTTCAGCCTTACACAGCTTATCTTGGACAACTCAGGCTTATTTTATAACATGATTATAATTGCAGATAACATAAATACCAATGAGCTGTAGTCAAATAGAAGAAACACTAATCTACACTGAGTGGCTGAAATGCAGGCACTAGTTTGCAGGTGATATGCGGGAAATACATAGATGACACTAATGAAGACAGACAGTACACCAGTAGGACTGTAACCCTGAACACAGCAGAATAAATTGTCATATGCACTTTGAGCTAGTTTATCTTCTGTGAAGAGTTCTCTCTACGTGGTCTGATATTATAAAGATTATAGAGATAAAGGTTGTTGTTGTGCAAGAGCACAATTATTAAAATGTTTAAAACATATTCAATTTAACAAAGGTCCAAAACAGTTGTTTAAAAAGTTGTATTTATCTGTGACATTGTTGTTCAAAAACACACTGACTGAAAAGATTGTTTAATTTGACTTGGTTTATTTTAAATGGCTCTCACATGCAACCTCCTGCTCCCCAGGAAACTACTGTGCCCAGCTGTTTTAGAAAATGATTGAACCTTTTAAAATGATTCTGTATATTTGTGAGCTGTTAAAAGATTCACATCTTCAGTAAAACCCAAAACGGTTAAAGCAAAGGGCAGTGTACACGTTAGAGAAAATGCAAAGTACTGACTGACGGACTAATGAGTTGTGGATTTAGGGACTTTACATGGGACTGGCCGGAAATAAAAATACAAACAATAATCTGCCAAACTTGAAGAAATCAGGGATTACGGGAGGATATTTGATCAACATAAATAGCAGCATTACATCCGCCAATGTCACTATTGGGTTCACATTATTTTTGACTTTCATTCTTCTGATGCATCTCATGCACAGAAAATCCACAGTTTCTTATTGTGCTGCAAATCGAAAGAATAAACAAAATCAATCTTGAGAATTTTGCTGAAAGGATTTGCAGCATAATTGACCAACTAACAAATAAAAAAACTCAATATCCTGATGTAAGTTGACAAGGGAAGGTGAAATTTCATTTCATGAGTTAGAATCAATGTTTTACCAGCATCTCCTCTATTAATGAGCACAATGATCCTTCAAAGAAAAAAAAAAAGAAAGGAAATCCACTGCACAAAGGCACAAGAATATCAGCCCTGTTCGGTCACAATTGTTCTCACATTGAGGTATAAAACGTCAGAGCAAACATACTGTATCACATATTTAATACTATCAGCCACAAAGCTATAATAGTTCAAAGATAACATCTAGAGAGGC
Organism: Echeneis naucrates; assembly: GCF_900963305.1. Lineage (NCBI taxonomy): Eukaryota > Metazoa > Chordata > Actinopteri > Carangiformes > Echeneidae > Echeneis > Echeneis naucrates. The sequence goes on along the minus strand of NC_042520.1, from coordinate 19,052,942 downwards.
AGAGGAGGACATCTGGAAGACAGATGAAGTTACTCTACTTGTCACCATCAAAGATCCCCACAACAAAGCGAGATAAAGATAGCCCACCTTTCTGAGCCAAAGATAGCCTCCTATATAGAACCAAAGGGATGTTTTAACCCTTTTGTTGCCAAAGACACATACTGCACAACATTGCTGTTTCCCTGCTTGAGTGGCATTGTTCTTCATAATGGTATGAATATCAACTAGAGCAACCACACTGTCAGTCAGGACAGATTTTTTATGAGATAGGTGTTCAGATCAGAAGCACCTAGGCAGTAAGAGAGAAGGGAGATGTTGCTGTTCATGAAGTTCTATCTGGAGGACAGTTGAAAATGTCATTTTACAACTTCATAAATATCAAGCACTTGCTGACTGCATGCCAAACCCTTACAGTGTGGCACAGCAGAGTTACCTACAGAGACAAAGGCCAAAGATTGAAAATGTATTTCCCAGAAAACAACAGCAGGCCTAAGATTTACTAAACAGTGGTAAATGTGTCATATTTTGATGTTTCATCTGCATTATAAACTGACAAGCGCTTGGCATGAACATTTCCAATTATTCAATGGAGAATTTGATGTCTATCTAATTCTTTGCAGAAATAATCGCGCCTGAAAAGCAGAGGGAGCATCAGCCAAATCCATCCTGTCTGAAACAGGCACTTTGCTGATGCAGTGAGGAGGGTGTGTGCAGCAAAGGCAGCCGCATGAGTGTGTGGGTGGTGTGTGCTGTACATCTGCATGTGTGTGTTTCTGTGTGTGTGTATGTGTGTGGAGGAAGCAGGGTTATACAAAGACCTCGCTCATTCACAAACTGAGCCATGTGGCACTGGGCTGGTCCCTTTAAGAGGCATGTGTTTGCTACTAAGGCTGACTGCTGGAAAAGATGAGTGCTAATACATTATTCACAAGCAAGGACACACGGACACACACACACACACTCATACACACTACCTAAGTGAAGGATACAAGTATGGTGTGATAGTATGATACTAATATGGATACATGCATACATGTTGACAAGAAAAGTTGATCAGTATAATGTGAGGACAACATAAAGGAGCAAAGATATCCTTCCTCATCCTACCTCCTTCCCAACACACTCACACATACCCTCACACACTCACACACTCACACACATATACGTGCAGGCAGCAGAGGGGAGAAATCCTCAGCCTTCTGTTATTCAGTGTGCATAATTTATAGCAGCCCCAGATCTCCCTGCTAATGACAGCACACTGGGGCATCTGCAGCACAGCAGCAACAGCAACAGCTAACTGGCATGGCTCTGCGCGCAAGCGTGTGTGTGTGTGTGTGTGTGCGTGCGTGCGTGCGTGCGTGTGTGCGTGTAGAGGTATAATGCTCTGTTGAGACAAGGACAGTGAGAGGGACAGAAGAAGCGTGGAACAAGAGAAAGAGACACACAGAGGGTGTCTGAAATAGACACAGATAATGCAACAAAGAGGGGAAAAGGACGAGACAGACAAGTGAGAAACCTCTTGCAAGACACACAGACACACACAGACACACACATACACACAGAGTCTTGTCAAGTCACAGTTTTAAGCAGTGAGTCTCCCTGTATGCACATTCATGATAATGTAGAGTTTGTGCTTCAGTGTTCCACCTTAACTCTGGCCAAAGGTGGAATATATCTTCATTAAAGAATCCACGAAGTACTCGTCCCAATAAAAAGTCTGAACACATAACTCACATGCACCAAGAAGCTAGAAAATCTACAACCTAGATTCTGTTAGGTCTGTACAAACACTTTTCTTTGGTGGTGAGCTAATAGAAGCAGTTGCTCAATACAGACGTGAATGTGAGGGCAGAGAGAAAAGCTATAATAAAAGAGTGAATTCACTGGGATTGGTTTTAAAGACTTGTTCAAGGGTGTGGCCTTGGATAAATTTCCTGTTGTTTTGATGTGCTGCCCTAGAGCAAAAATCTCCTAATTCTGGGATTTGGAGATCAATGCCACAGTGGTTCTGCCCTCCAGCTGCTGTATACACTGATGTAAGGCTGAGCTGAGAGACAGCAGTGCATGCTAGCTCAGAGAAATTATACTGCTGCTGACAAGGTGCTGATGCTAGACACACACGCAAACAAGGTCTTATATGAGCTGGTCAGGCAGCGAACATCATCTCATATGCATGCACACAGCCCACAACTACACGTGAACAGCACATTACCTATACACACATGCATGCATTATGTTTTACGGTCACAGTCATTGGTTGAATGTGTGAGATCTATGTCATAGATCACAGCTTAATTAAAATAGTCATTTCAATGGTAGAATCTTATTTTTTGGGAAATATACTTATTCGCTATTATTCCAAAAGTGAGATGATAAGATTGATCTAGTTTATATACGGAGCTGAAGTCAAGACAGGATTAGCCTAGTTTAGCATAGAGACTGGTAACAGTGGAGAGGAATGGAAAAATTGAGCCAAGCAATTAATCTAAAGCTTAGTAATAAACAAAAAATAGCAAAATATAATTCATTCTTCCATCATCTGCCGCTGTTCCGTTTCCAGTCATGGGGGGTGCTGGCGCCAATCCCATCTCTCATTGGGTGAGGGCGGGGTACATCCTGGACAGGCCGCCAATCCATCACAGGGCCGTCACACAGAGACCAACAACTACAGACAATTTACAGTCACCAGTTAACCCAAACATGATGGGAGGAAACCGGTGGGAGGAAACCGGTGGGAGGAAACCCACCAAGGCGTATGAGCAACCTCCACACAGAAAAATCCCAGGCTGGGGACTGAACCCACAACCTTCTTGCTGTGAGATAACAGTGCTTACCACTCTGCTGCCATGCTGTCAATGGGCAGTGCTGTCTTTAAAAAAAAATATTGATTTATGAACAACTATTTAGTAATCTGCCCAGGACTGTGTGGAATGACACACATTCACCTATAGCACAGGTTGCCTGGTTCTGTACAGACACAATGGTACCAACTGTGGGATAGTCACGCATCTCTGCTCCAGCACGTTACAGACCTTCACACCACAACATGATGTATTTTCAGCTCTGTGGATGTGCAGACTCCAACAAAGCAGTTCTAGTCTGTCTGTATGTCACATTTAGTGGATTTGGATTGTGTACTTTTGAACTCTTGAAATAAAGCTAGAAACTCCCAGTGGCTCTCAGTCTTTATGCTGAGCTAGGCTAACCATGTTACGCAGTTAGCCTGCAGCCAGACACAATATTGATGCCAATCTTCTAATCTCACTTTGGATAAAAGATCTAATTTAATCTAATAAGAATATTGCTCAAAATGTTGAACTACTCTTGTAATCCTGCTAAACAAACCTCCCCTAAAAAGGATAATTTAAGACAGGGGAAGGAAACACTGCAGTATTTCAGTAGATTAATTTGTATCATTCTATGTACAATAAAATGATCACTGGATTCAATGAGGTGAAAAAGGGCCCAGGCTATTACTGGACAAATTACAATATACATTCTTGCTGAATTTATTCCAAGTCTCAAAGCTAAAGATCAATCCCTCTCTCTCCCTCTCTGTCTTTGTTTCTCTCCTCCTCTCTGTGGCTGACTGACAAGAGACTAAGCATAAGCTGAACCACTCATTCCAGCTACAGTCAGCTACAGCAGGACTGAGGGAGACAGAAGGGGAGGGGGGGGGGGGGGGGGGGGGGGGCATGAGAGCTGAGGTATGCAGCAGTAGATACAGCACCAGTGACAGGAGCATGTTTGGGCATCAGATAAAGCTATTTTAGGAAGAAACTGTCAATGCATCTCAAAAGGTATGCCAACAGCAATGATCAGAAAAGACCGACATTATGCTTCAGAGTGGAAGATATTGGCTTTGTACTTTTTAACAGGGAGTGCAAGAAGTCCATGCACTGAAGTTATTCTCAAAAAGAAGGAGTAGTAAGGGAGAGCTGTGATGGAGGTTGAGCTGAGTAAAGACATATTGTACATGGGGTTTTATTTGTTCAGGAACAGAGGTTGGTTAGGTTCCTCACCTCCTGAGGCCTTGAATTCTGTGTAAAACATTTCAAATTCTTTGCGAAAAACTGTACATCCATCAGATTTTTGGGAGGCATTGACTGCCAGAGTCAGGAACGTGGGAAGGGGGATGAAGTGTGGGAAGAGGAGAGGCTACTGGAGTAACTATGGCAGGCTCTATAACATTAACAGTCAGAGGGAACCTGGCCACTCACCATTTAATCAACACTGGCTCTGCTTTTGGAAGATGGAAAATAGCTCTGCTATCTTTTATATGGCAAAAAAGATTTACTGTCTCGTAATTTCGTCCACAGCGAGGGGCCTGCACTTCTAACTTTGCACAACCGTAGCTTGCTGTAAATGTCAACTTTCACTGGCGGAAAAGCCTGCATAAAACATAAAGACAGTAGCAGCATATCCAGGTGCCAGATATTAGCTTAGCATTTGTACTGCAATATTGTCTGCATTACTGTGAATAACACTGATATCATGAAGCTGAGAAATATCAAAAACAGGATTCAGCAGTAAGTCCAACCACTGCAAGCAGGTTAGCCACATAGGATTAGTTTCTCAATGTCTGTTTTTATAAAATGTATACAAATCTTTGATGACAGTTTTAATAATCAAGTAAAACTGATAAATAGAAGTGCATTAGTGGAGCTGTAGTGGCATTTTACCTGAATAAAGACAGAAAAAGGTAACAATGTCTTATGGGCTACATGTATTATCCTACATAAGTTTAACATTCCAATGTTTCCAGGTTCACTTAGTTGCAGCGTTTGTATAGAGAGAAGATACTGTCATGGTGGCACAAGGTGAAATATTTTCTTCTTGTTCAGGAGGGAATGTATGGGTCTATTTTGATGCTTTATCAGTGTAATCAGGGTGGGTATTGTAGATGTACCTACACCCAAAAGGTTAACATCACAGAAATAAAAAGTAGCATCAGCTTTTTGCAGTATAATAATGAATGATGAAAGATGAGATATCGACAACTGAAACAGAAGCTGCAGCTGGAGTATGTTCCAGCCCAAAGAAATTGGTAGGGGTGTCTACAGAGGTGGGCGCTGCAACAGTTGTGCTGTGATTGGGCAGCTGTGTTTAAACCTGATTTTTGATTGGTTAAGCTTGTGGTGTGTGTCTGCTGACACACCCCTTAGCAACCCATTTGTGAGCTGCAGTTCTGTCTCAAATTAAACTCCGGCCCTCTCATACATGTCTCTTCACTGCTGCGCAGTTGTTTTTGTCCATTCTCTGCTCATCCACTGGCTGCTCTGACATTCGAGCATCTGCCCTATGAGACAAGCCAATGAGCGAGTTACAACTCAGCAGGACACCCATACAATAAACAATCAATACTGGACATTTTACAAAAGGGATTATTAGCACTTCTCAACAGAATGTTTGAATGTTTGAGATGCACTAAAGCTATGTAAAATATGTACATTAGAAGCTACATTTATAGTGCAAAGAAAAATAACATATATTGATGTTGTTCCTGCACCCTCTAAGCACTGAGTTCAAATATTTTCAGTAGTTAGGGTTGTTGCCCCATAACAAGAATGTCACAGGTTCGTTTCCTGGCCCGGGGCCTTTCTGTGCAAAGTTTGCATGTTCTCCCCGTCCCTGCGTGGGTTTCCTCCCACCATCCAAAGACATCATGTTTGGGTTAACTGGTGACTCTAAACTGTCTGTAGGTCTGAGTGTGAGTGTGAGTGGTTGTTGGTCTCTGTCTGTCTCTGTGTGTTGGCCCTGTGATGGACTGCTGACCTGTCCAGGGTGACCCCGCCCCTCACCCAGAGTGAGCTGGGATTGGCTCCAGCACCCCCTGTGACCCGGAAACAGATAAGTGGTAGAAGATGAGTGAGTGAGTCAGTGAGTTTGTGACAACGCTTTGTTATTTAGAGAGAGAAAAAAAAAAAAGATGCATCACAATTTCTGAAATGGATTTTAGGAAGTGATGATACTGTGGACACTACGAGTTGCCTCATGAGATCCATGCACTGTATTTTGTGGTGTCCAAGCAAACTCTGAAGTGTCTAATTAGGTTGTATTTCTCCCTGAATCTCTGGGTCTCATTGAGTGAGTGAGTGTGTGTGTATGTGTGTGTTCTTGTTCTGATGTCCCAGTGGGGACTCTAACCTGAATGAACATTAACCCATCAGGAGATTTATGTCACGGGGGGACAGAAATTGGTCCCTACAGGGAGAGACTGTTTTTTGATGGTTAAGTTTTGGATTTAGGGGAAAAATTAAGTCAGGGGGGTTGGGGTTAAGGTTCAGGGTTAGTTGTAATGGTTGGGATTCGGATAGTGGGATCAAGAAATGGATTATGTCATTAATGAACCCATAGAGATACTGGAACAAGACAATGTTGTTTGTGTGTGTGAATCAGATGTGCGTTTCTCTTCCACTGAGCTTATACCTGAATCTTTTTTAAATTCTATCTTAATTGTGACAGCACAGTCATAAATAAGTGACTGGATAATTTTAGCATATCACAGCGGTAAAAATAGAACATCACACCGTTGCTGTATGAACCCTTTGTCAAGACATCCCTGTTACTTCCTGCTAAGATATGGCACTTTCTTGACAGCGCCGGCTTTACAAAAATGTGGGTTTGAAAAACATAAAAATGGAAAAGGAGCTTTGGTATTTCATTATAACATTATCTCACAGGTTTTTGCCCTCACATTTATATATCCCAACATATTTAACCCCAAGAGGTTTTATTGTGGAGCTGTACTTTAAATATGAGAATAGTATTACACCGGCAGCACGGCAACATTGTGGTTATCGTTGTTGCCCCATAACATTGTGGGTTTGGTTCCCGGGTCTGGGGCCTTTCTGTGCGGATTTTGCATGTTCTCCCTGTGCTTGTGTGGGTTTCCTCCGGCTACTCCGCTTTGCTCCCACCGTCCAAAGACATCATGTTTGGGTTAACTGGTGACTCTAAATTGTGAGTGGTTGTTGGTCTCTGCCTGTCTCTGTGTGTTGGCCCTGTGATGGACTGGCGAACTGTCCAGGGTGACCCCGCCCTTGCTCAGTGTGAGATGTGATTGGCTTCAGCACCCCCAGAGACCCGGAAACAGATAAGTGGTAGAAGATGAATGATTGAAAAAATAAAGTGTTAAACTGTCACGTTAAGGCTTCATTCCTATGGTGCTTCCTGCCCATTTTCTTCCCCACTAAGGTTTACTACAGTACAAGCAGGCGCTTTAACACAGTGATAGACTCAAAGCTACATATTGTAGTTATATCATTCCAAAAGCTGTGAAGCACTTTAGATACTGACAACACAGGTGTAGCAGATCAGTCAGTTAGAGTTAGAATTGGTACAAACTTTATTTAAATATTCTCCCAAGTTTTGTCCCATGTGCACATTAATGCATTTATAAAAGATATTTTTGGGACCATACACTGCACAGAGTTTCCTCACAGGCCTGTTCAACTGCTGCACATTGTTTTAGCTACATCTCACAGAAATGTATAATTTCAAAAAAGGAGTGCTATGTGACTTTGTTTTGTGGGATTGTGTTGCAAAAACAAAGGCACGGTTTCACATATCTGTGGTGGAAACTGGCAACAAGTTGAGAGATTTGAACTGTTACCACCACCCACAGACTGTCACTGCAGTCAACACTGGCACTGTCAAGATTTTGCCACAATTTCTGATACAAAGCAACACCAGGTTTGACATCTAATGCTGGCTGGAGGCAACAATACAAAGTTTGGAAAGGAGGCTACCTCAACACAAGGTTGTGGCCCCCGATTCCCATCGCATTCTCAGACTAAGTGACTATCCCTTACTGACTGACACACACACACACATACACAGTCACTGCCTAAGCTCTGTCTGCATGCTCCACCTTAAGACTCAATATGAGGCTACTTCACTGTAATGTGATGATGCAGAGCTCAGGCTACACTGAAGTTTCATCAGTCTCCTCTTTCTGCCTGGGAAGACTGCGCTGTTTGGAGCTTAACCTAAGTTAAAGTTAGATTTGACTGAGCTGTTTAATTCTATCACACACACACACACACACACATATATATATGTAGACAAATACCAATTTCTCAAGAGAAGCACGCACATTGTTAATTTCTCTAAGGGTAACCGGGTTTTGGAGGACTCGCGCTCGTGCATCAGTGAATGCATGCTGACACAGTGTATAGACTCCACACGTGCACGCGCAGCCAGAGAGCTGTGACTGTCTCCTTACATCACCATGGCAGCTCCAGTGGCCCTTATAGTGCGCTGTGGGTGCACGGCAGGTAGCAGGGAAAAGCCTCAAACTTACCGCAGTCCTCACACAACACTCTCTCCACATCCTTCTTCAGCTCCGGCTCGCTGGCGTCTACAGGGGCGTACGATGCCTTGAATACCAAGGGCTCGGCGGTCGGGTCCATGAAAAAGATATATCTGTGGTCCTTCTCCACCGTGGTACACGGGGCCTCGGAGCCGAAGTCCCCGACGGTCACGAGCTGCTCCCTCTCAAGGCCGCCGCTGTTCACGGGCCACACGTCCAGCACTTTGACATTCACACTGTAGGGCTCCCGGGAGGAGACGTTCTCCGGGGAGGAGCGCACCTCGCCCTCGATGACCACGGCTGATCTGTACGCCTGGTCCTGGAGGGAGTTGAGACTCGGGGCGTAACAGGCGAAGGAGACCCCGATGACCAGCATGGAGAAATGCACTGGATCAAGCCTCATGCCGTCAGCCTGTGCTGTGCTGCAGTGCTGCTGGGCGGCGGAGCGAGCTGGAAGAGAGAGACGGCGGCGAACGGGCTCCGGCAGAGCAGGCAGGGCAGAGCGGCAGACCTTGTGGAAGTGTCCATGCCATCTGTGTCTGCCGCTGCTTTCCCCATACGGCTGCTGGCCTCGGATGGGGGGACACACCAGCCTAAGAACCGGAAACGGCCCGCTTCTGCATGCTTAAAAATGTGATTGCTGCATTCTCCTTCACCAACCACCCTCCCCCTCTTATCTCCCCTTTTCCTGAAAGGCAAAACAAGACTCGTAAATTAGCCCCCTCTCGAAGCCAAGGCTGAAACCCCTCTCTCTGTCTCTCTCTCTTTCTCTCTCTCACTCTCCAGCTAATAGGCTAGCATCGCATGGGTGGGCGCATTGCCTCTCTGGAAGGAAAAAAGCAGCTCCCGCGTACAGGGGAATCACATAGAAACGATACGCACTCCACGCACACGCACACGCAAGGTCGGGTCCTTTTATCCACTTATTTCGATCGTCAAAAGAGTCCCCCACTTCTGCGAATCCGTTAGTCGGTGAGCAGATGAAAAAAGGGGAAGAGAAACCCGGGGAGGGACGGACGGGATGAGATAGCAGCGGTTATCCGGTGAAGCGATGCAACAGTAGCGCGCACCCTCCAGCCGCGTCCCCTGCGCCCCTCATCAAACGCGAGCGACTTACGTGAGCAAACATCACCTGCCCGGTCACTGGCGTCGGCTCGCCACGTCCTGCGCAAACACTCTAATGACCCGGGCACCCACCGGCACACCGCCACCGACCCAACCGCGGCATGTGACCATGCCGGTCGCCTGCGTTAAGCCTCTGCGGGTGGGTGCTGGAGGAATCACGCACTCAGTGTACAGACACACAGCATACAGTGCGTCTGTAGCCAAGCCCTGCAAGGCGCCCACTGTGGATCTCCGGTGCAAGGGGTGCAAGAGAGGCTATAGGCGACTACTACACACACTGCGGATAGTTGTTGCGATGACTAACGCTGCGAAATTCTCTCAATGGATTCCTCAGCATGGCGAGGCGAGCCGAGAGTTTGGAGACTTCAGCTTTAAAAGCCCCAAGTCATATCTGTGTTCTCCGCATGCTGCTGGAGAGCACACAGCAAACCTGGCATTCTCCACACTATTATGCAAGTTATTGCAGTTCCCTCATATTGCCGAGGGATGTTGTACAGTTAAAGGACTCTACGGCAACACGTGGAAGCAGCAGTCAGGTTAATCTGCGGGTATAATGGTGGAAAGACATGCTACCCATGTAGTTTGCCAATCCTGCACAGCTACAGCTAACAAATCCACCTTTTCATTGAACACATCTCCACCAGTGAAACAAGAGCTTTGCGAAATATGCTCAGATTTTTTTATTGATTTATTTATTTATTTATTTATTTTTGCTTTGTTTTGTTCTTTATTTGTTTGTTTTTGTGTTAATCACCAGTATCCCCTCCTCCCTCCACCATCAAACCAGTCCCTGCCTCCATCTCTGTATCCATCAATCAAGCCATTCATAAGATTCTCCTTTCCCACCCTGTCAGGAGCCAGCCACCCTTCGCTAGAGGTCGAAAGCACACCCTGTGAAAGGGTAAATATCATGTCATAGAACTATGGATGACTGAGATGATAAAGAAAAGCAGGAGTGTGCGCCCACATCATCGCCTCATCCTCCCTTTTCTCCATCAGCAGCATCTCATCAGGGACCCGTCTCTATCCATGGTGCTGAAAGCCTTGACAGGTTTAGTGCTCTGACCCAACAGGCCAATCACGTGAAACCTCATATTGAGTAAAGGCCATAAGCCAAACTGCTGCAATGACAGTCTATCTCCACATTGCTTTTATTTTTCTTCAGTGTGAAATGTACTCTTAAGATCCAAATGGGCAACCCCTTTAACCTGGAACAAAGAGGACAGCCTTGGTAGCTATGTTGGGCTATCAAACCTACAGGATAACTTTTTATTTATTTAATTTTTTTAATTTTTTTTAAAATCATACATGGTGAGAGCTCTACATTACTAGAGTTGTCCCGGCCATTTAGAGACAATCTCAGCCTTTCAAAAGCTCTGATCTGTCCATTCAGTAACCCACACCCACCTGTTTTCCTCTCCGCCCACAGCCCACCCATTCACTGATCTGCCTCTCCTTCATTCTTTCAACTGCTCATGCATTCATTAGAGCCCCCATTCAGAGACCACACAATTTAAGCATTTCCAAATTAAGCATGAAAGCAAATCATTTGTTGACAAAGTGAAGGGGAGTAAAAACCGATTGCAGCTGACGTACCCAAGGATGACTGCCACCAATTGCCCCTATGAATCCCCTAGCACCCACACTAAGTCTCTGGGAATGACGAGAGGACCTGTCTTCCATATTTTTTAAATTGCACTGGCATATCAGCAGCTGTCTTGATGAGGTCATTTAGATTCGTTATTCAATGTCAAGGTATGCTCTGCTTGTGTGACACTAAAATATACTCATATATCACAGTGATGAGTATATTTTAGCCCCATTTACAGTCACCATACTGTTACTGTCTTTGTAGACAGCACCTGACACTCCTTTCTTCTTTGCAACTGTGTTTCTTGCGTTACCTATGCTATAAAATACTAATGGAAAAATCAAACGCCATCTGTCTTTATGGTTATCATCTGCTGTCCGTGGTTCTGAAAGAGACGCCAGCGACTAATCTGCTCAAACTTCTGATGTGAGTTGGTGGTAAGAATCCCATTTTCGTGTTCTAGGTTTTGTTTTTCTGACTAAAATGATAACACAATTATTGAGTCGAGTTAACTACTTTAAATACTCAGATGATGGAAAGCATGACACCATAGCAGCAAATCAATTAACCTACAGGCTAATTTCCATGTTGGATTGATAGTTTGTCTAGAGGCCACCCCAATGATAATTTTAACAAATAAATGAATGTTGTCAGTATTGTTGTTACTATTATTAATAATTTATCAAAATAGTTGACAGTCAATTTCCTGTGAGTTAACAAATTTATGAGCCGAAGAGACTGACAATATACATTTCCAATGCTACAAATTATTGACTTAAATAATACTAAAGAAACTATGGAACTATTTTCTCAAACTGAGAAATCTGTGACTCAAAACAGACTGGCTTGTTCTTCCAAATATCTATAGATAGATGGGTAGATACACACATATACATACACATATGCATATGACCATCAAAAGCTTCCCATTGAGAAAAAGTGGCACGCAAGCATGTCCAAATGTCCAATGACAGGGTGATAATTCATGATGCTTCAGTGTGCTCGCCTCCTCCCCCAGCCACCCACACATAATCACTGTTCATTCAGAAATGTCTTTCCCCTGCTCTCTCCTTCTACAGGGAATGTCCGGGTTCGCTGTCCGTGGTGCTGAAAAAAACCCCAACCCAAAAGCCACCAGGTGTGACTTAGTCCCTGTTCTGGCCTTAAATTGCTTTTAGACCGTGTTCAAGTGTTACCTATCTATCTATCTAGATATTACTGGGCTACTGCAGTGCTCTAGGCTCATGAGGGGGGCGTCTAACTTTCAGTTACAACACCCTGCTGTACCAGAGGCTAAAGTGAAAATTCTGTCCAACGTTGCAAAAACATCGCGGGTGTCTTGAACGCAGCCTGCCCGGAGTACTACAGTAACACTAACTACAGTTACTTTCATTTTTTCACCCTCTTCTCCTCTCTCGTCTCGCGATAGAGCGGCGGAGTGGTTTGACGGGCAGTCGAGGTTGCAGCAGGCAGAGGGAGACGGTGGAAGGTAAAGCAGGGAGGCAGCATCATGGCGGACAGAGACAGTGGCAGTGACCACGGAGGGCCCACCGCAGGCCCCGGTTCGCTGCCCCCGGGTGCGATGGGCGCCATGTCCCGGCTGCAGCATGACACCGAAGAGCTCGCCTCCAAGCGTGTCGACATCCAGAACAAGCGCTTCTACCTTGACGTTAAGCAGAATGTTAAAGGCCGCTTCCTAAAGATAGCCGAGGTCGGGGCTGGGGGAAACAAGAGCCGCCTCACTCTCTCCATGTCGGTCGCCGTGGAGTTCCGCGATTATCTTGGGGATTTTATCGAACATTACGCCCAGCTGGGCCCGACCAACCCGGACATGGTGCAGGATGAGCCCCGGCGGGCGCTCAAGAGCGAATTTCTAGTTCGAGAGAATCGGAAATATTACATGGATCTGAAAGAGAACCAGAGGGGGCGGTTTCTGAGGATCCGACAGACCGTTAATCGGGGGCCCGGTTTGGGAAGCGCGCAAGGCCAGACCATCGCTCTGCCTGCGCAGGGTCTCATCGAGTTCCGCGACGCTTTAGCCAAACTCATCGACGACTACGGCGTGGATGAGGAGCCGGCGGAGCTCCCGGAGGGCACCTCGCTCACGGTTGACAACAAGCGCTTCTTCTTTGACGTGGGCTCCAATAAGTACGGCGTCTTCATGCGGGTCAGCGAGGTGAAGCCCACGTACCGGAATTCCATTACGGTTCCGTGCAAAGTGTGGTCCAAATTCGGCAACACCTTCTGTAAATACGCGGATGAGATGAGGAAGATCCAGGAGAGGAGTAGAGAGAAACGGGCCTCCGAACTGCTACCTGAGGGCCCGCACGGCGGAGATGACGGCGACGATGACTGACACGGATTTTGGGAGAGCCGAGACGAATCAGCCGAACTATGAGAGAAAAAGGAGACTTTTAACTGTAAAATAGAAAGAGAATTTCCAAGGGAATCACCCCACACACACAACCTCCACAGTCATGGCAGCACCTCTGCTGTCTCCTTACTCATTTTACTGGATGTCACCCCACTTACCACCATTGTAACAGTAAGCCGCTGCTATCAAGGATTGAACTGTAAGATAAGAACTGTTTCCTACTTGATTTAATGACAATGAACAGAGTGTTTATATCTCTATCAACGAAAGATTTTGCACACATCAAAGCTATTTCGAAAAAAGAAAAATGTTTAAATGTTTTCAAACTGGTAATAGCTATACTAAAATTTAATCAAAAATAAATCCAGAGGTCTATTATATTAAATGACGGTCTTCATGTAGAACGAATATTTGACATCAGCACAAAGAGTATATATTATGGACTTTATGGAACCAAAATCTGATACCAGATGTATAGTTTATTATAAAGGTACGCAGAATAAATACAAAAGCGCTCTCAAAGTGTATGAAGCTCTACAGGCCTGTAAACACCTGTCAGCATGCGTGTAGGCTCCTGTTTTGAAAAGAAATCCAGCAGAGAGTTGGCTAGAGTCTTTCATTTGACCTAAAAACGTGAAAGGCTAATGAAAACATTTCTATCATGCCATTATGGAAACGTTGAGACTCGAAAATAAATTGCCTATTTTGTGGGCCTCAAACAAATGGGATCAATCAATCTCTGAGCTACTATCTTGAATATCAACCCTCTTGCACCATGTCCATATAAACTTAAAGGAGAAAAAAGTGCTAACTTAGATGTACTAATTATGATTTTGTGAATCAGCTGTAAAAAAAAATCCTTATTAAGATACCCACGTTTTCTGTGGGTAAAGTTTTTTCTTTGTTACTTTGTTGTTTATTTTTCCTCCGGGGGTGGGAGGTTGGGGGATGCAAAAGGAAAAGGTCCACCTGTGGGCTTGCAAGGCGCGGAAACAAACAAAAACAAAAAAACATACAAAAAAGAAAAACACAATAAAAAAAAAAGACGCGTCAGCGCAGCGCGCGGCGAGGCAACACATCCTCTCTGACGTCATTACGACCCGTGCCTTATACACTCCACTCGTTTACGTGTCCTCACGTGGATGGTCTGTGACCTCGACCGCTGTATGTTTTCATTTACGAGTGCTGTTATGTAGGCAGAAATATACTCACCAGCACTGCAGGATTTACACCCCTGCAGTGCATGGAGCATGGGTGGCAACGGCAACAGTTGGGTGAGAGGCCGCTGGTAGCCTGGGGGGCAAGATAGGCAGCAGGCAGAAATGCAGCTCCACGCTGGAGCAGGCCCTTTAGATAAGTGAGGTGGTGCCTATGTACATTCTGGAAACAAGTGGGGGCCCCTCTGAGTTTGGGCGCCCTGGAGCCCTGAATCCCTAGCAGCACACCTGGCTCAGTGGCCTCGGAGTAGAGATATGTCTCCCTGGATCAGGAAGCCACCTAGGTTATACCACCTGTGGCAGCACCGGGTGCAAGTATGGAGATTCATCCAGGGATGTTACTGGTGGCTTTCCACACCATATGCACCAGATGTAAAAAAAAACAAAACAGCAAAAACAAAAAAGAGAATCAGGAGTGGCTGGATGAGGCTGTTCGTCAGAGCTGAGATGGATGCCGTTAAAGAGCCAGGCAGTCAGCCAGCCAAGCTGGGCCAGTCGGCCGGTCCCATGCAGTCAGTCTGAGTGCAGTCCAGTGGATGTAGAGGCCTATCAGTGCAGGGCCAAGGCAGTATCTATCTCTTTATGGTGCTACAGCCCCTTGATCACTGCTTGGGGGCCTCGCCGCTCAGAATATGTCACTTTTGCATTATTGTTATTCTAATGCTTTCTTATTCGTCAAAGTTCTTTTCTCCACCCTTCATTGTCCAAATCATGTCAGGTTTCTGCCTCCCAGGCAGAGGAAGCCTTTGCCTAGTGTAGGACATTTCATCTTAGTGTGCAATATTGTGTGCGTGCCAATCGCGGCATTGTACCACGTGTACAGACTATTAAAAGACGAAAAAAATGTATAGGATATGTGATCAGTAGTTATTTGAAAGCATGATGATGAGGTTGATGCATCTGCATTATATTTCCGAAATGTGAAGTCTTTCTTCTCAAGCACTTGCTCAAGGTGAAAAAAAAAAAAAAAACAAAACAAAACGTCACACCAGTAGTGAGGTATTTTTCCTGTCATGTTCTGTAAACCAGTAGGCTGCCTTGTCTGTCTCTCAGTGCGCATAGACTAGTTTGGGTGTTTTACGTCCCCCTATGGAGTCACCCCAGAGAACACCCTTTCCCTCCTTGTTCCTTCTCTAGCACACATGCAACACAGACTGTCTGCAACCTTTAATAACTGTCTGGATGTCAGCCCTTCTGCATGGCCTGTGCTGATGCTGAATAGTATCTTGGGGCTTGGGTCCAGGGGTGGCTGACACATACACCCATTCTCCCCCTGTAGAGGCCTCTTGTTGTAATCTGAGCGTTAGGGAGGCCTCTAAAGTATTTTGAATGGTGTCTCGAAATGCACAAGGCCTCCTGTCATTAGAAGCCAGGAAACCGTCTTTTTGGAGCCTGAGTCCGACCCTTCTCTCGCCTGGGACTCTGGATTGCAGGACAGGTGATCTACGATTTGACTTTGGCTTGTCTCCGGTTTCACTTGAGCTAGGTGATAGTGATCAGCCGCAGCGGACCCAAAGGACAGAGGAGTTTGTTGTTGTTTTTACAATGAGGATTACAATCCCACTCTCTGGATCCAATGCATAAGAAAGGCCCCAGCTCTTTCTCCACAGAGCATAACATGTCCAAATGCCTCTTTCAGACACACAGCCCATCCCTTCATTTTGACCTAATTGACCTCTAAGCTTACACTGAAGTGTTAGTTAACAATCAATATGCTCTTGAGTGATTTGTTCACCTGTCAGCTTTATTTACAGCCGTGTGGCCTATAGCTAATATGACTGAGTCCGGTCACAGACCCAGTCAGAGTGGCATGCCACCTAGCTGGAATGAAGGGAAATACAGACTGCATGGATTGCAGCTTTAGAGGCCTTGGCAGGATAAAAGCTGTTAACGTAGTTATAGCCTGGGTCTCGCAGACGTGGGCTAGCTGAGGCTAGGCTAAAGCAGAATTCCCCTAAGCACATCTGGGCTCAAAAGGTATTGTTGAATCCTTAAAGGTTTAAAAAAAATCTGTGCTTGATTGGTTTTGGCTGTGGCAATAGAGCCAAGAAAAATGTTCCAGAAAACCCCATCTGTGCTACATAGGACTTTTGGCCCAGGTTTGTCTCTGTGTGTTGGTGAAAGGCCCGATGAAGCCTGGCACTGCACCGTAGGGGCTTACGAGCAGCGTTCCACCACGACCTCCTGACCCGGCTGTCAAACAGATCCAGTTAGGGCTTTTCTCTCAGTTTTGGGGAAGAAAATGACATCTCTTTCTCCTTTCACAGATCATTATATTTCCTTGCACTGGCTCGTGAATTATAAAAAGTCCATCTCCGTTAAACACACATCCAAGTCACCTATGACTATGTGCTCAACAAAGCACATCTGAGGTCAATCTGAGTTCACCCTGAGTTCAACATCAGTCTGTTGTGACACAGAACTTCCCCAAAGTGTTCTAGCTTGAGATTAATTTAATTTAGGCCTCCAGGAGGCTCATACAACATGAAAACTGGAAATACAACACTTCCTCTCTTTCTTTCTGTAATGGCCAAATATAAGAAGAACTTGAACCTGCTCAGAGCTTGCTTTGTGATTGCCTCACTTTTTGAAACGCACATTTTTTGAAGACTAAAAGACATGTCGTTTTGTTTTGTTATAGATTGTAATAGCTAGGTGCTACCGGGTCAGTTGTTTTTTGTGCAGGATTATTCTGTTGTGAAACATGACACGTCCATTTGGGGTCATAGCTCTGTCTGAGTTACGGAGGAGAAGGAGGAGGAGGCGGACACTCGTGGTTTTGCCAATAACTGTGTGATCCAGTGTGATTTCTCAGTTTATGAGAGCCCATCCAGTGTCGCAGCAAAACCTGGAGTGACCTAGCAGCCATGTTGTGCCCACATTACACGGTCATCCATTACTAGGATTCAAATGCAAAATGGTCAGCAGATGTTTTTTGTCCTGCTTTCTGTATGAAGTGTCAGTGGTCTAGCTGCATGCTGTCCTCGGTGGCTCTGGCTACGTTTAGTGCACAGGTGTGATGGTGCGCCGAACTTGTTAGCCCTGCCTCGAGTGATGTTCTGATTGTTATACAGTGGTAGCCATCATAGCAGTCCTTAATCATGAGCTTACTCTGGAGCTTGTCTGTTACTACTGCAGTGTGCATTTTGTCACATTTTATTTAAGAGTGTTTTCATTGCTCAAACAACCTGTTGCTCAAAGTGACCAGATCATTCCTTTCAAAGTGTAAATGATGACAAAATAAATAGTTGACTAGCTACTAGGATCTAGTTGTATGTTCTGAAAGTCTGACTGCTACGATGGCTCCAGCTGAAAGTGCTTTGTCTGCCTGTCCCTCACATCTCAAACAGGGAGTTTGTCCATGTTTATGACTGCATTCAAACAGCCACATGTACACGACTTCTAACTGAACTTCCACGAACAAAATGACGGGAGTGGCTTCCCGTCTCTACTAAACTGTTGAAGTACTGACTGAAAACTGACTAAACTTCTATTGAGGTGTTCCAGACAACCAAATCTACTCTGTTTTTGGTTTTAGTGTTGTAGTCTTTCATTGGCCATTCAGAGTTCCCTCACACAGCCAATCGCGGCCTCTCCTCAAAGCCAAGCACTATATGACTCATCACAAACTACTACAGAGGAGCTCATTCAGCATGCCTTCTGTTTGCACACACACCAAGAAGTAGGGTCCATCATGTCTGCAGACTGTATAGGTTACTGTTGTATGTATTCTTATAAAGACATTCTTTCAAATGTTTTAAAGATGTTGGAAAATGGATCCTGGATTTTAAGGGGTGGGGTCAATGCACAATGAACATATCCCATGTCAGTTTGGTCTAAATCCCTTTACCATCCCCATATGAGATAATATGTTGTATCTTTCAAAAAATATTTTATCTGTGGCGTGTGTGTGTATATATATATATATATATATATATAAAAATATATATATATATGATTTGTTATATATGATGCTCCTCCTTTCAGAAAAATATAACATATAAACAGGAAAAACATATTGCTGTTTTTTTCTTTGTATTTTATACTTACAGAAAGCATTGAATAAAATGGATAAATACTTGCACTTTAGATATATTAAGAAAAATAAAAATCTGCATATTATTTTTGATAGGGATCTCACATTCAAAGAGTATAAATTACAGGCTTTGTGACTATTGCTGGACAGAGATGTATTGAGTTCTACTTATTGAAGTATATTTTGTCTGTGTGTCAGAAGGTTTACTAAAGTAAATTGCATGATAAAGTAGTGCTACACCAATATTGTTCTTTTTTTTTTTTTTAGTTGGTAAAAATGTCTGAAAACTGTGATAACAACCCTCTTGTATCATGTTCAATCTCTCCTCACCCCTTCTAGAATATTTCTAACTGAAATATGGCCTTTCCTGACTACATGACGATGGTGCTTACTTTGGCTTTGACATCAAGCTCATCCCATACATCTCAACATCATCATAACTCGCCTCCTCACACTTCATTACTTTTTTGTTATTTACACTCACTACCTTATTAAATTTCCATTGATGGCAAAAAAGGTGTGCTGTTTTGTACATTGCTGTTTGTTTTAATGTTGGGGGAGCCTTGTTGTCTGAAAAATGACTAATCGCGCAATAAAAAAATCATTCCACACGTCCCTGTCTCTGCACAACTGCCTGAACACCACACAGTCATACATGTATACAGTCAGCAGGGCGGTGCTTTACAGGTAAAAATAAGCATTATGGAGCAAATATCATATACTCTTAAAATAGCCATTCCTTCTTAGAAGAAATTGACAGTGCTGGTTCATTGGTTATGCATGATGATCACGTATATGAATGAGATGTAAATTATATGACCTCCTTTAATTTATGACTTTTGCTAATTAGCTGAGGTCATTTCAAGTTTTCAATGAAGTTTTACAATGTGTCCTTAGAAAGCTTGCTTAATTCATTAGTCGATAAGAAATGCACAGACGGATACAAAGAGTAGGTTTTGTGCAGCATTCCAGACATCTGCTTCTGATTTCCATGCAGAAATAAAAGAAAGACGGCCATATTGTTGCCAGTAGGGAATAACATGCTGCTGACAGAACAGTATTGACAAACATCAGCCTGGTTTAGAGTTTCCAGTCTGTAGAACACAACAGGTGAGTGCATCAAAAGCAATAAAAGGGATGGGACCACACATTAAATTCTCAGATGTTGTGAACCAAATGTTATAAGTGTGGAAGCAGTGATACTGTGGCAGGGTAGTGATGTGAGAGAGAAACACTGACAGGTGTGGGAGTAAATTGGTGATTTTTTTTCCTTACACCGTAAAAATTTTATTTCCTTTTTTAAAAGCATACCGCTAAATGATGATCAGGCAGACGGTTCAAAAGTCACAAAAGACACACGGGCTGAATTAAATTTAACCCCTAAATTGATGCACTGGCAATGGCAAAGCAATAGTGCATGTGTGCTTACAAGCTCTATCTGAATGGATATCTATCTGTTGCATTTACAAAGCATTCTCACTCCTCTCTGTAAAGTGTCCTTTTGTTCGTAGCCATGTGCGCTGCATCAAATTATAGTCTAAAGGGGACTAATACCATGATGAATATGTAGCAGAAACCTATTGTACAAACTTTTACCTTAAATGACAAAATCTCTCTTCATCCAAGTCAGTCTGTTGTTATGTAAGACTAAGCAACCGGGCAACAATTCATTTTGGAGATGTCGCTGACTAAAAACACAATAAACATTTCAAAAACCTTCTGGCCAAATTAAAACATGGAACAATAATACAAAAACTTTCTAATTTTCAATGTTTTTTGTTTTAATAAAACATTTTCAGTAATGTTTTGTGGTTTCAATTAATTTTGAAACTGCACTGTGCATCAGATTTGAATAGAATAATTACAGCAAATATGAATACGCATACAAACACACATATAACATCTTACCTCTTCCTTGTCATTGAGTCAGCCAGAAGCAGGTGGGGCAGATTAGCGGAGGTTTCATGCAGTTTTTTGTTGTTTGTTTGTTTCTTTTAATGCTGCATGCTGCTCAGGTGGTCCCGTTGCCTGAGCTGGTTGTCAAAATTGGAATATGGAAACAACACAGATGCAACAACTAATACTTGCTGCCATGTTTTGCTGCTGGTAATAAATATGGACAGCAACCACAGGAAACAACCTGATATCGAATAACTGTTTGCATTTTGGCCAAAAATGTGTTGCACAACTGATCAAAAGATTCTCTTCGTTGAACAAACTGCCGCCATCTTGCTACGTATTTTGACGCCATATATCGCCATCAAGTGCCAAAATGTTTCAGAGTTTACGTTCAGATTCTAAGGGCCGTTTGTCAGACAGCATTGCTTCTATTTTGAGAGTTACAGTTTTTTATGTAACGAATAAATTACAACGAAAACTTCCGTTTAGACATAATCAATGTCTTTCTGCAGCCGTCATAAGGATCATATCTGGACGCTCGCGATGGGCGCACCGATTCCGTGGTATGATATATCGATATTCACACGCTACCCATTTGAGTATCGATTACTCTAATAGAGTATCGATACTTATCATTAAATGCGAAATACACGTGTCACTTCCCAATCTTTAAGGCCAACTTAATCAGGGTTTTGTGCCGAAACACCCCCCGGCAGCACAAACTTGGACCAGTCCACTCATGTCACGTGACCAGAAGAGACTCGGTACTCGGTTAGCTGTTAGCCTGCTAGTAATGACGTAGCATTTGTTTTATTAGCGAATACAGATGGAGAAAGGATTGTGGTACGGGCTTACTTTCCACCTGTGAAAAATATACGGCAATGTGTCGTTTGGGTGATAGGAATTGTCATGTGACTTGTATTTAAGTGCTATGTTTTGTTTCAGGAAATCAAAGAAGTATTGGTAGTGATTAAATATCCTAAAAAGTTATCGGTATCGAATCACAAAAGCGTGGTGTCTCTAGCAGACGCCGCACTGACGGATCGTATGTCAACATCGCCGCCATATTGGTAAGGGCACTCTAGTAAAGGTCGTTAATGGACAGATGCCTCACTCCGATGTGTTAATGGAGCTCTCCGCGACACAAACCAGATTCCGGAATGTTACATTTCACAGGTAAGACTGAGCAAGAAGTTGTCCTGTATTTGGCAGTATATTATCATGTTGAGAGTAATGTAAATAGTGTTATGAAAACTTCCATTCACAGTTTTTCCAGAGATAATGAGCTGCAGAGCTCACACTGACACTGCTGACTCACCATTAACCCCATACTATGTATATATCTGTATTATTTGTCTCAATGATCATTGTTACTTGTATTGAAATTAAAATTTAAAAAATTGTATAATTAACGATTAAACAAGCTCAGTCAGTTTAATGTAAATTGTAGTACTCTTTATCGAGAAAATCCCACTTTCCTCATAGACCTGTGGGGGATAATAAGGAAGAATTGCCTGTACCAATATGGCGGACACGCTGACGTATGTGGTTGCTGTTTCAACAGTAGGTTTCATGGCCAAATTTTACTAATGAAATCGGCATTTCACAGATGATTTCTGAGAACTTGTCTGCTGATGCAGGAGAAATAACATGAGTTTACCGAGGGGAAGAATTAAGTGGTAAGAAATTTGGTGCTTTTAAAAGTTTTTAGATTTGTGATACATCCAAAGAAAATCAGGCAACCATGCAGTACTGCATCACTGAACTTCTTCTAGTATCACTGGTACACATGTATTCAAATCAATATAGGTGTCTGCATAGGCGCTTTTAGCCCGTTTTTGGGGGGTGCTGCAACAGCCCTAAATTGTAAAAGATTTTTTTTTTTCATGTTTTTCCATGTTTAATAAGCTGAAGAAATGTCAAAACCATATACAGTATATGGTTTAAACGTAATATTTTAACAACAAAAATACAGCAGCAACCCCCATGCTTCGAAAATGGTTACCTCTCATTATTTTATTATTTATTATTAGTATTATAATTTTGGAGATTTCAAGCACTTTTCTTTTTTTTGAGAAGTTGAATTTTATTTATGTATTTGTATTATATAATACAGTCAAGAAGGAAAAAGACAGAAACAAACATTGAAAAAGTCAATTTCTGTTCATGTGTTTTACATTGCAGTGCATTGTATTTCAAATAAAAGCCCAAAAATAAGACTAAGGTCCTTTTTTTTTTATTATTTTTTTTTTTTTGTATTTTTGGCACTCACTAATGGGTGCTGTTTTACACCAGATACATACATATATACTGTTTATATGTATATGTTGAGGAGGTGCTGTATCAAAATGAGTTGTCTTCCTGCAGAACCTAGTGAATTTGTCCATACATTGGTTCAGGGATAAAGTCTGCTTTTCTGTTATATATTTATTTCATAATTCTAATCCATTCCTCTTTTGCTGTAGCTCAGCATTTAAATAACTTTTCTTAGATTTGTTGGTTTAGTCACAGTGTTTCCTCTACCCAAAATGTGTTATGCTTTTCCTTCACAAATGTGGGAATGATGGTCCAAAATTGTATTTAAAATGTACAAAACAGTGAAATGTATCTTGCCTGGCCGGCCAGCACTCTGAGTTCTCAGCCCCCCTAAAGCTCTGATCCTAGAATCGCCCCTGGGCGTCTGATATGTCACACCATGCAGGGTTTCTAGGTGTAACGCAGCAGACTGTCAAATAGCCTACTATTTATGCCATAATACAGCATGCTGCAATATCCCCAAAATCACTGCAGCCTGTTTTGACAATCTTTTGTTTCATTCTTTCATCAGCCATTGTTTGTGGCTATGAGGCACTTCAGACCAGGTCTTTTATTGAATTAATAGTTGGTTGATTCTACCCAGTGTGTGCTAACTTCTAGCTCTTAAATTCAGTCTAAACTGTTTGAGTATCTCCCAAAAAGTTCACATATTGGAACATGCTAGATTCTGTCATGTTTGCTCAAAATACTACACAGTGCGATAGCCATAGAGAGATGTTAATGGCCGGACAAATTGTTTCTGTCCAGAGATGATAATCTAAATAAAATCACAACCACAATCCTCTGTATAAAAGCTTACTTTATGAAGCACAGACTAAATATTCAGTAAATATGTCCTTTACATAGTATGAGCATCCTGTCAAAAACAGTTCAGATATACAAACAAAACAAACAAAAAGATCATTGCTGACATCAAAGTGCCGAAGTTGTCATTTTTTTAAATAAATCATAACAATCAACTTTTTTTTTTTTTTTTTTGTCACAATCCTATATTACAGCACAGGCCTACCCTAGAACATTGGGAAACAATGGTTAGCACAACAGCCAAAGTGACTATAAGGAGAAGTCTCCCTGTAAGAAAGCAGTTTATCCTATCAGTACAGCTCTATAAAATGGTACGTCTGCTCTCAAAACTCTGCTTCGTTTCAGCATTTTGGTCTGTACAAGGATCCAGTTCCAGGATTCCAGCTGTGATTCCAGGTTTCCAGCTAAGTCTCAAAAGGATCTCAAATCCCATTGGTCACTATTAAAATGATTTACGAAGCAGCAGAAGCACTGAGTCCAGAGCCAAATATGTGAAGTTTCTTACTGTTGATCTGCAGCCCTGGTTACATCAATATGCTTCTGTGCCACATTGAGGCTGAGTCTGGGGGCACTAAGCTCACTGATCTACAGTTGTGTCACAAGCAAACTATGTAGAAAAAGGAAAGTTGTGCACGTGTGTGTGTGTGTGTGTGTGTGTGTGTGTGTGTGTTTGGGTTGGAAAGGATCAATTAAGGTGCTCAGAAATAGCAGTACCACCGCCCCTACCACCACATCCACACTTCCTCTGAACATGACAACTCTTTGAGAAACAGGCTTAATTTATTGTATTCCTCTGTTTGGGAAAAAAAAGTGTGCTGGATGTCAGTCGGCCTGTTCTTTGCTAGTAGAGACGGCCTTACTAAGAAAACCTAAACAGACTCTTCTTAGAAAACAAGTCTCTCTCCTTCCTCCTCAACCATGTGGAAGGCTGTTTTGATGGAGACACTGCTGATGGGAATGTTTTGCTCGTTTCCAGTTTTCTGACAGGTTTCTTGAATTTAGCACACCAATCACGAGCAGTCCTGCTGCTACATTCTATGGTTAGCTAGTCTCTGTGTAAGATAGGCCAAGGCCTGCTTTCTCAGAAAAACCTCCATGGTGGGAATGACTGCAGAGAAGGGAATATACCTGTACAGGTAAATACTGAATGCAAGGCCAAAACAAGCTGTAATAGGTCCATGTAATATATTATAAATGAGATAAAGGATTGGTAAGATTTCCTGGTTTAAGAGGTCACTGTCCAGCTATTCTCTGTCTTTGTGCTGCAGATGCTTTTGAGAGACAGAGGCCTGATTGTGATGGCAGTCTTATTCAGCAGATTATTTCTTACTAAACATGCTCAACAAGTTCTTTATACAAAGACATGACCCTGCCATATTTACTTCTCCCTGTTGCCTGCAGCCTCCACATCCCAACTGGAATCACTTAAAAAAGCATGCCAAAGCACACGCACACTCAAACACCAGTTGACCCACTCATACTGTACACGTGCCACCCACACTTTCCTGTTCTGCCTGTCATTTTAATCTTCTCTCACACCTCACACCCGACCAGAAATGTATCAGCATCACCGGCTCAACAGACTCATGAAACAAGGAGAGCCGTTTGAAGGATAAATGGCACAGTGCTTTCATTCAGTCACATCCTGTTATCCTTTTTTACTTGTTAAAAACAAACAGAATTATTGATTACGTGTCATAATTATGGGTAGCGGCAGCTCAAAAGCCAACTGACGCAAATTTTTTGATCCCTCTGACAAGTGAGTTTGTAACACTCAAAATTCCTCAACAGCTAGTGTCGGGTAGCCCTGGAGTAAGGCACTCAGCCTCCAGTTCTGTGGCAGGGCAGCTCAGTGAACAATTACACCCATGTGTTCACTTGGCAGCTCCTATATGCATGGGGATATATGCAGCTGTATGAATGTCCAGAAGGAAATTGCTGAAAAAGAGCATGTCCACTCTGTTTAAACGCTCCTCCGATGTGAATAAAGGATAATTAAATAAATAAATAAATAAGCTATACGTGGCAGGGACTTGTTCCTTCTGAGAAGTTCTTTGCAGAGTTTTTGTAACTCCAGGACAGATATGTTGTATCTTCACACACCCAAACTGTAGGTCCATACACAAGCTTGTGAGTTGCTGGGTGTGTTAACATAAGTGGAAAAATAAAAAAAAAAAAGGGCCAAAATGCTACAGTAGTACCATCTCCACCACGTCCATCACTGTCTGAGAAGGACAAGACAGAGAGGACAGAGGCAGAGCAGTCTGAGTCCCTTTCTTCCTTCTCTTCCTGGCCTTTAACTAAAACTATAAATTACGCAAACTTTTGCTCATAACTAAAAACAAGTTTCATCTAAAAGAACTGCATCACTCTGAGTCATCAAAATAATACTGATAATGCTGCGATCACAGTAATGATCATTTTAATGTGCAATAATAAAAGTTCAAAGAACTGAGGTTTGGTAGGGTCACTTATTGGGTATCAATGGTGGGCTCTTCATCCTCTTCATCTCTTGCTCAAGGACAAATTATCACCAGGGTTAATAGATTCTTTTTCTCCCGTTGCTGCCCACTCTTACTGTACGGACAACAGGGGCAATGGAGGAGCCCAAAACACAGAAGACTAACAAAAACCCAGTTGGGAGGATTAGCTAGTTTAGCTTGGAAGGATGTTGCTTTGTGGGCTGAGGTCTCAGGTCGTCATCCCTTCCTTCAGCTCCTCTGTCCTTGGGCGGTGCATTCAGTGGCCCTCCCGTTCAACCCACTATGTGTCTGGCTGATGGAAGGGGAGGACTGCGTCTTGCGGAGGTGGCACTCTCGGCCTGCCAGCCCACCCTCCATGATCAGGCCTCCCATCACGCTTGCCTCAATCTTCTCAAGGTCATCCGTCTCAGCACGGATTTTGGCTTGCAGGAGGCTGATGTACGTCTCATACCGAGTCTTCTGCTCGGGAGGGGAGGGGAGAGGGGGTTAAAAACATTAGACCACTCATTAAATGTAACTTATTCATATAATTTCAAATGATCTCAAGAAACATTTTACATCAGATTTTATACGTTCATCTAAAATTTTTATCATGTACTTATATACTTCACAAATTATAATACAGATAAATGTAATAGGACAGAAAACACCACATGATTTTTGGTCTTTTAACTAGTTCTGCTCAAAAAAAAAAACAAAAAAACAAACACTGCCAGAGTCTGTACCTCATATGTTAGGTAGTGTTCTTTGAGCCGGTACTCCTCCCAGTCACGGCTTTTAGGGTCGACTGAGGGTGGGTTTTTCCGGTGCTCCTCCAGCTCCAGGCTCATCTGTTTTAGTTTGCTCTCATGACTCAGCAGCTGCTCCTCCTGAACCAACCACAGCACAGTCAAAAACCAGAGGACCCCCGAAACAGTACATCAGACATGCACAGACACACACACAATATGTAAAACTGTGTAACCCTTGTACAGGTTTTTAAAGTAGAATGACTATACATGCTGCTAAGATGCACTCGAGAATAAGGAAATTTACAAAGTATCAATTGGAACTGTACATATAGTGTAGTATTGACAGTTGTGTATTGTCTAGAGACCAGGAAACTAGAAAACACACCAAAGAGTGTGACAGCTGCCTTTGCTCCCGATGTTTGTCACCATCTGTGAATGCATGGGCGTGTGTGTGTCTGTACCTGGTTAAGTCTGGTAGATGAGGATGGAAGGATGGGCCTACAGAATTTTTTCATTGAACCGATGGCAGCAGGGAAGGCTGGAGCGGAGAACAGCGCTGCCACCAGGTTTATCCGAAAGATCCAAGACATCATCTCCTCCTCACTCCTGGAAGGGAGGGGGAGGTGGGCACAGTCAGTGAATAATTACAGTTCATATATTTTTGTTCTATACTTTAGTTTTCAAATCCACACGGGCTTCAGTGAAAGAAAGTGCTGAGCAACACTGACAGGGATGGCTTTTTAAATGCACATTTTCAGTTTTAACTTTAAGAAAATCTGAATTGTTTCTACACTTTGCTCAAGTTGAAAATTGAGGAATTAATATAAGCGTAACGCAACAAAGTGCGGGTGACTTAAACTAAGAACTGCATATTGCTGTGTAGAAGTCACTTTTGCAGCTTTTCATAAAATGTTTTAATGAAAACCCCGTCATAACATTATAGCAGTCTAAATTCAAAATCTGGACTTTTAATTTTTAAAACTATCTTAAATTTTTCTTCAGGTGATTTCAATTCATACACGAAGCCTTACAAATTAGTGCATACCAAAGTGACAAACCGTATTCACATCGCAGACGTTTTTGAGGTCAGCAGAAGGTAATTTTAAGTCTCACTTTGTGAAGGTTAAAATTACATTCAGACATCACAACATACTGTATGTTTCATTAACTCATTGAATTTCAATGTCTTCAATGAACCTGTAATCTATCAAAACACATAATGCAAAACGTTTCATTACCAATAAAATCCCACATTTACACCTCCTGCTTTCCTGTTAATGACGGGATTGAAACACTAATCACAGATAAAGTAAAATGTTTTATGTTCTGTAGGTGACAGCCAAACTTAAAGGCTTGTGATAAAATGTGCTATTCAGTTGCATTTGGCTTTTAATAATTTGCAGTATGATGAACATGGGCACTCACGGTGCCTGCAGCAGATAGACTCTCCAGTCTGAGGTTTTGAGCTTCAATACGTTGGCTCTCTTGCTGTAGTCAGTGGCACGAGTGGCTAAAGCATGATGGATCCGCACTGCGTTCTTCAAGTCCACTTCTGAAATGTCAGTGTCAGGCTTGTACTCATCCTAGGTGAATAACAAAATAATATATGAAAAAACAAACTGTTGGACTTATTTTTGGTTCCAGTTCAGTCATTCAAGAGGCAAAGTTTATCTTGGCCAGTGCACAGATGCCTGATGATGTAAAATAACATTCCTATAGACAAATATCCATATCAACATCAAGATAAAACAGTGTCAATATTATTCTGCGTGTGGTAGGAACATGAATGGATTCATTTATCACGAGGTCAGTACATGCTTCCTGCCAGCAGGGGGAGACAAACACCAACTAGAGCAGCCATGCCTCATTTCTTCTCTTTATGCTATCTGTAGCTCACTCCTTCTGGAACACACACATGCAAGCATGAACACATGCGCACAAACGCAGCAGAGCAGAGCAGCTAGCAGCATCCACCACCCCAGTCATAGTGTTGGTGAATGTGTGTTTCTATGGTAACAGAGCAGAGGATGAGTTGCATACCTTCTGGAGATACAAGATCATCCCCTTCAGAACCGCATAGAACTTCTTCCAACCACGGCGACCTCTTGGGGCTGTGAGAGAGGAAACTGGTGAAAATACATGCATATACAAGTGTGTGTGTGTGTAGCTTACAACTTTACTGGGGAGTGTGGTCACTAAAATGAACTGTTTGTGGTTATGTTCATAAACTCACTGCGTTTGCCATCCATGTCCGCATGGCTCTTACGGGTCAACACTCCATGTTTGTAGGTGACAGCATTTAACAGAATAGGAATAGCGATGAAAGGGTTACTGCCGTCAGTTACCCTGGCAACACGTTTATTCCCGCCCTCACATTGCTCCTCCACCAGCTCTGACAGACTCTTCCTCAGCTCCTCCTCCTCACTGCAAACACACAAATATCCATTCAGATAAACCTAGGGTACCTTCCTTATAATAACTCGAATGCCCTAAATACTTTCCTACTTGAAAAAAAAAAAAAAAAAGCATACTCACACTGCCCACTCAAGTTTCTCATTCTTGATTGAGTTATACAAGACCTGTGTGGGCAAAGCAAGAAAAGAGAGAAACTATAAACATTTTATTTCACATGTGAGTTTTAATTAGACTCTGGGGAGTCAAACTTCCTTCTGTGGGTGAGACAAAGAAATAACAAAGATCACAGTGACAGAGCTTTTCTTGTTGCATTCACTCAGGAAAAAATTCAGTACCTTTAATAGGTCTTTTGGAAAATCTTTGCCATTGTTGAGGCCATCTAGGTTACTAATAAACTGCTGGCAAGACATCTTCTTCCCGATGTTCTGAAGAGAGAACAGACACAGAAATAATCAGCCAAAAGAGTTAGTTGTTACATGAGATTTTACCTTGGTCATTTTCGCTCAATTTCTTTCTGCTTATCTGGACTAACATGGATGCAGTTTTGCAACAATCCACTGAGTGCCAGTGTTGTGTTGCTGGAGTTGTGCAAGTAATGATGAGTGAGGGTCCACTTCTGTTATACCTTGGTGAGTATCAGTTTATCACACCTCTCTAAATGCTGTGGCTTGCTTTACTCATGCATGATCAGAGGAGGAAAACATAGGTAGGTGTTTATGCACTTATGCCTCCTTCTGCATGAATCAGCTCTGTACCCTCAACAAATACAGATGTGTAACTAAAACTGATTTCACCACTGAGAAAAAATTTTATTTGGTTTTTTGGCTTTTTATTCACATTTTACTCTATGAGACCACAAAAACGGAGAAGCCAGGCCTGTTTCCTTTACTAGGAAAAGTGCAAAACACTAAGGGTGGAACTAAGTATGCATCACAAACATACTCTCCATTTACTCATCAAAAATAGGAGACGTGGTGTTTTTCAGACAGTTAATTAATCACAGTGTCCCTGGTTTGAATCCAACAAGGGCCCTATGCTGCAGGATCATTCCCCTGTTTCCTGTTGGTCTCCCTGCCAATTGTGCATTAAAATAAAGGCAGAAAAGCCCCAAAATACTGTTAAACTTTCATGTAAAGGCTGTAGCAGAATGAATTCCTCATGGATTACAAACTCTTGTCATGAACTTAACTTGTTCTTCATGTTGTTTATGAACTTTAATTTAGATACAAATAGAAAATTTCATCTTAACTTTAAATATATCCCCAAAATTAGACCCTGACACTTGAACAATAATGAAGCACCAAGACATTTCACTGAAAAATTATGATTACAAATTGATTTAGATGTGATCTATATCATGACAAAGGTCTTCAATGTTATCATTACCTCAGAAGAGGATAGTGTCAGTACTATAAGTATACTTACCACCTGCAGGGGCAGAGAGAGACCGGGGGGCCACATTTGGTTAGCAGAGGATTTGAAAAGGAAGAAAAGGAAATTGAAAAGAGCGGCAGGATATTAGTTAGAGGAGGGACTTTCATGACAAGTACTATTAGCAGGGAGTCAGTGGAGTTGAGCAGAGGGCTGGAGGAAAAGATCAGGCATAGTAATGGAGTTTTATGTTACCCAACCAAAGTGCTCCAGTTAAAACTGAACAGAGACTATTTGAGGAGAAGAGAGACAGAAACAGGTCAGAAAGTAGGCCATGGATGGGAGAGAGAAAGGCAGAGAGAGAGAGAAAAGGGTAGACAGAGGAGGGAAAGAACAGGGAATATTAACAGAAAAGATGTGATTGGATAAAGAGATAGTGTGAATCCTGTTGAATTTGTAAATAAGTAAGTTTGGTACGTACATGCCCATGTAGATCGGTGTTAAGCAGCATGAGCGCACAGGTTAATGTGTGGGCTCCATCTGCAAAGGCACAATGCACAAGCCAGAGGTCAGCTAAATGTCATGCTGTTCCTCCACACACACACAGAAATTCACAGGAACGCAATGCCACAGATTCCTTTATGGTGGATGCAAACTGAAATTACACACAAATGTGTGCAGAGCTGCATCAGTGTTTTCGCTTGATCTGTTAATTCACCTCAGAATATGACCACTGCAACTTGTGTTTTGACATTGCACACAGCTGACAGGGGCTGTTATGAAAAGAATGGCACAAACCCAAAAACAAGAACAAGAACAATGACATCATCACTTGACAGAAGTGCAACAAGGTAAACGTAAGTAATGGTGCTAACAGTTATTAGGTAACA
Source organism: Echeneis naucrates (assembly GCF_900963305.1). Lineage (NCBI taxonomy): Eukaryota > Metazoa > Chordata > Actinopteri > Carangiformes > Echeneidae > Echeneis > Echeneis naucrates. The sequence goes on along the minus strand of NC_042520.1, from coordinate 19,021,376 downwards.
GCCTTTAGCGTGGTTTACTGAATTAGCTACTTAAGGCATCAGAACTGAGTTGAACACAGTGAGGGTTTCTTTACACAGCAAAATGATAAATAAAAAGTTCAGATAACATTCATGCATCCATCCATCTTCTACCCAGCAAATGTTCTGGACAAGGGGCAGGTTACAGCTTGGACACGTCACCAGTCCATCACAGGGCCAACACAGAGAGTCAGACAGAGACCAACAACCACTCACACTCACACTCAGACCTACAGACAATTTAGAGTCACCAGTTAACCCAAACATGATGTCTTTGGATGGTGGGAGGAAACCCACGCAGGGACGGGGAGAACATGCAAACTTTGCACAGAAAGGCCCCGGGCCGGGAAACGAACCTGTGACATTCTTGTTATGGGGCAACAGTCCTAACTACTGAAAATATAATAACTCAGTGCTTAGAGAGTGCAGGAACAACATCAATATATGTTATTTTTCTTTGCACTATAAATACGAACATGCAAGCTCCACACAGAGTTCAAATAACAGTTACCTGTTAATTCGGAAAAAAATAGGCATTGCCACTGTTGTGTAGCCAATTTCATCCACTGCCGTAATACCAGTTTGTTTCACAGGAATTACTCAGGTTTGACATTTAAAATAAACAGAGTGTGATGATATACCTAGTTACAGGGTTCTCCCAAACACTGTGCATCTGTGACACCGCACTCTGTTTTGTCATTAAATAAAAATTTGTGTGATAACCATTTGCTAAAGCAATTTGTTAGTATAACATTCATGCATATTTCTGTACAAGTTCAAAACAAAAATCTAGCAGTTATGGCACATTTCTCTTGATAAAATTGTTCCTCATTACCATATTTGCTATCACCATCATCATCCTCATGGCTCTGACCTTCAGAGGTGGGTGTCTGGGGGTTGCAGTGGCAGAAGCGTCTGGAGAAATGGACCAGGACCCTCTCTCTCTCCTGGGTCTCTCCCATCAGTGGAAAGGCCTTTAGGAAGTTCCTGTCGTGCAAAAAAAATAAATAAATAAAGTCGTAACGAGGTCAAAGCCACGAGGAATGATTGTGCCGTTCAATAAATTTGTTTTGTTTGTTTGTTTGAACACACCCAAACTACATCCTTGCTTCTGTGTGCTTGAAGTAAGTGAAGCAGCTTCCCTTTATAGATTTCCCAAAATGCCCCAAATTATACTGTAGACTTTTGGGCATTTGGACTTTTGATGTGACACCTAATACTCTGATATTTTATTATAATTTTATATACTGAATTCTAAAAAGATTCTTCGCAGAAATCTTCAGGAACGTTTACACTCCCCCTTCCAAAATTAAACACTTGAAAGAAATAAGAATATGATGATTATGACATGTTACATGTTCCTTCTTAGCAAGAAAATGGAGTCCAGTCTTGGATCTGAAATGAGGCCTTGCAGCTGGGTACCCTGCATCATTTGAGACAGCAACATGTCAGGTACAAGGCAGTGATTTATCCCACAGCTGTCAGCAACACACAACTGTACTCACACAACAGCTTGATTAGCATAGAGTAAATTCTTTGTGAAGGGGCTAAGTGAAAAACATTCATATGTATGTCTGTGTACGGATGTCTCACCACTTTCAAGTGTTGACTGTGCATTACCTCAGGGCTCGATCCAGCGACAGGCCAGAGAAATCAAAGAAACTCAGGTACTCTGATGCCACCAACTGGCTAAACTCGTTACTGCAGAGAGAAAATAGCAGAAAGAGGCATCAGCAAATCAATGTGGCACTGAGGTATTAGACTATGACAGGAATGTTTTCTTGACATTACCATGTAACAGATTATGCTTCTATTAACAACTAAACATGTGGTTGTACACCAGTCAACCACAAATTAGTATATGATGTGTCTCTTTCTGTCTCATTTTCATTGTGCACATGTAAAAAACTTTCCTGTTTTGGGGGATTTATCAGTCCATGATCTATGTGTTGGTGTGTGAGTGCATGCTCACTTCTTGCCCAGATGTCTGGCCACATCACAGCGCTTGAAGCCCTCGAGGTGATAAAGGCGCTTGGCCAGCCTCTTGGCGGCCTCACAGTCTGCTCGGCAGCCATTGGCCAGAGTGTCGGTGCTGCCGCGCTCCAAACGCTCCAGACTGCCCAGATCGCACTCCTCTGAGTCAGACAGCACGTCTGTGAGGTTGGCATCACTGATGCACACACAAACATACAAACACACACCCAAGCAGGTGCCCAGGTTAATGAATGGAAGACATGTGTCACTGCATGCCCACTCACTTATAACTAGACAGAGGAAGGTGAACTTAAAGGAAGGAGGAAATTCAATTATATAAACATGTTAACCTATACACAAGCAAAAAGTCAAATGAGGTTTAAATGATTTGTTTTGACACTGACCCACTTTCACTGTCACTTAATGTCCCACTTTGATGCAGCAACTCTGAAGGCTGATTATAATGCTGTAGCAGATTTTACCTGCTCTTCTGAAAAGCTCCTCTAATCTCAGACTGTTAACCTCTGACACTATTTGAATTAAAGCGCTGTGATATAAAAACTAATAGCTCCATATCACTTCCATTCTACTTATTTTAGGCAAATGACCCTGAAAAGTTAGAAAGTCTAAATTTGCCTTGAGCAAAGCACCCAACCTTCAACAAATCTGGTAAAATATCCATCCCATTCTGATTGTCTATCACTAGACTGCCTATGCCAACTGTGAATGGGTGCAACTGTGTGATTAAAGCAGGGCGTTTCTGCAAATTACTGAATAGTCTTGATCAGCCCTGCAGGGGTAGTTATATTTAAAAAATAAAATCAGTTGCCACAGCATTGAATACACGAGAATGAACACATAGCTTCCATCGCCAAGTAATGGCCTGCAAAGTCTGCATAAATGACAGATGTTCTCCAACACTTCATTCTTTGTTTGAAGTTACAATGACTCACATTGACACTGTAACCGTTCTCAAAATATACTGCAATGTCTGAAACTGCAGAGCATTATACATGTCTAAATACACTGAACTCATAATCCACTTTCCATCCAGGGTCGGCTAGATTTCCACTAGTTGCTGTACAATTTTATTTTAGGGTAGGAAAATCATTTCAATTCTTTTTCAGATTTACAGGGAGAATAATGTTTATTCGAAGTAATTGTCCTAGGATTTACAAAATGAATCTTTTAGTTTGGAAAATGAAAAGTAATAGATGTACAGTGGAGACTGCACAAGCTGACATCAGTGTGGGTCACACAAAACTATGGATCCCATAAGGCAACTCATTTCATCTTTCATCAGATCCTCCCTGCACTGTCAAGGACCACACCTGAAATCCTGCACTCATAGTTTGTAACAGACTTTCTGTCATAAATTTGAAGCCCGATCAGAGTTTAACCACAGTGACATCAAAAGGGATATTTTCCATGGCCTCCATTCAAGGAGTTTACTGTAGGTCGGGTGGGTGAAATGGCCTTTAATTAATACTGCCACATATTAAATCTATTGCAATGCATGGTATATATCTTGATAAATACATCTAATCTAAAACACTTAATAAATGTCTTATTTAACCATTCTAGTCCCTGAAACATTTGTCTGCATTGAACCATTGTTTTAATTTCTTATACCTCTATTCTTACTATTTGAAATGTGCATGCAAAAAGAGGGAAATCACAATCAAGAGCAACAGTGTTCAACAAGATTCAAAGAGAGACACATCTAACCAAATGCTGTTTCCTTTCTGAACCAATTTGTCCATCTCCATCTTCAGTTAGTATTTGTGATCAAGTCCAAACTCATTTGGCAAATGACTTCTGCCACTCTCTTCAATTCCCTCAGCCTTAGCTAGCACAACACACATACCTTGCCAATCTCGTGAACACGCTCTCGCTCTCTCTCTCACACACACACACACACACACACACACACACACACAGGGTGGGGGGAGTGTGTTCTCTATGACAGGAAAGCAGCCATGGAGGGAATGAAGCAAAATACCCAGGTGACAGATTAAAACAATTACTTGGCAAAAAATTTACCAACTCATAGTCAACTGGCTAAGCAGTAGCAATCACGAAAAGTATACTAATCATCGTGTTAAACTTGGTGGAGTTGGCCCTTAATGTAGAGAACTAAAGCCACAGCAAACTACAGAGCAGAGTGTTTCCAAAAGACACAGTTTGATGAACTGTTCATAGGAGAGTGTCTCCCATAACTGTTAGTGTCATCAATAGAGAAAAGAGAATCAATGCAGAGTATCAATTAGTAGCCTCCTTCTTTATTTATGACTTACTGTGAGGTTTGATTAAGATATTGAGCTGAGGGCACTGTACTGCAGTGCACTGTATACATCACAAATTACTCCACACCAGAGTTAATCAGTAGGAAGTTAATTAGCCTTTTTAAATGTCCAGTGCAGATGGTTTGTTTTTGATTACATCTGTAAATCATGTTGTTACCTTTGTTTACTTCATCTCCTTGTGAATAAAGGAATTTTGAGGTGTCATTATTAATTGATATTTCAAAGAGACATAGCAACTGGCTGACAAATCCTTAAATGTGTTTTACAATAGGAAAAAAATGATTGAAACATATTAATTATGGTTTCATTCATCTTCAAAGAAAATTATCTTTAACCACGTTTTTTTTTTCCTTTTTAGATTTAGTCTTATCTTATTGCTGCCAGAGAACATGATATTTTATTGCTGTCTCAGTTGTCTCTCTACATGCTAAAAGATAAGATTTGTGAGGAAACATGGAGTAAACTTGATAGCTGATGAATAAAAAGAAAGACTTTAAAAGAGAGACCTTTAAGAAGCAGATGATGAATGACAAGCTTGATTTTCTAAGATCATGGGATGGCATGTGGAACACTAACATGATTTTTTTAGGCAGGCCATGATCCATTGGAAAAGTCTGGGAACTGCTGCCTTACTTTGTCCAAAACAAACGAATCCCAATCATCCCTGATGATAAAAGCCCGATTTCAAAAAAGCTGATAAAAACAACAATTCTTGCACTCTTTTCTTGTCCTTACTGGCAAAACAACAAAAAAGACCTGCAAACTAGGTTTATTTCTGAGGAAAGGTTGTGCTCATTTGCCTCCATCAGTCTAAATTTCCCTGCTTCCTGTTCTGTGTGTACATCTGTGCAGCAACATCAGCATTCTTGCCAGATGATTCAGATGTTTTTTGCATAATCTGATCAGCCCAATTGCATTATCCTCACAAATTCAATCCATTACCCATTGTTGTACTGGATTTTTGGGTTACCATGGATAAAGCGGAAGCCAAGTGACCTGTCCTACACGAAGAACACCACAAGGCTGTCTATTACAGACTCACATGAAAAACAAGAAACAAATTTATAAAAAAAAAACAAAACTAAAAACTAAGAACAACAAGTTTCCTTTGTCAGAGTCAGTCACCTGCTTTCCCATGCTGAATGGCTAACTATCCACAACAGCCGTATAGCTGACCTCACGGAAGGGTCCTAGACTTCCCTGCTCCTGGCAAGGTTACTTAGCATGTTTCAGCTGACTCATTAGGCTCTTTGACCCCGGAACAATTTGCGCTCTACAATGAAATACTTCCCCCAACATCAGGGACTCAGGATCACAAGGACTGTCAAACTCCTCAGCTCTGATGGGTTGGGTCATGCAAAGTTCTCCACCTTATCGTGGTGGAGCATCGCTGTGAAGAATGACAATGAGACTGAAGACACAGTTGAGTGAGTGCTGTTCCATTTGCCCTGTCCATGGGCTCACCCTTAGGGACAGGGTGGGGGACATGTATATCCGGAAGGGGTTAAACCACTAGTTTTTAGTCTGGGGAAGGGGCCGGCTGAGGTGGCTTGGGGATCTGATTAAGCTGCTTCCTGTACTGCAGACGTGTTTTAGATATGTCCATGAGGGACGACACCCTCAGACAAACCCAAAACCTACTTAATGATCTACATATCGTACATACCCTGGATAGTCGCAGGATGCTCCTGGAAATCCAGCCAAGTGGTTGAAAATTGTTGATTTGATAGATATGATTTGGAATATATATATATATTAGACAAATGCCTGTGCAAACATTCACATACATGCACATGGACCCACGCAGAATAAAATGAGTCAGTGGTAAATAATTAACACAGTATATAGCTGTGTGTTTTGAGTCTGGTGAATTAATATTGACAAACAGGGGATAGCAATTTCAGCAAACTGCAAACACCTCATAAATCATTCACAACTTGTGTTCAGCATGAGGCGAAAATAATGCAGGGCTCCCCAAGTGCAATGCTGTCTGGCAATAATAGACACACAACCTCGATGGAGACACAATTTTAAGTATCAGATATCTAGTGCAGGCCATTTATGCCAAGACAGTTGGCGTTACAGAGGGCCAAGTGGCACACAGGAAACTGATTTGTCTAACTAAACACACAATTCTGTATCCCCAGGCCACACACACTCGCTCACTGCAACCGCCACACAGTCTGTGTGTGCGAGTGTGTCAGACATAGAGAGCATGATGGTGCATGCCAGTGACTCACACACTAATCTTTTTGGCTGTTTACCACCCACACCTACAAGGTGTGTCTGCATGAGTGATGGGGGGGGGTCATAGTGCCATCCTCTATGATGGTAATCAACAATTATGGGATTAACTGTTTTATGTAATTCAGGGATTTAACAGATGTTTGTTTCATTTTTGTATGTAGTGATCAGTAGCTAAGTGAGGTACCATAGACATACTTCAGAAATACACACATAAGAGCTCTTTGTGTGTGTTTGTTTGTCAGTCAAGTTATCTGCTGGGGCATGTAAATAGACATCTCTGCAAAGAGCAGTGGTCTGATGTTGGATTTAAAACAAAAACAACAAAAAAAAAAAGAGCAATAAAATCTGACTAATTTACTTTCATCCACTGCTCTGATGACTATACCAGCTGATGCTCAACAAACACGGAATCAGTTACATCAGTTTAACTCAGTAGAATTTTTTGGTTTGTTTGAGTGACAGGACACCATCTAAGGTTTCGATTGTTGTCTTACACTGGCTGCGGTTAAAAATACAACTCAGTTCTGAAAATATCACCTTGCGGGGATCAAACCCTTTTTTTTTTTAAATTTGGTTTTGCTATAAATCTTAATCCATTGGCCCAGTTAGAGTTGAAACATCTGATGAATAGATTAATGGCTCAACAGAAAATCAGTAGAGTTATTTTGCATTATTCATTAATCATTTGCATAATTTCCCAGAACATATGTCAAACTTCTCAGTTTTCCACTTTATTTCATGCCTTGGAGCTATCCAGCCAATGATTAGTCAAAATATATTGATTTATTGATTAACGTAAGTGCAGATTGCAGTTCTGACATCTGTATCATATTTTCCTATAGTAGTGATGACTGAAAATAGCTATGAGGAATTATTACTCGCAACTTTAAATGACCTACAATGGAAATGTTTGCTAATGTTCAGTGAAATTCTCTTTAAATGCACTACAGTGATAAACTGGTACTATGAGTCATTAAAAGAAGAGGCTGATAGGAAATAGGCCCGAATTTGGATTCAACTGTACTTTTCTATATCGTTTTTCTGGGGATAGACCATTCCCTTCAGGGTTATTCTAGCAGAGCTGTAGTGATTTTCGCCAGAGTAAAGTCTCACTACAGCTACCTCACTATTTCCATTTTGCCACGCAGCCTGACATTAGAGCTCACACCCATTAGGACGTAAACGTTTCAAACAACCTCTTGTCCGAAGAAATGTCAAACTTACAGGAGATGCAACAAAAAGTCGAAGTGAACATCATATTCTTCTTTCCACATTGTCTCTCGGGTCTCGGAAATCAGCGGTTAAAGGCGCGCTCCAGTCCGACCGCCTCATCATCCAGTAGGCGATCAAATCTGCATCGGTCCGGTTCGTCGCTGAACTTGAAGCCAGATCCGGTCAGATTAGTTCAAAGCGGAGGTCAGCTCGAGTGTGATTACAGCCCAGTGAGCAGAAATCAGTCGGACAGCAGCGTTATTCCTGTGTGGTGACAACAGGACCTTTTCCTTGAAGTTCGGCCTGTGTGGGGACTCTGCTGAGCAGAGGATGTTGGGGGCGGAGCCAGCGGCTGGACGGACCTTTCCTGATGCTTCACAATGGGCCTGTGTGTGCCGGCCAGCACGGCTTCCTCTGCATTAAAGCGGCGGGCTGAGGGCCAGCACATCGGGTCAATACCAGCGGGACGTCCTGGATGTGGACCCCCGAGGTTCTCTAAGCCGGCTGCTTTCCAGTATGTGCTCACACTGGCATACAGGTACTGAGGAGAGCCAGCCTACCTCAATGTTACCCCAATGCTGCGTGGTTAATATTTCAAATGATTACCTCAGGTCTACCTCAGGTCTACATCCTCCGGATATAACTGTATCACATGCATCAAACACTCAAAGATTATATATGTATAAAATAACCTAATATCAAGGATATCTATGTCACGAATCCTTATTTGGTAAAACATCTTCTAAGTATTTATGTGAACAGCATACAACTATATAAAAAATAGGTCACATATATAAAATCGATACCTTTAAACTTGTATATGTTCCTATTCAGGGAGAGTGTTTGCAGAATTTTGAACCCTGCACATTAGGAGTGTCAAACTCAATCACACAAGGGGCCAAAACCCATAGCGTACATTAGGTCGTGGGCCAAACAGGAAAAAAAATGTTGAACAATCTAAAACCAGCCATGTTTTGAAAATAGATATGAATTGAAACAGACAGAATACTATATTTTGCCCATCAAAATAAACAGACTGATTAAATATTTTGTTCTCCATAAAAATGTCCAGTGAACACAAATACAAATTAAAATTTTAAATTCTAACCCTAACCCTAACCCTGAAATTACAGCCACGTTAGCTCCAAAAACAAGACACATTTTGTACACAATTGAAAAAATCCACAGAGGCCTGATTGGTGTGTCGTCATTCTATTCATCTTCAACCGTTTATCAGGTCGCTGGGAGTCACAGTGGGTGAGGTCAACATACAGAGACCAACAACCACTCACACCTACGGACAATTTAGTCAACAATTAATCCAAACATGATGTCTTTGACTGGCTTTTGGCTCTTATTGTGGGGCAATAGCGCTGACCACTGCCTGAGCTTCCCTGGTCTGTAGTTAGGGAAGCTAAATTAGGGTTCTTGCAGGTAGCCTATTGTTCGGCAGGGCATTGTTGCATTATGGGATTTGTAGTATGAATGTTATGGGCACCTCATACAGCCAGCCAATAGGTTCCAATTTGCAATTGTTCTTAGAAATAATAAATCCACATGAGCATTTATTTTCTAGGTATATGTACATCATATATTTATTTAATATATGTACACATATTTCATTTGTGTATGGGTTATTTTTCAAGTTTACCACTCATTTTAATGTTCCATGAGGACATCAAATTAGTCTTCCATCAGCTAAAATAGTGCACTTTATAGCGTAGTGCATACATAAAAAGAAGCATAAACGTCCTATAAACGCTGTTTCTGGGTCACACATTCTCCATCAGTGTAAACAACTTACAGTAATTTTGCCATCCACAGACATTAAAGAATAAGTGTTGTGTCACACTGTGCTATGGTATATGTCCCAATGACAAATATACACACACAAAAGCTTTTATAAAACAAGCTGACACATCCCTGCATGCTAACCTTAGCTTTTGTAGCCCTCCTTCCTCTTTCTAGTCTGGTGGAAAGAAGAACAAAAACAGAGCACAGAGAGACAGCTGCAGGGTCAAAAGTAGAAAATTTGATGGTGGTAGATGAAAATAGAGACACATTTTGATTGGTATTTGGACAGACCTGCATGATTGTAAATCTGCAGCTTATTAGGAAAAGGCAAAAACAATGACTAAATTTCCTTGACAACATCACAAACGTTCAGTCAGCTAAACTCTGGCCACATGGCAGGTTTTTTATCTGCTTACTGTCATGACTCATGAACATCCTTTATCATTTACACGCAACACATTTTTCACAGGCAGCAGAATTTACAAACCTATTCAAGTGCAGATGTGATGCTCTCAGAGCAGCCAACATCAGGAAAAACTGATGCAGTTTTGGCAGTTAGCCAGAGGAAGATAAATTAGATAAATAATATTTGCAGTCTAATAGATGTTTTTATTTTGTGCTTCTCTGTAAGTCCGCCATACTTTCATAATGTCAGAGTTAGAGTCAAAAATGTTTTGGAAGCGATGTGCATCCAGCTGTTTCCAAGAAACCAATAAACTCTCAAATCACAAAAAAAGTCACAGGAGAAAAGTAATTACAGCAAAAATCCTTTTTCTATCCAAAATGGAAAGAAATATGGTGTCATCGGAACTTTCTGTTGCAATATAAGTAATCCATGGTAAGTCCTGCATATTATGAATTGTCCTTTAAATTACATATAAAAGAATTCATACTTTTTTCAGTTGCAGTTTTCTGTACTTAAGAAACTCGATCTCAACGTTTTTAAAACCAAAACAGACAAAAAGACATGGAACATCAATTGCATGAAAAAGGACAGCAAATGTATCTGAGGCAAATATCACTTCAGTCAAGACTGACCCCAACATTCGTGGAAACTCAACACTAAAAGTAAAAATGAAGTGCACCGTTGTGATTTCCAAAGCTACATATGTAATTTCATAATTGTTATACCAGCAGAAAACACTATTATTTTGGCACAATTCTTGTGAAATGTAATTCCTTTCTTGACAGAGCTGTGCATAATATTGCGGTCTGGTTTGTATTTTCTGTGTCGTTGTGCACACACAAACACAAATAAAGTGCAAGACCAAAAAAACACCTACTCTCCTGCAAACAATGGACAATGGTGACCTCTTTCGGTTGGGTGACACTAATTGTGTTCAGGTGTGTGATTGTTTTTAGTGAAACACTGAACATAACATCAGCTTCATCTGACAACAACTGGAGAACAAGTTCTTCTTAACAGCAGCTATGGGCTTATAGAAAAACAGTCACTAATGATTTTGACTGCACTTTTACTTAACATCATACAGGAAATGTTAACAGATGCTTCAGAGGAGTGAAGCTTGCAGCAAGAGAAACCGTGAGATGTCATAAAACAAAGTCAAGCTATAAATACACAGCGATGAATCTGTCAGTGCTCAAGTGACTCAGTTGGTGCGAATGGGTGTATGCTCGTCTGTGATGAGAGGGTGAAAAAAGAGAAACTGTATGTATTGCTGCTTGTGTTGCTAAAGTGTGTCTATGTGTGTGTATGTGTGTCCATGTCACTGCATGAGTGAGAGCCAGTAAAGGATAATCTGCAGGGTGTTTTAGAAGCTATGTAGAACCACACTAAGGATTTTATTCCCAACGTGACGTCCTGAAAGATATAGGTCTGAGAGAGACAGAAAAAAATAAAAGAGAAAGATTCAGCATATGAAGATATATATATATATATATATATATATACAGATATATATATCTGTGTCACAGTCTGAGTATTAGGGTGTAGGAGCGTCATGCACATTTTTGTTTACACACACATGCTGTTACCCCATGTGTCCTTTTTATATGTGCATTTCTGCACTAGGCAGTGTATATGAAAGGGATTAGTCCACACAGCAGAGCTTCTCTGATATGGAAACAACTGCGCCTGGCTTTTATCTTCTCTGCTTGGGCTTAGATCTGGCTGGGTAGAAACATATACTCACAGCAAGTTTACCCCGTGGATATACATTAAAACACATGCATCCATGCAAATGTGCAGCCAGGAGTATTGTACAAACATACATGTGTGCAAAAGAAATGCATAAATGTACATATCTGTATGCCTGACATACCATGACTTTTGAACATTAGTCGTTTAATGGGACTCTGTGCATAGTCCTCTATACCCATGTCAGTCTATTTATTTAGGCATTCTTGTGTGTGCTTGTTTGTGAACCTTCATGCTACACAAAAGGTCACATTATCACATGCAACTAGTTGGCCCCACTGGGCAGACCAGGTTGGATATGTACAGTAGGAAGCTGCTGGGCAACAGATAAATACACTGATAGATAGAGAGTGTATTTTCATGGCAGATTCAGAGCTTCGATGGATTAAGGTTAAGCTTCTATCTCAATGACAGTCCCACAGGGTACAGAGGGACCCAACTCATGGAAAGCAACTGGCAGTTGAACCCACTATCCCAATGAAAATGTGACTGGCAGTCTAATTTAAAACACTACGCGACTGTGTGACAGGCCAACAAACTACATGATGCATAGACTGAAATGCCTGAGGACTAACAAGCGAGTGCACTGACTAAGCGTCTCTACTTACATCATCACTGACTATTTGAAAGGAAACCTTCACCTCTTATTGCCATGTCTTAGATGGCATTTCCACAGGATCTGCAATATTTGCTATTGTTTTCTATATTCCTGTGGCTGACTGCCTACTTCACACAATTCACTTCATCCACTGGTGTCGGAGTACTGAGAATAAGCAGGAAAAGGATCTACAGAGAGAGTTTAGCTGAGGTAAGATTAGGTTCCTAGTTTCCTCT